>NW_028263386.1:17480000-17847500 GCF_051168715.1 Poecilia mexicana | reverse complement strand
GGAGGTGTCGAGGATGTTCCTACTGGCGGGTGGCGGACTCTGACTATGAAGCGGTCTGCAAAGTGCCCAGAAAGCTGGCAAGAAGCACCTCTTGCGGGCCATCAACCAGATACTCAGCCAGTGTCATTGGTGGGAGTGTGACTGGAGGGGATGGAGACGTGGAGAGGAAGAACTTGGACGATTCAGAGGAGGCCCCATCATCTCGAACCCTGGTCCCTGGGTCTCAGGACGTTTCCCGGACTTCAGACAGTGATCGCACACTGGCTGGACGAGGCAGTTCCAGCCCCTCAGTTGCATCCTTGGAGATGACCGAAGACAACACTCAGCCTGGAGCGCTGAGAGACGGATCACTGATCTCCTCTGGGGAAGCAGCAGTAGACGACCACATTTCTGACTCTCTGTCTGAGGAGCACATGGGAGCGACGCTGTCCTCACCTGGACCCAGTCTTTCTCTGACATTCTGTCTGCTGCAAAGTTACGCAACCCATCGCCCAGTCCAGCACACCAAGGGAAGCAAACTACCCGTCCTCATCCGGAGGAGCTCCAGGAACGGAGGGGCTCGGCTGCGATTCCCAGATCCTCTTCTTGGGATGCCTTATGGAGAGAGAGACAACCACATGCCCACTCCCGAGCCAGAGACTCCTTTGGTCAGGCTGAATTTGGAAGACGATCACGACCTGAACTTTGTTGACATGGAGGATTTATTGAATGATTTATACAAGGAGTATCCTCCCCCACCTCCACATCAGGTACTAGACCTTACAGAAAACAGTGCTGCTGCTGCTGCTGCTGCTGAGAGGAACTATTTTATTACTCTGCAGCTCCCTGAGTGAATCTGGCTAACAGGCTTCAGCGTTTGACTGCGTACCCTGTCCATGAAGAATTACTCTCTTCTTTTTTTTTTAGTTTAAGCAGCTTCATAATCAAGCTGTCAGTTACTTACACTACCCACAGCATCTCCAAATAGCTTCAGCTCAAGAGGATGTGAGCTGTGGTTTGTGCGTGCGTGTGTGTGTGTGTGTGTGTGTGTGTGTGATGTGCTTAGGCTTCTGTGTGTGGTTATACCACACTTTGCGAGAGCAGTCAGGTTTCGGTAGGCAGTTGCACAATGGCACAGCCTGATTCCCTAATGACCACGTCTGTCTAAAGAGGAAACAGAAAATGAAAGTGCAACCATTTTTCATATAGATCTTAAATATCTTACAGAGATAGACTGAACTTTCTAAACTGAGATTCTGTGAATAGATTTTTTTTTTTGTAGAAGAGATATGATGGCAGCATTTACACAACAGATGAAAGCCAACGTTTTAGTCAGTCTTGGCACCTAAAAAATAGCTTGAACCGAAAACGTTCACAACCCAGCGCCACGTCAGCAGACATTACTGTCTGCACTTTAACAAGAGGCAGTTCAGTTCGTCACGTTTTCCTCAGATAAAACTACAACCAATCTCAGCTCACTCCAATCAATAATCTTCTGCGAGGGGGATGCATTCATCCTCTTAAGCACAGACCGATGGCTGAAGTAGGTTAGATAAGGGGAGACATTTAAAGACAGAGTGGCTCCACTGTTGACCTATTTTCTGGAGACCTTGAGGCAAAGTGATCCACACAATGTCAGACCTTCTCAGCTCATCTCTGCCCCGGTTTGCTGCTTCAGCAACACAATTCAAGGCTTTAATTTTTTTGTTTGTTTGTTTTTGAAAAAGAAAACATTGCTTATCTATTAGGTTAAATTCTGAACCTCACAAGATGCTAACCTCAGTGTCGGTAGACGTATAAATTATCACGTAATGATGCTTTTATGGAAACACTTTGGGTGCAGTCATGCATGTCCGTGCTCACAAACCACTCCAGTGTCTTCTCTGCCTCGTGCGGCCCATTAGCTTGTAGAGATGAACAATTAGAGGTTTGTGGCTAATACCCAACCGCTGATATTTTAGCAAAGCTTTAACCTGCTTACAATGATGTCCATCCATTTAAATTCCTCTTTAAGAAGCATAATATAAAAGGATGTAAATTTGGCATGAATTTGCATAGCGAAAACAAAATGAAATTGACATTTTGAACTTCCTGTAGAATTTCATATAGGTGGTTTGCATTATTAGCACAGCTAGCATTACACTGGGCTCCTGGTATCCTTGGGACTGTGAATACTTGAAATCTCTGAAAATGTACATAACTACCTGTTTTAATCATTCAAACACCAAACAAACCATCTTTGCACTTCCACAGAAACTATTATATACAGCCTTCCTTAACTCGGCTAAGCTAATCAGTTCCAAGGAAAATAAATCGGCCGCCTTGCAAACGCCTACCAATAGCCTGCCAAGTTGCACTGCATCTAGGAATTTCCAACCTACATTTTCTTTCATATGTTTTATGAAACAAATAGGAAAAAACCCCAACAAGGAATAATTGAATTTTCTGTGAACAGTTTGGAGTACTTAAGAAAAATCTGCAAAGAGGTGAATCTGTGAAAACTCAGCTGTGATCAGTCAGTACTAGAACAGCAGTCTCTGCGTTCTCAAGAGGAAGGAGGACCTTTAATGGTCAAAATGTCTTAATTCAGCACATTCTGTGACGGAGATTGAAAGCTCAAAGAGATTATTAGCCTTTGATGTTCCCCTGTTATCTCCAGCCTGAATGAACCACAGTAATGTCCTGAAAAGTAAAAATGTATATCTTTAAGTCGAGATTATTCTTATTGTACACTTTTATACGAATATGAAACAAAACGACGAGTTGATTGCAAATAAATGGGGTTTAATATAATCTTCTTCAGAGCCTCGTTGAGGAGCAGCAGAGTCAGCTCAACCAGTACGAATGTGCGGCGGGTCAGTGCGTCAGCGAGCTGCAGAAGGCCCAGCTCCAGGTCCAATCCCTGCAGGCAAAGATCCAGGAGAGCGAGGCCAACAACATGGTGAGGCATGTTAAAAATAGCTACATTTTAATCACACTGCAGGTCTGATTTATTTATTTTTTCTCCATTCCTAGAAGCTGCAGGAGAAGCTGAACGAGATGGAGTGTGAGCTGCGTTCGCTCCGACAGGCGGCCCAGAGTCAGGAAAGAACCATTCAGGGCCTCACAGAGTCCATCACCACCAAAGACAGCGAGGTCCGTGTTTGCAGACGTAGAAATCTGAAACATTTTTTTCTTTTTAAGTGAGCTGACTCCTGTTTTCCTCGTCTCTCTGAAGGCCCAGGAGCTGTACCATTTGATCGAAGGCCAGAACAGCACCATGTGCAAGCTGCAAGAACTGGCCCATCGTAACCAGCTCACTCAAAGCCAGGTGAGACCCACAGCGTGTTTTATGTCACGTCTCCCGTCCCAGAATCCGTCCGTACTCGTGGTTAAGATGTGGAGCCTGATCGTTCGTATTTTCTCAAGACTCCCGCGGGGATGAGCGAGTCCCTGACGCTCGGCCAGCTGCAGGGCGAGCTGGTCCGGGTGCAGAGCTCTCTGTTCTCTCTGGGTCTGGAGCTGGAGGCCAGCCAGAGGAGTCTAAGGCAGAGCCAAAGGCAAGGCGACGACCTGCTGAGGTTCAAGGACCGGCTCAGCTCCGACCTACAAGAGGAACTGCAGCACAGGGAGGTCACAGAAAAACACAACCAGGTCAGCGTTCATGTGCTGCTTTTACACCCGGATGCACGAGGCACGTGCGTGCGTGTCTGTAATCACTCCTGTTCCCGCCGCAGGACCTGCACGGTGCTCTGCAGAAGATTCGCTCCGAGCTTCAAACCAGAGAAGCGGCTCTGAAGGAATGCGAGGCAGAGAAGACGGCAGTGACGCAGGAGAAAGACGGGATCATTGCTCGGCTCGAGCGCTCCCTGCAGGACAAGGAGCGGCAGCTGCAGGTAGGATCACGCACACAAAGACACAGGCGCTCATTATAATACGCTTCACGGAGCGGGCGTTGATCTTTGCTGTTGCTGCCTTCAGGAGTACTGTGACATGTTGGAGTCGACAAAAAGCTCCAAGCCAAGAGATGCTCTGCTAGAGAAGCTGAGGGAGCGGATTAAGGAGAGAGACCAAGCTCTGGAGGTAAAGCAGCCACACAAACCCCTATAAGAACATTGCATGACAATCATTCCTCCTCCCTTTTAAAAATGTTAATTAGCTTTTATATCACAGAAAGCCTTTGTAGTAAACTTTGCGACCTGTGATATGAGCGTCACGGCTGAACATGGGCGGACCGTTCACTCGGTAGGCTTCAGTCGGCCGTAGGACAGAATATTTAAAGGGTGTTTGGTACTTTTCTTTTTTTTATATATCTGCTTATTTATGTTTATTCTTGTTTCTTATTCCAAAAGGAGCACAATGTTCTGGAGTTGCACCCAATAAGTAATTGGTTTTCTGCTCGCAGCGCTCCATCGATGACAAGTTCCGCTGTCTGGAGGAACGCGAGGGCCAGGTGAGGGCGCTGCAGCTCGCCCTCAGGGAGAAGGAGCGCGACCTGGAGAGGCTCCGCTGCATCCTGTCCAACAACGAGGAAACCATCACGGTACGCTCACCGGCAAATGTCAGAGCTGTTTTTTTGTTCTTTTTCTCGCTGTCTGTACGAATGAATCCGTGTGGGCTTGTTTTTCCTCCACCGCCAGAGTTTGGATGCTCTGGTGCGCAGCAAGGAGCTGGAGCTGGAGCAGGCAGCGGAGGCCTACAGGAACCTGCAGTGGCTGAAGCAGAAGAGCGAGGAGAAGGAGAAAACGGCTCTGAGGGAGAAGGACACCATCATCCACCAGCTGCAGGCGGCCCTGCAGGCGCGCAGCCAGGAGATACAGGTAACACCCAACACGTCCTCCGTCATACGGGCGCTGCTGGCTGCCCAAAACTGTGCTGCCGGTTTTACTTTTGCCGACGCCGCTTTCTGTTTTGTGCATCACGCGCAGGATCTAACGACCGCCCTCGTTGCCCGGGTCCAGGCCGGCCCCACGGGGGTCGTGGAGGAGCTGAAGGCTCGGCTGGCTCTTAAAGAGAAACTGTTCCAGGAGCTGCTGTCCGACCGCACCCGGCAGACCGACGAGCACCAAGCGCAGGTCCTGGATCTGCTCAGCACGCTCAGCTCCAAAGACCAGTACCTCCAGGTTCGCAGTGCAGATGGAAAGAAAATGCACTTAAGCGGATAGATCAGAGCTAAAGAAAAAAACAAAGAAATCTTAAGAAAAATCTCTCCGTCCTTTATTTCTTTCAGGATTACTCGTACAGGCTCTCCTTGGTGATCACCGAGCGGACAAACGAGCAGCAGGAACTTCGCAAGCAGCTGACCCAGACGGAGCAGGAGCTGAGCGAGCTGAGGCGAGAAAGAGAGAGGGAGACGGGAGGAGAGGCGGAGCATCTGCGAAGCCTGCTCAAGGAGAAGGAAGCCTTTATTAAGGTACCTGCTGATCCTTCGCTCTTTGGTTTTCCCTCCTCACCTTGTCTTCTGCGTTCCTAATCTTACGCCACGGTACACTTTGTGTCAGGAGCTGATCCAGGAACAGGAGGAGGCCGTGCAGGAGGAGAGGGAGGCCGAAGTGAAGGCTCTGAAGGACGAGATCCAGCTGGTGTTGAGGAAGGAGAAGGAGGCTCAGGTATCTTCGTCTGAAACTCCGAGATGCTGCACCAAAGTCACGTTTGCGATAATTTTTTTTTTTACACGGAGTCGTTCTCTTGATGCAGAAGGAGATCGCTGACCTGCGCTCCTCTCTGGCCCATCGGCAGATTCAGAATGCGGCGACAAAAGACGGAGCTCATCAGCAAGTAAGAGTGCGTCAATTAGAGGAAACAAGTCATTTTTCCATCTTTATCCTTTTGCACTACGTGGATTTATTCATAGTTTTACTCACATAACCACAGAATTTGACACATTTTATTGGTATTTATACCAAAGTCAGATGCAAAGGGGCATGTATTTTAGAACTAAAAGAATATGTATCCATGAATGGACTTTTTTTTTTTAAATAAAAGAATATGGCATGCATTTCCATTCACAACTCCAATTACGCAGTTGATGGAAACTAAATATCGAGAAATTCTGAAGAGAAAAAACTGCAAAAGACTTGAGACTGGACTTGAGATCATCATGAGCTGCTTTGTGTTTGTCTATCACATGAAATCAGAAGAAAATACATTTATGTTTGTAGTTGTGATATTACAAAATGGGGGTAAAATGACTTTTGCAGAGCACTGTTTATTTTTAACCTCTGCCTCTGGTTTCCAGTGTGTGCTAGAGCAGCTGGTGTCTGAGTACAACAAGCTGAATGACGCCCTGAGGACAGAAAAGAGGCTATACCAAAATCTGACCCAGCTTAGCAGAAGTGATGGGTAAGTGGGGGAGGAGGGATGCTTTCATCTCTGCAAATACAAAATATCTTCTTTTAGGATTTTATGCATTTTTTTTTCTTTCCTCTGTTTTTTTATTTTTTTATTTTTTTTCGACAGCAACAGCAGCACAGAGAAGATCCAGACCCTGCACACCGAACTAGACTCGGTTCAGGCGCTTCGAGGGCAGCTGGAGGAGGTTCTGTCCAGGACCCGTAGCATGGCCCTGGCACTGGAGCGGGCAGCTAAAAGGCAGCCTGAGTTTGGAGGTGGGAATGGCGGGGACTAGCCTCCACGGCTGCAGTCGGCCACTCACTAACGCTGCCCTGACGCTCGGCGCTTCAGAGTGAAAGTCTTAAAAGTGAGACAGAGCTGCCTCTAAGGTCTGAGGGTCCGAGAAACGGCTGAATTTCTAAAGAGAGAGTCTGACCCTCAGTCTGGAGGCAGCTCTGCCCAGTCAGCACCAGCTCTACTCACAGAACAAGCTCTGTTCACATTAACCTCTCTGAAACGAAATATGTGCACCTCAGAGCTTTTATCTATATATATATAATATATAATATATTCTGTGATCATTGTGTGGATGTGTTTTCCGTTGTTTCTGATAACTGCCTGCTCTGCAGTTTGGTTTGCTCCGCATTGCCGTGTCTCGCCGGCCGTGTTGTTGCACAGTGAAGTTTCGTCTTGTGGAGACTCTCGATCTCGCGCCTTACAGTGAAACGTCTCACCATCCATCGTTTGTTTTATGTCATCCGTGTGTCTGCATTTGACGAAGATGGCGTAGGATTTCAACTCTTGAGGGTTAACTTTAAGCTTCAGCTTTTTTTTTTTTCTTCAGCGCTCTGTAACGTAAAACCTGCTTCGCTCCAGTTTTTTTTTATATATATATATTTTAGTCTAACAGGTATGCAGATGAAGACCTATGAAATATAAGCTGGTAGGTACTGCTTCAGATAGAAAAGTAATGTCACTATTTTAATAAATGCATCATTTTGCAACATGTGCTCATCAGTTCTGTGTTGTAGTGAGCAATATCCAGATGTGAAACGTTGCCTGCCCGTTAGAAATTAATATCGGTAGAGGACATATTCCAGGAAACCTCATCTTGCCTGAGAGGTGGAATAAATGTCAACATTTTTGATTTTTTTTCTTTTCTTTTTTTTAATGCAATAAAAATAAATGTACTGTTTTTTGTCAAAAGGACCTCTGGTATCGACTTATTTTTTATTGTGTTTAATTAGAAAGTTGTTATAAAAAATACTACATGCCAAAAGATAAATCCACAAAATGGTCCAACCTCAAAGGGATTTTCTGTTTGAAATCTTACAACTGAATCAAGTTTTCTGAATTTTGTTTCATTTTTGTAAAAAAAAACAATGGATCCACAAACACTAAATGAAAATACGTTCTTCTCCGAATTTAAACTTCCCTCCATCTCTGCTTCCTGGTGCATGAAACTGTGGCATGGTTGTCCTGTTTGCATGACCGTTCTGACTCTAACACCCTGTTTCATATTCCCATTCTGCAAATAAGGAATATATATATATATATATATATATATATATATATATATATATATATATATATATATACATCAGGCATAACATTATGACCACTGAGAACAACTAGTTATCCCTTCATTGGAACGTAACGGGCAACAAGTTAACATTTTGCCCTCACATCAGGAAAAACGGGGAAGGGAAGGATGTGAGCGAGTTTGACAGCTGGGTCAAAGCCCCTCTGGTACTGCAGCTCTGGTGGCGTGGTCCCAGTCTGTAGACTATCCAAAACTAATAATCCAAGGAAGAACATATTCAGGGGCAGATGTAAGTGAGGAGCAAAGGTTTGGCTTGAAATATGACGACGCTAACTTACAAGTTACTTTTCAGTGAGACATGAGAGGTTATTTTAAGTCAATAATTATTAAAGACTTTGATGCTTGGACAGAGAGTGACTTATTATTAGGCTGGTAGTCATAATGTCATTCCTGATTTTTGTAGGATCTTTGATAATAAAATAGAAACGATCACTTCTTTGCTATAAAAGCTTGTATGATTTAAACACTGAGTCTGTGGAGCCACAGCATCAACAGAGCCCCACATTCAGCCCTCTTCAGTGCACACAGAGCATTGTTCAATCAATAAACACCCTATTTGGCTGCTCTGTCACAAACCCTCCCCTTACACTTGTTTACAGATAAAGAAACAACTTTTTCTGATAGTAAGTGATTTGATCAATTGGCCCTAAAATGCTCTGAATATCTAAAAATAAACCTGCGACTCTCACTGGACACTTTGTGGCGTGTGAGTCTGTTTGGTCAGCAGGAACGAATGCGTGCATCTATTTCCTGCTGAGTCACTTTCCACTGAACCGCTTGTTTCCTGCAAAGCAAAAGTCTTCTCCAGTTCCTCTCTTACTCCTGGATTATTATCCACAATACTTCAGTAAAAATCTAAATCTATTAAATGTGGTGAGCAGCGAGCACAGAGTTCTTCAAATGTCCAAACCTGCATGGTCTTATAAGTTGGCTAACAAAACATGACATAACATTTCCCTCCAGTCCCATGACTCCCAGTGAGGTAGTTTAGAGCCGAGACGTCTGTGGAATGGAGTGGTGATGCAGGAGCAAAACAAAGAACAGAAAGAAAAACTTATTATTACATAACGGAGCCAGAGGAAGTGGATGTTGCCCTTACATGGTTATTGTGCTTCCAGAGTTCAGCTCAGAGGAGGAGGAGGAGGTAGACGATGAAGACGGCAGCAGCGAGGAGTTCACTGACAGCATAGAGGAGGAGGATAACAGCCTGAACTCCACTCAGGTAAAAGCCCATTTTCATCCCTTTCAGAAAAATTTTTTTTTTGGCTTTTCTGAGAACAAAATGGACGCGTTCCTGTCCCGTTAGGCCTCAGCGAAGCCTCAGAGAGCCGGTGATGAGTCCGGGCGACTGGTAGAGGAGACGGTGCACCACCTAAAGCAGCGTGAAGGAGCCAAGAGGACCCCAGATGCTCAGCGTGAAGAAGTGCAGTCGCAGCTGGAAGAGGATGGATACGCGTCTTTATCTGACAAGAGGTGGACGTTTCAGAATCTCCTCAGATTTCCTGAAACTTTTTTTATATTTTACTTTGCTCTTCCTCTGTGTGGATTCATCATCTTTTTTTTTCTGGTGGCTTTGTGTTTGTTTTTTTTTTCTTTACTTGCTGTAGGAGCGCCTTGCAGAGGTTGCAGCAGGAGAACGAGGCTCTGAGAGAAAGTCGGGGGTGTCCGAGAGCGGGGGGGCAGAGGAGGAACGCAGAGACCAAACTGAGCCGACGGGAGGAGAGGGAGAGGAGCAGCGCCGAGGAGGACGATGAAGAGTTTGAATCGTCTCCAGTGGTGTCGGGGAAGCGAGGTCCCTCTAGTCTGAGCGCCGAGTCGGGGAAGAGGCACTGCATGAGGCCGAGCTCGCTGGACCTGAAGTCCAAACAGGCTGAGACGGTGATATTTTATTCACATTTACTTTAACAGCAATTGTTAGCCATCAAAAAACTTCTGAATTTGTAATCCAACACAATCACAAGGGGATTTTATCTGGCTACAACTCAGGGCACGACTAAATGTATTCGTATTCACAGTGTACTGGAAAAGTTTTCACACCCTGTGAACTTTTTGAAAGTCACAAACTTCCTTTTATTTTATTTTAATCTTATGTGACCAACACTAACCAGCATAAATCTGTGAGGGAAAAGAGGCATCACTTTTATATATATATATATATATATATATATATATATATATATATATATATATATATATATATTTTTTTTTTTTTTTTTTAAGCAAATAAACAGAAAAGTGTGACATGCGTTTTTTTTTTTTAGTCAACTTTGCTGAGTCTGTACCTCAAGAAGCAACTTGCCCCAGTGTACATTTATGGCCAATTCTGCTTTTCAAACAAGTTCAAGTTCAGTCAGATTGGATGGAGATTGTCTTTATTCAGGTTTTTGATTTGCTTTCCCTACCCTTTAGTAAAATATTCCCACAGCATGATACTGCCTCCACCATGTTTCAGCACAACGAAGTATAATTTTCATTCCTTTTCACTAAAATGTGCCACATTGTGTTTGTCTATGACATGCAAACCATTTGCATAAATTTTTTTTATGGTCCAGAAACTTAAAAAATAAAGTTCAATAAATCAATTAGGAATGTATTTCCCCCACTTTATCTATAAAATTAATTTTAGGTGAATTCTGTGTGTCGCAAAACTTGTTGATATATCCTGTGTAATGTTAACCTTTGAAATTTTACGTTTTAAAAACTTTTTTACGTAAAAATTCCCAATTTTCAGTCAGTGATGTAGACAGCCACAGCAGTGCACATCTGAACCTGTTTTGTTGCTGAATCTCCGCCCTGTTGCAGACGGTGGAGTCCACCGGCAGTGGCAGTGAGGCCGGAGCGATTTGGCAGGATATAGAGGAGGGTCTCCGGGAGCAGGCGGCTCGTCTTCGCTCTGACCTGAGCCTGAGCCTGCAGGAGAACAGAGAGCTGAAAGAGAGGCTGATGGTGTCCGAAGCCACCGTCCAGGCTCAGGCCGAGCAGCTCAAGGACTACAGAGATCTGCTAAGTGAGTTTGTCATTTGTAAGCAGAGGGACATGCGCGGACATTTTGGGGAGCGGGTGTGCAAGTATAAAAAAAGGTCACCTTGGAACCGCCAACTGCCTTAATAGTGTGAGGTTTATTAAAGGCCGCACACAGCACTGTAAAAAATAACTTTTTCAGAACAGGTGGTCTAGCGCCCCCTGGTGTCCATCTGTGACACCACCTGTGTGGAAGACCAGCTTATGCTGAAAAACACAATCAGGTTGTGCCTGCTCCTGTGTTATTGCAGCAGAAACGTCCGTGCAGCAGGCCAGTAAGCAGGTGCAGGTGGATCTCCAGGATCTCGGCTACGAGACCTGCGGCCGCAGTGAGAACGAAGCCGAGAGGGAAGACGCCAGCAGTCCAGGTGATCCACACACACACACACAGACCCGGCTTCCCGGAGACCAAAACGTTCACTCTCAGCCACCTCCTGACTTGTCGGGCTTCATTGCGCCTCGTCCTTTGTCGTCCGATCAGAGTTTGACGACTTGGAGATGTGCACGTCGCTGTCCCAGCCTCAGGACTGTGAGGGTGCGGGCGGCGGCTGGTACAGCGGGAACTGTAGCGGGAGTAGAGGGGCTTACAACACGGTGGACGAGCATCTGATCCGGGATCTGCGCTCCCAGCTGACCCGCTGCCACAAGGTGATCCGCGGACTGCAGCTGCGCGTCCGCTCGCTGTCCGCCACCAGCGACTACGCCTCCAGCCTGGAGCGCACGCCACGCAAGGTGACCAACACATCACCCTGCAGGATTTTTTGCTTGATTTTGTTCATGTGGGTGAGGAGAAGCAGATCTGGTCTGTGGTGACCTCTGGAAACTTAAAACAAAAGTGTGAATATTAAACATCTTGCATAACATAGTTGACTGACACCATATTTCGTTTGATTTCGTAAATGTAGACGAGGTAGTTGACCTTTGATGACCTTTGGAGACATTTATGAATACCACTGGACAAACATTTTTGCAGCACAAACGTTTCACACCGATGTTATTCAATTTGAAGAAGGTGGGAGGAACCAACTTCACTCAAGTGAAATAAAAAACTAACTTTTTAAAACATTTGTAATTCATAGACGTCCATTTAAAACATGAATGCAGTTTTGATTAATTGTTGTTTAAGTGATTTTCTAAAACAGTTCAATGATGTCTCTTAATTCTAATGGTTTGATGCTCAGACTGACCAAAGGAGCTTTCCTCCCACTAGCTGCTCCGTTTCATGCCCACCTTTCAGGTCAACTGGGCGTTTGAGAGGTCGGCGGGCCCCAGTGCAGCGGAGGAAGATGAAGGCTGGATGTCAGACACGCAGGGAGTCCGCTCCAGCTCTGGGCACAGCAGGGAGCTGCAGGAGCTCATGGAGCGAGTCGCGTCGCTTGAGGCTCAGCTGAAAACCACTGCTGCAGAGGGCAAAGGTCAACCGGAAGAGGGGAAATGTGCCACCTGGCCTGGGTGAGATGACATAGACTGAAGTAGGGAGAAGTTCTTACAGCGAGAAGCACATTTTCACTTGGGCAGATTCACTTTCTCTATTCCCTAGAGTTTATCAGCAGATGCTCATGAGTTCAGTCATAAGACTCAGAAAACTGTTATCTCTAAGCCACACAGCGGTTCACGTCAAACCTTCCTCTCCTTAGGAAGTACAACTCTCTGATCCAGGCTCAGGCTCGTGAGCTGTCCCACCTCAGGCAGAGGATGAGAGAGGGCCAGGGGGTCTGCCACATCCTGACGCAACACCTGGGGGACACTACCAAGGTGCCGCAGCTTCTCCGCCAAATTTCTTCCGTCTTCTGCAACAGAGGGAAGATTTCATGTTTACGCTTTCATACTCGCTCCCTAACTGTCCCCAGGCTTTTGAAGAGCTCCTGCGGGCCAACGACGTCGATTACTACATGGGTCAGAGCTTCAGGGAGCAGCTGGCTCAGAGCAGCGCCCTGGCTCAGAGGGTGCTCACCAAGATAAGTGGACGTAAGGAGAACTTTTCTGTCAGGTGTCCCAGCAGGAGAACCATATTTACTTTATCATCCCTTGAAGTTTTTGCTCCTTTAACGTGCTCCAACTTTCCTGATTCCTAATCACAGGTGAGGGGACCGAGAACCACAGCGAGAAAACCGGCCATGAGCTGCTTGCCTTACGGTGCGTCATCTCATCGATTTTCATACTCACAATCCTATTTTGTGTGCGTGCGTGTGTGTGTGTGTGGTGTGTGTGTAGGTGTGTGCGTGTGTGTGTTGCTGAAGGCGACTAGAGGTTAATCCGCTCTCCTTGGTTATTCCAGATGCTTCAGTTGAATGAATAATCAGTAAGTGGCTTTGAATGCAAGTCCTGATTTTTTTCTTTTTTTTTTCTTGCAGGCTGAGTAAGGAGCTACAGCAGAAAGACAAACTCATCGAGTCACTCCACACCAAGCTCCACCAGCGTCCTGAGACTCCATCCAGCTGCCACGCCCTCTCTGAGACCACCGACCAATCGGACAGGACCTCCCTGGTGTCCGATGAGTACCAAAGCAACGAAGACTTGGAGCTGTGCTCGGACATGGCAGCCACAGAGTTCCCGGAGGAGCAGCGGCTCCGGCAGCAAGGCCACGCGTCACAGCCAGACGGTACTCTTAAACTGACTTGCTCTTTCTCCCTGAAATACGCATCGTTCTGTCCCTTCATCTTCCATGCACCCTCCCCTAGTCTGTCCATCTCTCCCGCCTCTTCGTGGCCTCCTCAAGGCTTCCAACAGCTGTCCCAGCATGCTTTGCTCTTCTGCAGTTAGAGGTACGGGATTCACTGCAAAAGAACGAAAAAAAATTCTTCTTTTGTGTTTGGTATGTTTAATTTCCTCTCATTCTCCACCAGCCCCTTTCAGTGCACCCATCTCCTCCCTCTCTGTCTCCTCCGGCCCTGACGTCTGGGGTTACGAAGTCATTTCTGACCCCCGGCCCAGGGCCCTGTCTGTTGCCGCTGTTCGCCCAGAGCTGGACATGCTCTACAGACAGATGCATGAGCAGAACAGGGGTGAGGGGCCACAGAGAGCGTGTCACGAGTGAAATGTTTTGGATTTGGACATTTTCGCTCCGTCTCTGGCTCACTCTTCTCGTCCTGTCCACATGCGTCTGATTGCAGGCTTCCCGGTCGCCCAGGACACGACCCTGTTCGGCCTTCCGCCTGGCCCGCACAACCAGCATGACCTCTCCAGCTACAACCAGCTATCCCATCATGCCTTTCAACACTACCAGCTGGGTGGCATCCCTGAATGCCACTCCGTTAAATCTGACTCAGGTCTTTTGAGAGGACAGCCTCTGTGGGACGTGGACAGCTTAGTTCAGCCAAACGGGACCTTTTCTGGAAACCAAACACCAAGCAGCCAAACAGGTGAGGCGGTGGTGTGAAAAAACAACTTTGGTCACTTTTTGTTACTTGGCAACCAGGAACTTTACCGCAGTTTTGGTCTGGGCTAGACTTTAGAAACGACTTACAGGAGCAGTAGGCAACACTTTTTTTTAATTTTTTTAATGAGTCTTGCAAACATTGCATTTTATATAAGAGTTGCCTGCTCGTATCAGGAAAACTGTAGTAATACATTTGGATTTTAATTCATATAAACAATACTGAAGTATTGAAAATGAGGAAGTTATAGTCATTTTTGGGAGGAACAACTCGATGCTACTGGGCAAGGGACGTATTAAACCTACAGCTGGTATCATTTCATAATTAATTATATAAAGAACTACCTGTTAATGTTCTGTAATTTGCATTAGCAACATAATTGTTCTTTTAATAAGGCACCAAAACGGTTTCCAGCCCACGTCCTTTTAAATCTGACTCTGAGTTTTAGGTGATCGACCAACAGAAGAAAGTGCTCTGCACCAAAACTGAACCCACCATCCTCACTGAAAGGCACGGTCATGGCAGCATCATGCTGTGGAGATGCAAAGTCTGAAATTAAATCCAGCTGAGAATGAGTTTGCAGAATGCAGCATAAATTCTCCTTTTGATACGCAAATATGGCGGAGATAAACCCCAAGAAAGATTTGCTGGGCTCTCTGTAGAGAAAGGTGTAAATGTTTAGAGGGCTCCACATACACACTCACGCCGTCAAACTTTTCAAATATTTATTTATTTTTGTCTGTCACGTGTAATTCCGATAAAACAGACAAAAGAAAATGTTGGTTGTGTTGTGACAAAGTGTTGAAAAAGCGTAAGCGGCGTGAACCCCCGTTTCCTGGGCTTCGCCATCTTGGAGGGAGAAACAAAGCTGATGTACTGCTTGTCCGCAGGAGTGAATTTGATCGAGGAGCACCTCCGAGAGGTCAGATGCCTCCGTCAGCGCTTGGAGGAGTCGATCAGAACCAATGAGAGGCTCAGGCAGCAGCTGGAAGATAAACTGGCCTCCACCGGGCGGGATGGAGGTAAAGAGTCCGCAGGATGCGTCTGAAGCATCTCTTTCTTTCAACTGAATGACAATAATCACCATTGCCTTTTCAGGAGCACCAACAAACATCTACATTCAGGGACTTGACACGGTCACCCAGCTTTCTAGTGAAATCAGGGTCCTGAAAGAGGAAAATCTCAGTCTGCAGTCTCGCCTGCAGGCCAGCACAGGTGCACGGTCATTGAAAAGCTTCCAAACAACACAAACTCATTTTCATCTCATGAATTGCTCCCGTAAAAGCTTTCTGGGTGTTCTTGACGTCAGATACAAGCGAGGAGTTGGCGCAGCTGCGGGAGGCCGTGTTCGCAGCCAGAACCCGCCTGAAGCAGGCCGAGCTGGAGGCCGAGCAGTGGAAGGAGGAGCTGCGGCGCCTGCAGGCTCACACTCAGGAGCAGGGCCAGCAGATCCACGCTCTGAGGCAGGAGCGACAGGCCAACCAGGACAAAACCAACAGGTTGCTGTCGCTCCTTTCCGCGCCGATTCTCTCCGTTGCGTGTTTTGTGTTGCTTTTATGAATTACAAAACTTCGCCTCGCCAGGCTCCAGCACGAGACGTCTCTGCTGCAGCAGCAGCTGAGTGAGAGCAGAGAACTGATCCACTCGCTGCAGAGCGAGCTGCACGTTTATGACCGAGTGTGTTCCAGCACCAAGCCTAACAAAGGTCAGTCTGTCATTTTGTTTTACCCACATTTTAGTAATGACATTTGAATGTGTATCTACAGTTTATTGTAAATGTCCCTTTGGGTGGCTCCATCTAGTGGTAGAGTCGTTAATTACAACTTCGGCTTTTTTATATTTTACCAAGTTCTAACCTCAAATTATAAGTGATATTTAGTCAAAACATTACTGGCACAGCTATACCAACTCCCAAGACGCATAGAGACTCCAATAAAACTTGAAGTGAAAAGCATTTTACTAGTAGACCAACGCATTTTCACTCATGTGATATTCAGCCCCCTTTATACTTATATCTTTAAATAAGTCACATGCATTGTAAGTAGAATCAAAACTGTTGATCAGGTGAGCATTTCTTTTAAAATCTTCCACAGATTTTCATTTGGATTTAGGTCCAGACTTTGACTGGGCCACTCTAGCCTATGACAATAATGTCTGGCTTCTTGAAACTCTTAAATAAAGGGCAGATTTTTAGAGTTTGCGCCTTATGTCAATCACTTTCCTCCCTCTTTAGAATTACCTGCTACCCTGTGTTAGTCTACCACAAAAAAACAACACAAAATACACTAAAGACTCAAAAATTATTACACAAATTCAAACAAAGTTTATGCCTGGCAAATTCAAAATTATTTTTGCCAGGCACTTTAAATAAATCAGGACGACACCTTGAAGGTCGACTTCAAGCCCAACATCCAGAGCTTCTTCCTGTATATTTCCTGCTCAGGGTATCTGTGTGAGGTGGCGGGTTTCCCAGCGGAGCTGGGGGAGCTGCTGGGGGAGGTCAGGAGTCTGCGGGCCCAGCTGCAGAGCAGCGTGCAGGAAAACAGCGCTCTCAAACAGCTGGAGCTCCACAAGCAGCTGGAGCAGAAGCTAGGCGTGGGGTCGCCGCGGGCTCCGTCTCTGTCCGCGCTGACCGCCAGCCCTCAGAGGGAAACCTTCTACAGACGACAGCTGCTGCACGGTGAGACCGAGCTTTCTAAACGTAGCGACTCGCTCGTGACGCTCGGCGTGCCGTGGTGTGTGTGGACTGCAGTGTGTCCAAGCCTGCTCTGTGTGTGTCTGTGTGCTCCACAGACCCGGCGCCGTCTCCGCCGGTCAGGGACATCGGTTTGTTTAACTGTGGATCTCCTGGTCCCCCCTACTCAGACCTGGACGACAGCCATAGCCCTGCTAATGGTGTGACCTTAACCACTCCTGCATTACAGTAGTTTATGCATGCTTTATTAAAAATACTAACAATAACGTTTTGTTTTACTTTTATCTGCCTGTTTCTGTATAGTTGTGATCAAATCGAAGCTCTGCTCTCTTTCCCATTAAAAAGAACAAATTCTCGTGACAGCCTGCAGACAATCTGACGCGCCTCTGCTTCTCCAGCAGACTCTCTTGACCCTCACTCAGAACTGGAAGGGGAGGCACCAGATGGGTCGTTTGCAAACCGTAACGGTCGCCACGCCATTGGCCACGTCGATGACTTCAGCGCGTTGCAGCAGCAGGTCCTGGAGGGCCGGAGCCTCGTCCAGCGCATGGAGGCCACCCTGCAGGCCTGCCTCACCCCGCCACTGCTGGAGGGCAAACAGATAGAGGGCAGCGACCTGGTCTGTGCTCATCACCGGCTCGCTCCGTCATGTAAAAAAAACTGTGAAATACTTCTAAATAAACGAGGTGCGTTTGCAGGCCGTGGACTATGGATGTGTGAAGAGTCTTCTGTCCAACACCAAGACTCTGAGGCAGATCCTGGAGGAGGCCATGTCTCTGCTGAAGATGTTCTGGAGGGCAGCTCTTCCTAACACAGATCCCTCCATCCAAAACCTTAAGAAGGTCTGAGAAACATGAACATATATTAAATTAATTTACTGATGTTTGATCAAACATGTTAAAAGTATTGTGTGTATGTGTGTAGGAGCAGTGCCTGCAGGAGGAGATTTTGTCCCTGAAGCTGCGTATATCTGAGCAGGAAGAAGTTCTTAAAGGGACAGTACAAAGACTTAGGAGCACCAGCCGCACCAAGGAGAGCATGGAGCACTTCATAGTCAATCAGTGTGAGTTTTTTTAAGTACCTCTTTGTGCAAGAAAATGTGGAAAAACAAGCACATCAATACCCCAAAAGACTTGCAGCTGTAAGTGAAGTGAAAGTTTATTCTACAGTGTTTTGACCGTGGCAGACTAAATGCAAACGTGCACCACTGTTTTCCTATTCTTATTTATAAAAACGTTGAGTTATTGTCATTCCTTTTCACGTTGTGAGCTACTTTGTGTTGGAATATTGTATAAAATCCCAGTAAAATACAAGGAAATGTGTGATTGTAATGTCACAAGTTCAAACTGTTTTCATCCTTAGATGTGCTGGAACTAAATCTTTTGACTTTTTTTTTTTGTTTTTACAGTATCAAGGACCCGCGATGTACTGAAAAAAGCCAGGACTAATTTAGAGGTAACCACTCTATTATTCTGTTAGATAACAATAGATTATCTGTTTGTGCTCCAGGTTCTTCTTGTGCAGTGATCAGGGTTACTTGTTATGTCTGAAATGTGTGTTACAAAGTCATCACTACTGTCTCCTTGTTCCTTCATTCTGAATTTGTCTCTCCTCCTTTCTCCCCCTTTATAATCCCTCAGAAGAACGAGCTGCGGCTCTCCTCTCTAAGCTCCTCCCCCTCCTCTCCTCCTGCTGGTAATTGTCTGACATCTTGTGTTGTGCCACACGGGTACACGCCGCCCCAGACTTTCCGCTTCTCATTATCTCAAAGATGATGGTTTATGGAGTTCTTGTTCTGGCAAAGGCGTTTCTAGGAACTGGAGCTGCCCTTTTTTGTTCATAATGACATCACTGCTTCACACCCTACAAACTCAGAACTGTATTTTTACCATCTTTTTTATTTATATATATATATATATATATATATATATATATATATATATATATATATATATATATAAACTATGTTCTTTATTATTTTGTATCATAAAACTAGACATTAAGTTGTTTTGACATATTTCTTCACATAATGCTTCCATAACCATGATTTTCTCAGCTTCTGTTATTGGTACTCCTTATGTGTAAAAAGCCACAAAATTAATTTATCTTTCATTGCGGGAACAGGATAGTAGGATAATAATATAAAAAAGATGACTTTATTTTAAAGTTCTTTTTTTTTTTTGCCAGTGATGCCAATAAATGATTGATTGATCTAAAACACTTTTACTTTCACACAACTTTAAAAGAAAAATAACAGATTTACCTCTTAAAAGCAAAGTAAACATGTTGCTGAAAGCATCAAAACTACCCCTTCACACCATTTTCCTGGACACTTTTTACAAGCCCTGACCATTGAACATACTTGGCTTTTCTTGTCATCCCCAGTTGAGGAGCTTGGAGGTGTTGCCAGAGCACGGCCTCCTGATCGCGGTGTCCTGATGAGCGGCGGCTTTCCTGGAATCACCGGAGCAGAAGCCACTCAGCGTCTGGCAACGAGGAAGCGCAGCAGCCAGTGTCTGCTTTAGACTCCCAAAGCACCAACCTAAGTGCTCCCATGTCTGACCTCTCTGCTTAAACAGACCCCTCCCTCATCACATACTCCTTCCCAGTTGACCCTGCCCACTCTTCTCCATCCAGCCGCCCCTTGTTCGTCTGGACAATACAGTCAGAGTACAAGCTGCACCTTGACCCTCCCCTCACCCCTGTTCACCTCTGTTGTTGTCTTTGAGTGAAACAGTCAGCAGTTTGCTTGCTGTGTGTAAGATCGAGGGGCTGATTGAAAAGTGCTTCTGATGGTTTCAGGGATGTGCGTCCTACAGTCCCGAAGTGTCTGAAGATGCCTTTAGCTCTGGTTCGAGGATTGCACACATTTCTTGTGGGTTTCTGATATATTTCAGGTACAGATACTAATCTGATCTGCACCCACACAGAGCCAGACAGCCTGTAGAGAAAGAGGGTTTGCGCATGTTTGAAATGGCTTTTGAGATGTACTCTGCACACAGACACAGACACACACACACGTAAAGTCCCATCAGTTTGTGTGTGATCGAACGGTTCACTCAAAGACAAGTTCATTTCCCCTAAACCTGCCACTGAAATGCAACTCTCCTCCTTGTGGCAGGAGGTTAGAATTTTTACAAATGCAATGCAAAGAAAAGTGACATCCACAATCTCTCGTTAGACATGCCGGAGGGATGTGCCGTGCACAATGTGCGCTAGCCGTTGTGGAGAAAGCCAATAGCTAAGATTATTTGTTGTTGAGTGATGCTACAGCCAAGTCCCACGCCTCCTTTTCAATGTCCTCTAAGTTTGCAAAATCACAAAAACTGGGAGCTGCGTGTGCCAGAGGAACCAGGCCGTGCTCACTCCCCAGGGGGCTTCTCGTGCGAGCATGTGCAATAACGATGTTTCTTGAGTAACTACGCTGCACTGGATCACAGTTTGCAGCGTTTGCCATGGTGTGGACACAACCGGTGTCATGATTGTATTTATTTCTTGAGTGTCGATGCATGACAAAGACTGTGCACATGAAAATCGGAGCGCTGGAACGAGTCGCAGCCGATTCTTGCCAAAGTTTGAGCCTCAAACTTTTCACTCTGACTCGCCTCGTCCACATGAATGAGAAAACTTATATCAGCCACAGTGTCACCACGCTGTCTTGTTTTCCTTTTAAACCATAGAGACGGCAACCGTTAGACACCTATTGAAACATTTTTTTGGACCAGCACTCCAGCAGATTTTTCAGTCAAGCTATTTGTTAATGTCTCTTAATGTTATTTTTAGTATCCCCTGAGCAAAGGCAAAAAAAAAAAAAGAACAAATTTTTACAAATGATGCAAACTTTGGCGGGCTGCCTGTCACTTATCACCTAAAAAGCTAATTTTCCCGTTTGTTTTACTGTTTTTTTTTTTTCCTTTTTTTTGCTGTACATGATGCCATTCTGTGCTGTAAATATCAGCTTTGTGTGCATGTGTGGGTATTATGCGTGAAAACAGCCAACATTTGCTTTTTTTGCAAAGTTGATTATCTGGGTACCTGTGCAATAGCTTGATTATTTTTGGTTTATTTTGATGTCAAACATCATTATGGTGTGTCTGTTTGCTATTCACCTCCTCCAGTGTACAATGCAGTGTATGCAGTGTTATTAGAGGATCAAGCCACTTTGAATTAATTAACTGCATAGGCTTACACCTGATAAGTAAGCAGACTATGCCTTCATCATATGTAATACACTGACCATGTATCTCCTACTATAAGGCTCTGATTAATGTTGCTTCGCTTGCCTTTAACCTTAGCTTGAGAGTTTGCTCTCAGAGGTAGAAATGGCCTTGACCAAGCGTCTACTTGATTTCTGTTGAAGTGGGTTTTGTTCACGCTCGAGTTTTCAGGAAAGAAGAAAAAAGACAAAAGTTGCCAAGTATTTCAAAGTTAATGGGAGATGTTTCGAGGAATTTTGTTTTAAAAAGTGTCTTCTGAAATGATTGTAATACACTGAATCAACAGAGCACCTTGTTAGGGCGTGAACAAAGCCTGTTTTTTCTTTGCTATTTGCTAATAAAAAGGGAACCAAACAGTAGATTGTTGTTGGTATTGAATTGCATATGTATATAGTGCTATCTGATTGGTGCAGGTATATCCTGAGTTTATGCTTATTGAAGTAGTTGGCCGATACAGGACACTGTTGAGTCCTGTGTCTGATCAGGTGTGTTGCATTAAAGAAAAAGTTCTTGCGATGATGAATTGTGAGAAGGAATGAATAAAACACTTAAAAACTTCCGTGGTTTTCTCCTCATTCCAATGCGCCTGCGACACTTGATTTAGTTTTAGTCTGAAAACTCATCGGCATATGTGGTTTCTGATAAGCAAGAGCTCATGAACGCAATGACTGGAGAAGTACCAAGAAACGAACTGGTGACCGTCATCTGACGATTTTTACCTTTGATGTCCTTGACCAGTGCTCAAAAGTCCTAGATTTTCTCAACAGCAAACACTCCATAGATGGCCATTAGCCAGACACCTGAACTTCAGCACCCTTTGGTTTGGACACTGTTACTGTTAGCTATTATCGGTATCAGGAAGGTAAAGTAAGTGAAGTTCAAAGAAGAAGCTATTATTATTATTAGGATTTCTGCAACATTTTTAGATATGATTACTCTGTATTCAGACTGTGAGAGAGGACTAGACATTCAGCAGATAACAGGAAGGCTAAATGGAGCACAGCAAAGTTCCTCTAATTTTCCTGTTGAATAGGACTGAATTTAAGACAATGTAGGTCCCAGGGATTTTAGCAATTTTATGTACTCCATCCCCACAAGTTTATTTTACACAAAATTAAACTGATAGGTACACGTTAAGTACCTTTCTTGCTCAAGGACCTCCAAGGCTGTGTATGTATTTCAGGCTCTTGTAGCAAAGGGTTCTCTACAATTACAATTACCCAATAAACTTGTCTTCCTTTGTGGAAAGAACTAAGCCCTTTACCTCACCATTCACCACCATTTTATTTAATAAAATGTAACAACTATTTCTTCTTATGCTTATAGCTTCACCATGTGACAACCAAATACTAACACCTAGTGGCTAAAACTAGTATTAGCGGCTATATCATTACAAAGCATTATAACAAAAACATTGATTAGTGTTTTCACATTTTAAGTGTTTAAAAACACAAATTACGAGAAACAGACACGTTAGCACTATAAAACCGAATGGGTTAATGTGAAACAAAGGTGTACAGAATAGTTAATAGGCGTAGGAGGATGTTAAAACAATATTAAGTCGATATAAACCGACCGTGGAGCTTATTATGCCTTCAAAAATACATTTTCAGGGAGCAATTCGTTCCATTAAAAAAATGACAAAACTCTTTATAGGCCTATTTTTTTTAAAAAAAAATGTAACGCCCACTGTAAATAAAGTAAACCAAGTTCCTTCAAAAGTAATTAAGTATTCATTATTTTTACGATAAAAAAATAAAGTGAAATTGTATTATTTCAATCACGGATACATATTATCAATTTCGACCAACTGCACAGCCGTATTCATGTCTATGAGGCGAACAAGTAACCACGGCAACTGGTGCACATGCGCACTTGCATGCTTATATTTGCGACACTACGATACGCCACACGGCAGCGAGTAAAATGTGAACGCGGACAAGCTAGTCCGCTTTAAGACGTTTACATGTCAGTATGAATCAGTCGACTTTGAGATTAATATGCTGTTTACAATGTCAGTGACTCTAGCTGCTGTTTGTTTCCCCCTCACACTTCCATCTTTCCTTTCTTTCATTCCAGAGACGTGATCGGCCACATTTGTTTGACATGGCAAACCCTTTAAAGGGTGAAGTTATGAGACTGTACAAAACTGTAAGTTCTGTTTCATTCCTTTCTGACTACTGGTGGTAGTCATAGAGACAGTTAGACTTACAAACATGTTTCATATTTGAATGCCTTACATTTCTTAAGTTTTACTTGGAAATTATCTATGAATTTGGTGTTTTGAGATATAAACTCTATAGTGACTTAGCCTACATTATAATGTGGTGTGTGAAAATTATTCACGTTAAAACGTTTTCCCTTGATAATAAACTTAACATAAACCACTAAGCAATTAGAAGGCTTTCACGTAAAACTGGTCAATAAAAGGAAGGAGTCTTTGATAAACTTTCATTTGTGAAAGTGAATGTAAAATCTGCAACTAACACTTTGATCAAAAACCAAGTCAGTTCTCCTTTTTACCAGTTCGTGTCTATTTGTACCATGACGTCGTCTTCTACTTCCATTTCATAAACTTTTAAGATTGGTAATATCTTTCTTGAAATTAAGCTAGTCTTCAAAATGAAGTCTCATGTTTGATTTAATTCTACATATTTTTCTTTTAAACTGTAATTATGAACTAAAGTATTCACTCATAAACTATATTTTGGTATCTGAGGCCTGAATAAACAGTTGAGCAGTCTGATAAAATACCCAAAAAAGTCAGGTGTGTGACTACCAGACCACGATCTCTTGCATGTTACAACTGTGGTTGACAAATTACCCTGCCTATCTTTGTTTGCTATAGATTTTTTTCTTTTTCCAGTGTCCAGGTTTTTCTGACTACACACTCATTCATTTTGTTCAGCCTAATATGTTGTTGCTTCCTCCTCTGGTTGTTGGTCCTACAGAAGGTTGTTGGATCAGGGGTGATTCAATTGCCACGTAGCACCTTCCTTACTCAAATTTTGCCCCTCAGACTACATGAACGAAGCCATTGATCAGACTCGGACCCCATTTATGTCCGAGGGTGGAGGTCAAACACCTGCTAAATGCAGGTCTACACAGACATGTAGGACTTCACAGAACCATAGCTCCATACTTACCTTTGGTTTGGTCAAAAAAAAAAAACAAAAAAAAAACTAAATGCTCTGAAGTAAAGCATCTTATTTGACTTTTTGTTGTCATTTTCCAGCTGCTGTATCTTGGCCGTGAGTACCCAAAAGGAGCAGCTTATTTCAGAGAACGACTAAAGCATGCGTTTATGAAGAACAAAGATGAAACTGACCCTGAGAAAATCAAACAGCTGGTTGCCAGAGGAGACCACGTCATCAAAGAGCTGGAGGCCCTTTATTTCCTCAGAAAATACCGGGCCATGAAGAAGCGCTACTATGACCCCGAGAAGTGAGAACAAACTGTATTTTTCATACAAAAGAGACATGGAGACTAGTAGAAACATAAGCTGCAATGCAATTACTGTTCTCTTCACAATTTTAAATAAGCCCTACAAAGTAAATAACATACTGTTGTCTGCAGAAAACCCCAAAAGTTGGTTTTCAAAATATCTACTTTTTCCGTTCTTTTTTTAACGAAAGATGCATGTAACGCTAAACTCTAAAATTGCACAAATGCAGCTTTAGATGATGAAGCCTCTTCTTGACTTTGTATGTCACTGTGGCCTAAATATCTGATCTCTGTCTCCACTGGCCATAAATCTTTTCTCCTGAAGCCGTTCAGGTTGTGCACTAGAACTTGGACTCCAGTGAAGCTTAAGTTTTGGTGCAATCAGGCTTTCTTTATGTATTTTTTAACTCACGTTCTTGTTTTCTTCAGAATGTAATTATTAAGACTCAAAGAGCCGTGTGTTAAACATTGTTAAACGGAAATGTCTGCCTTTTGTATAATGAAATGCTTTGAGTTGTAATGCAATTCTGTATTAACACATTTATACGAATGTCGTTCAGTTGCTTGGAAAAATAAATGTCCTATACTGTATTAAAGTAATATTCACAGGTAATAAATGTTTTTTAATGCTAAAATATTGAACCCATTTCATTTCAATGACAGCTAAGAGGAAAGTTAGAGGAGCTTGATGTTTTCACTGGTTATCTGTCTCATAATATACGGTCACAACATGGGGACAGTTTTAAAAAATATCTAAAAGACATAAGTTACATACAGCAGCATCAATTCAGTCTGGATGTGCAGACACCGGTTTATAACACGTCAAATTACAATTTTTGTATTGTCTTTAAAGAGTGCGAAGTTGCCTTGGGGGCTTAATGGACTTGAAACATTTGCAATAGTTTGTAAAAATGTTTGTACCCTTTTAACTCATCTGTCAAGTTACTACCACAAGGTTATATCTATTTTTATTCCAATTTTATGTGAAAAGCTAAAAAGGCAGTAGAGAAAAATTGTAAAAGTAAAAGAAAAGTAGGGTTGTGGGAAAAAAAAAAAAAAGATAAAATATATGCCACTGGTACTTTTAGTGTCAATGCTGTGGAAATGCAACGCACAAACTGTTGAGACTTGCATTTGTCATTATCGTAGCTGTATTTGAAGATATTAGTTGAGCCATTGTGACCCCTGGTCCGTTGCAATTTATGAAAAAACCAGAGGTCTGGTAGCAGAAAGCAGGCTTTGCACAGTGTCAACAAAGCAGTAATGGGACTTTCTGACCAAAGCTATCCCATCAGGGCTCATGCTGTCCTGCAGAACGTGGATGAGTGTGGAGTGGAACTCGCTGCCAGCAGCGTGGTCGGTGGAAAAAGCTTCACTGTTCTCAGTGATCTCCAGTTGCCTACTCCTCTGTGAACCCACAAAGTAAATATTCCAAGAGTCTTCAGGTACAGGGCCGGCTTTGAGGTGCTCACAGCCCTGACAGAAAAGACGGACATGCAGATGAGTACAACAGAACAATTAAGATGTACTGCATTGGGTTATGTAGTCTTTCCTTAGTCTAACAAAACCATGTTGCTGGTGATTAATGGACTGTTTTCACTCCTCTATGTCATGAGGCACAACATGGAACTGGTGCTGCACATGTTACGCAACAGGTTGTTGCTAGGTAACCAATGAGCGAGTGAGTTTGTTGATGCCATGCCTTGCTTAGGTTGAGCAGCTAAAGTCTTTCACTCTGCCTACATCCCCCAGAATGTTGTGCGATTTTGGATCGGGGTTCAATGAATGTTCTATATATTGAATATTCCATCAGCTGTATTATCTAAAGCTATTGATCACGATTCTTTTGCAATTTATATATCATTACTGATGTATTGTCCAGCCCTAGTTCATGTCCAGCACTTTGAGCTGCTTTTAGTATGAAGGGTGCTTTATAAATAAAATTGATTGATTGATTGATTGATTTATGTCATCTCTAAAGAAAAATATAGGTTACCGGGAATAAAAGTACCTGAAGGACCAGATTGTCCTCTCCACATGTGGCGTTCCACTTGCTCCATGAAAAAGCACAAGCTGATGCATAGAGGGCCATCTGGTCATAAGCAAACTGTTCTATACGTGGGTTCTGAAAAAAGAGCAGAAAGAAGCAGGATGTTTTCTGATGCTGTGCGGAACAAAATGTGATTTCCTGACTTGCACAATCAAGTTAGGCCAGTTTCAATATTGCGGGTCCCCCATGTGGCGTTAGTGAAGCACCAACAGTTCCTATCCTGTAATCTAGTCTTCATCTAACATTTTTTTGGGAGGTTGTTGTCCAAATGTGACAAATGTTGTCCATCAATAAAGAGACCTTTAGGCACATTTCCTTTTAATGTAAAAAAAAAAAACATGGCAAGATGGAAAACTTCTCCATTCTACATGCTGCTCATTTTCAACAAGTCTAACCCCGACTACCCATACAGCGAACAAAAAAATCAGAGCATTCATGTATCTTTTTTTGCAAAATGATCAAATGAAATTGCTACAGGATGCAGACCTTCTTGCAGATGCTGACGTATTTGTGCGTGTTCTCGTTAACAAAGATGTCAATCCCTGCCTTGGCCATGGCTTTCTGCAGAGCCGGTCCGCTCATCCACTTCCCCACGAGGTGAGAGAGGCCTCTGCCCTGCGCCACCTGCAGCATGCACTGACTATTCTGTTCATCAGATTCATAACAAACAAAATGTTAACGTTTGTTCTTCTTAATAATTTCACTATGTATTCATTTACATCTTGCCGATAAAGATATAAAATGGAACAATTTTCGTGAGAAATATTCTTGTAAACCAGAATAAAAAGCCATTCAGCTCATCTCTAAATATTTTCTCCAACAGCAGGTGAACAGAAAAAAAGTGTCTTGCCTCGATGGTGATGGAGATCTGAATGAGAGCCCCCTTGACAGTATAAATAGCTGAGTTTTGGCCCAGCGGCCGCAGCTCCCAGCCCCGGAAAGGAAAGTTGGCGAAGGTGTTGCGCATCAGTGCGAAGATCTGGAATGATTCCATCTCAAAGGAGATTTTGCCTTCTGCCTCCTCGTAGGAGACGTTGATGATGCCGTCCTTTCGCCAGCGGCCCTCTGGTTGTGCAGAAGTCACCGTTAGTGGCGTCACAGTACAAAAAGCATTCATTCCTCTGGAACTGTTTCCACATTTTGTTCCACTATATCTTAAAACTTCAGCATGTTTTGATCGGGACTCTATGCGATAGATCAACACAAACTGTCACTATTGTGAAGGAGGATCTTTTCCCCCCTCACATTTTATTATTGCAACACATGAAAAGGTTCAAGAGGGATGAAAATTGTTGTCCAACTTCTGGGCTGGTTTCTGATGCATGTACCTGCAGCGTCCCAGCGAGCCACGAGTGGCATCTCCATGAAGACAACCCACTCGGGAAGCACAATGGACACCCCAACAGGGGAGCACGCCCCCTTGTTGGGTTTTTCTGTTGGGTCATCGGAGCACTCCTTTTTGTTGGACCTTTCTATTGGGTAAGGGAATACCTTCAGCCCATCCACCATCTAGAAGAACAAACCATTGATCTTTGAAGATCTGCTGAATTCAACCTGAGCTGAGGGTTTGGGCAGAAAAATCCTGTTGTAATCACCTGCAGTATCGTGTACCCCTTTCTCCTGATAGGCTGAGGTGGGAGTTGGAGGAGATCGTAGTAGAAAACTCCACCCAGGGTTGTGTACTGAACCAGATTTACAACCTCTGTGTCATCTTCTTTCTCTTCGAATTCAGGCACAGGTGGACTCAGAGAGTTCAGCTGTGCCAAGCTAGGCCAGGATGGATCCTTGGCTGTGGACAAAAAGAAGGTCCTTTTATTTCAAGGTGGAAAATTACATAAGTTTTAAAGAGTAATGACAACTTCTGAAGAGAATAAAAAAAGATCTAATTTTAAAAATTCTACATTAAGTTTTTTTTTTTCTTTACTTGGACCATCAGATAAAACCAGGCTGCAAATGTGACCACTGAGTTCTTCTGTCTGTGCAGGTATCACGCTTTCCTCTGAAGACGGCCGGCTGGTGCTTTTTACGGGCGGCTCACTGGTTGGACTGCGAGGGGTAAAGGGCAGTTCACTGGTGCAATCACCATCCTGCAGTGGGAAAAGGAAAGCAAGGCAACGGGTTTGGGTCATCACAAAGTCATCTCTTGGAAGGAACGTGGCCGCTATTTTGACAAATAGGGAAGAACAAAGATCACACTACAGCATAAAAAAAACAAAACTGTTTCAGCAAATCTGTGAGTAATACTCAAAACTCTCCCGCTCTTCCTACTGTGAGCCATGCGAAGGTTTTATGGGATAAGAACTCAAAGCCGAAAGGCATACTTCATGGACAGCTTAATATAATGAAATTAAGACACTATTAACATATTCACACCTTCATTTTTTTCTCTTTAAACTCAAACTAGTTTCATTGATGTACCTGATTATAAGTGCTACAGAAACAGTATTTGGTCTCTGGTTGAAGTCTGCCTTGGTGAAGGTTTGCTGTTGTATGTGTGGCCGGTAGGGATATCATCACCTCAGTCTCATGTCAATTGTCTCAATTGTTCATTTCTGTTGTAGCATGGTTTGAGAGGTCATATCTTACTTTAAATGTGGAAAAAAAACAGTATCGATTTGTTTTTCTTTAAGGTCCTGGTTGGTGATCAGTAGCTCTGATTGAAACTTGAAAATCAATGGCCAGCATTTTAAGCAGATGAGAAATATTTGGGCAGGGTTATGGATTCTCATCTAAAAGTTTAGACGTGTTGAAAAACGTCCTTTCACAAAACTTCCTTTGGACAATCAGCCATCAGTATGTGGGATTTCTTGCCTGAGGACATGGGATTGGCACGTTTTTAAACTGAGGGTGAAGAGCATCTTAAAAGGAATCAGGTTTAGAGCCAGCCACGATCATTTCCTCAAGGTTTTGCTCGCCTGTTTTATCCCTTGATGACGTACTAGATGACTTCTGGTTCAGCTGTATCGATATTATCGTATGTCTATGTGGTTAAAAGCCCATCTGGGGACATGCATTGCAACTTAGCTAAGGCTACAAATATTAGCGCTTGTCCCCATTCAAATAAACAATAAACAAACAGTTAAAATGAAAATACTGCTAAAACATGAGCTGATTTGTTTTGACCAACCCGGGTTTCCTCTGGCTGCTGGACGGGCGGAGGAATCTCCTCCACTATCGGCTTCTGAGGCAGATGCCTGAGCCTGGACAGTATCGACAGGTGGTCATAGTGGGTGTGGAGGATCCGCACGGCGATGTCGCTCACAGCCAGCTCCTCAGGAAGCTTAAAGCTCAGGCCAGCTTCCTGAAAGTCAAAACCTGTAAAGCTAAAGACAGAAAATCCAAACCCGTGAGTGTGTCAGTGCGAGGACAGGGGAAGGATTTGAATATTCCCAACCGATTCGCCCAATAACCTTGGATTTTTGAAGAGGTTGGCCCAGAGGCACAGCGTCACATTTTTGTGTTTGGACACAGTCTGCATGTTCCTTGTGTCGGGGTCAATGTTGTCGCTTGCTCCCTGTGACGAAGACGAAACAGGAGGATGCAGCGGAACGGGTTTCCACGCATTGGGCTCTTCATTTGCTAACATAAATAAATGAAGCTTGTTTTTGTCCTACCTTTAGGAGCTTCTCAGCTATGAATAGGTGCTTGGCGTGGAGAATCTCCTGGACTTCTATGAGAGCATCGTGGTACTTTGGGACCAACTCTGGATCTTTGGCCTCTTTCATAAGCTCATCCAACGCTTCAATAAGCTACAAACATAACCCGTGCTATCACAGTGCCTTGCAAAAAACATTCTCATTCTTGAACTGTTTCATATTACATCCAAAAACCTTTAATGTGCTTTACTGGAATTTTAGATGATTGACAAACAAAGTAGAGCATGATTATGAAAAGAATGGAAAATGATGCATGGTTTTCAACATGTGGTCTCCCTGAGTCAACAGTGTAAACACTGCGTAGAGGTGTGTAGTATGGATACACACCTTTACTGCTGAGTTGCATAGTTGATGCTCCTCTTCGATGTCGGTGTCTGAGTAATCCTTCCACAAGGTGACGAATGTATTGACCGCCCGCTGGTCCTTTGCGTCTGGGACTCCATCGCAAAGCATGTATCTCTCCCACTGAGCGCAAAGATTGGACAGAACTATCAAGAATGATCGCACTGAAATCTCTACTTTAGTAAATCAGTGATTCTTGAGAATAGGGACAAAATGGGTTTTAATTTTCCCATTTTTTTATTATTATTATTATTTCTCAACCTTATGTGTGCAAATATGACAAATAATGTTTACGAAATGTAAAGATGCTAAGGTGCAGGCTCCCAGTTGCAACATTTTTTTGAAAATGAAATTTTTAATCGACCTGACCCAGAACTTTGTCATCAACATCTGACAAAAATAAATATAAAATTATTTTTTAAATACCCTATTAGTGATATTTTTACTCATTTTACAGACAAATGCTTCTCAAGAAACAAAATAAATATTATTTAAAACAAAAAACAACAAAAATTCCATCTGACGGAGTTGACAGTGCATCACAGAGCTGACACAGAACTGAAGGTGGTGACAAACTAGTGAGTAATAAGAAAAACTTGATACATGTGAAGTAATGCAATTTATGTAAAATACATTAAAATGAATTAATTGCACATTTAAGTGAGATTTGACAACAATTTCAATGAAAGAGTCACAAAAACTCTGATGGAGTTGACATCTGACGGGGTTGACGAAATGCCAAACTACCTCAATGTATATGTTATTCTAAAGGTGGTCATATTGTAGCTCATCAGGTCCATGAAATCTTTACAGTTTACCAAAATTAAGCTTTTATTTCACAAAATTTCATCAAAGTTTTGTAAATTGTCAGTTATGGAGTTGACACATCATGGTTGTGACGAGCAACTTAGGAATAAAACAGAAGAAAAAACTAAAGAATAATATAAGCTAACCAGAGCTAACTAGCCCTCTTAGCACAGGAAGAGAAAAGACGACGTCATGGGGTCCTCAGAAGTTCTGGTGCCCCCCAATAATGCCTGATTTTTTTAAAACATTCTTTTCATGTCTGACGGTGTTGACAAAAACTAGGGACAAATTTCAACGGAGTTGGAAAATATCTAAAAAAATATTTTTAATTCAATTTATCGATACTTTTATAATTATTTATATGACTACTTATACTTAATTGTCATAATATATAATTTTAGTATTTCTTTAATTGTTTAAAGAAGGGGCTGCACAGTGGCGCAGTTGGTAGAGCTGTCGCCTTGCAGCAAGAAGGTTCTGGGTTCAATTCCCAGCCCCGGTCTTTCTGCATGGAGTTTGCATGTTCTCCCTGTGCATGCGTGGGTTTTCTCCGGGTTCTCTGGTTTCCTCCCACAGTCCAAAAACATGACTGTCAGGTTAATTGGCCTTTCCAAATTGCCCCTAGGTGTGTGTGCATGGTTGTGTGTCTCTGTGTTGCCCTGCGACAGACTGGCGACCTGCCCAGGGTGTACCTCACCCGGAACGTGAGCTGGAGATAGGCACCAGCACCCCCCCCCGACCCCACCGAGGGACAAGGGTGAAGGAAAATGGATGGATGTTTAAAGAAATACTAAAATGTGTTGAGTTCTGCTCCTGGACAAGGGATTTTACAGGTATCATCCACCAACTACAATGTTTAAAATAAATTAAAAAATTCAGCAAACACAAGAAAAACACACATTGTTGTGCTCACATGACCCAGGTTAGTTTAGTCAGATATTTGAAAAAATTATATTTTGTGTATATTTTATTCAAATTTGGTGCTCTATCCATAGGACCTGTTTTGTCCCTATTCTCAAGAATCACTGAAATATAATTTGCATACTTTATATGCAGAGATGTCTGGAAAAAAACCCTCAAGCTATGAAGTAAGTCTTTTTTATATTTTAATGTTGAAAAGAATCAGATTATTATCGTACGGTGAACACTACCTCTGCCTTTTCTGCAGCATCAACCTTCCATCTGATTATTGCGGAGTAGTTTTCCTCCAGCAGATGGCGCAGTTCGGTAAGCTCAAAGTCTCTGTTCTGCTCTGCCTGTCAGCAGCAGACGTATTACATTATTTTACGCTGAGTGCAGAAATCAAAGTTACGTGCAGTTGTTATATTCCACCAAAGTTTGGAGTTTATTCTGCAAGGATCTTACCTTTTCCTCTAGCCTTTGTATCTCCTCCAGCTTTCTCTCTCTTTCCAGCCTCTCCTGTTCTTCTTTTTCAGCTTGCAGCCGGGCTGCCTCTGAAGACCAACAGGACACCAAACAAATGTAAGTCACTTCACCACTGCCAATTGAAAGAAGATGTTTACATACACTGTATAATGAGAATTAGAAATTTAATAATCATTTGAAACTTTTTCCTTGTTTAGGTCAAAACTATTTCTATTGTTTTAAAATGACTTTTTTTCCTACAAATTTCAAAGTTTACATACTGGGAAAGTCCAAATTATAATCAAACACAGTTTCTGTAGAATTCAAAACTGAGACTTTTAAAAAACTATTATGAATTGAGTTCATCGTGACAGTCCTAATATAAAAATGGAAAACTACGAGGATTTTGAGGAAGAAATGGTACTACAGTACTTGTGATATTTACTATAGATATTGTCACATTGTTACATACTTTGCACAAACACAACAAGCTCAGATACATTATTCTTGTATTTAGAATAATAATTTAGGTAATTCTAGCTGAGCTAAAACAGGAAAAGATTAGCATGAAGTAATAAGAACGTGCATTTTTATACAGTGTATGTACATGGCTTCAGTTGTTATAAGCTGCAAGAAAGTTTAGTTATGAGTTGAGGCTTAAAATAAAATGTTGAATGCTTTAAAATAACTACCTTCTTTATACAACAAAATAAAGGTAATAAATAAAGCTATCTTTATTGTAGCTATAAAACATAAGAATTACCTTCTTCCTCTTGCTGCTTCTTTAACCTCTCTGCTTTACTCATCCTGACTTTTTTCTAGAAACATCCAAAATGAGTGTTTAACATAGAAAACCGCTTTATTGTACCGAGAGACTGGATAGTGGTAGAAAATTTAAAGAAAGTATAGGGATTAAAGGGATTTATTGTGAGATTAAATAGACTAACTGTGTGCTTCTAGCACATACCTTTTTCTTCTTGGGTGGCTATCATTCACGAAAAAGAAAGATACAAAAGGACATGCAAGAAAAAAATGAAATCAAGGTTTAACATTAGACATTAGGATTTGAAGAAGACAATTTTTCCATTTAAGATTCCAGGGCCCAGAAAACCGAAATAGAGAACACACAAAGAGATAGACAAAGACAGTATTATCTCCAGATAATACTTTAGTTTAAGAGAACATGTTCATGCCAAGACACTCTAGAAAATAAAAGATTTTAAACGATAAACAGACAAGTTTGTGTCTAATTTACATTAAAAAATATATAACTTTACATTTTCCCATTTTATTGCATCACAACTACAAACTTCCTTGTATTTTAATGTAACTTGACACTACATTACTACATTAGTACAATTTCTTTTCAAAAAGTTCATCATAGAAATACTGGACATGTCTCCTAATATCGAGATGCTTTTTTAAATTATGTTAAGTTGATACAAAGGAAGTGACTGATCAACTGTTGTGCTATGAGTTTTCTTTCACCTTCAGAAATGCTTTTGCAGGGAAGTATTTTCTTTTAAAAAAAAATAGTGAGAAAACAAATTAGGACATTTTGACCCATTTAAAAATGTGAACTCCACCGGAAGTATTGCAAAACATGTTCTGACAAAAATAACCTAAATATTAATCGTTTTCAATAGACAAAACTTGTCAAAACTTACCATTTTGAATGTAAGAGAAAACTCATGTGTACAGGTAACCACAGCAACCGTTGTGCATGCGTAGTTGTGTCTTTTTAATTTGCGACATAGCGATACGCTGAGGACAACAAAATTGAAATATCCACAACTTGTCCGCTTGAATAATTATTTCTTGTTGCCATACATCCGCTAACATTGAAATAAATACAATGCTTAAAATGCACAAATGTAAATGCGTAGCGGTCGCTTCGACGATGCGTTGACGCAGTAGCCATTTTGGTACGGGCACCTGCATGGAAATCTGCTGTTGCATCGGAGTTTCTACAACAATTATTCGCAATTATCAACTGATAAATTAGTTTGACGTGTGGCATAAAGTCATGTATACGTTTCCATACTAACAAAAAAAATCTGTAAAATAGAATTGTAGTCAATAATACCAAGACCATCAAAAACTGATTTAAAATGCATCGTAATGGATAATATGCCAACATGCAAAATTTACTAGCCTGTTAAAGCAATAAGATCTGCCGAAACTATCTGCCTAGCATCCCCTCAAAGCAGCAGAAAAAGTAGAACTTTAATTTGGTTGACAAGTAAGAAATGCATAAACAAATAACAAAAACACAAATAAAAAAAAGCATCAGAAACTGGATTAGCATCAGTGTCCAATCTTTATTTGCAACATTCACAAAAGGGCTGCAAAAATATTCAAGTTTTGGTTTTAGCTTTAAAACTCTGTGTTCGTGGCACTTCTTGAAACTGCCTCATCGGTTCTCGGAGCCTCATAAATGCTTTGGACGCAATGTCGCAGGCAGGCTCAACATTAACAAGATGCTTCCAGCTCTCTATGTGAACCCTGACAGGGTTTTAGAGTCCCTTTTTTTTTTTATATGTGCACACAATTAATTCAGGCCAAAGAGCAGCACACCAAATAAAAATAAAAACACTTAAATATTTTTCATGAACACACAAGTGAACAAAATGTACATTTAAATCTATGGCAGCTACTCCTCATCACAGCCCCCTTTAGCTCATGTGGTGATCGCTTTCTGAACGTGTCCTCCCAAGCTGTGGGTATTAAAAAGAGCAGCCTGCTGACACGTTTTCTCTACATGCGACAAAAAGACGGTACATTCATGTTTGGTAAATAGAACTATTTAGTAAATCTAACACAAACATACATTTACATCAGAGAAGCTAAAGAGCAAGAGTTGTGTGCTGCTGCATAGTTACACGATCACATCAACACTCCTGCTCACAGGATGGTAAAGTGCTCACAATCTCATCTGCTCAAAGGCAACGACAGAAACCGAACACAGACTATTCAACAATATTCTCCATTGGTTCACGGAGTTTTCCCGGCTTAGCGACTCAAATTTTTTTCAAATGTATTTGTACCCCTTGAACTTTTTCTCCATTGGGATTTTTTTTGTCCAAGGTCAACACAAAGTACTGTAAAATTCTGAAAGGAAAATTACAAATGCTATTCAAATTTGGTTACTTACTACATTTTGAAGCGTGACCCCTTTACTTTGATACACCTGAATGAAACACTTTATTCTCAATTGCATTGAGAACTGACCTATTTGGTTAATCTCGGTATGAAGGTCTGTTGGAGGAAATTAGTGAAGGGATAAAGTTGTAAAGACATTTAAATCAGAGCTCAGTTACATGACAACATCCCACGCTTCGAACGTCTCACAGAGCTCTGTTCAACTTGTTATCTGATGAATAAAAATCCTAACACTCTTAAGCTACATAAACATACCAAGGAATGGCCATCCATCTGAACCAACAGTGCATGAAAGGAGAGCGTTAAAAGAGAAACAGGCTCTTTGTAACTTGGGAGGAGCTCCTGAGATTCGGTGTGGCCCGTCACATACATCCCCACCAAAATTCGTTAAAAGTTTGTCGCTGCAGTGAAAGAAAAATTCAAGGAATACGAATACATTAACAACACCGTGTACAGAAACCATTTTGTTGGGTAAACTGAAATCGACTCTGTTTTCAGTAGACTCTACCGCGAAGTTGATCAAAGCAGAAAGTCGTGCCCCCAGTTCTTTGAACTGCTTTTATGGCACATTATTGCACTCAGGTTAAAACAGTGGAGAGGATCAGTCCCTCATTCTGCATGCAGGAATCGGGGAGTTTAGGTGACTGTAACACAGTCAGATAAAGCATGTAAAGGTAACCGGTTTGAAGCTGAAGCTCATCACTAACATCCCACCACAGATCACTCACAGGTCATCTGCCACACAAAAGTTACAAGATTTTTTTTTTCTTTTTTTCTTCTTCTTGCAAACCAAGATGGATAAACAATCACAACATGTTGCGACTGATCCAGTCTCACACGTAGTCATTAGGATTTAAAGCCACAGTACGGTAATCTCTCCCTGAAACCCAACACAAACACACTTCTACTTTTGTACAGAGCCCTATTATAGACAGAAGTGCAGTCTCACTCAGAGTAACTGGTGCTAAAAATTGCTTGTAAATGTGTTTTGCTGCAAGATTCGGCCAAATGCGGAAAAATGAAAAAAAAAAAAAAAAAGAGTCAACAAAAGCAGCTGGAGAAAGAACTCTGAGGCACATGAGCTTAGATGGGCTTGTAAAGCAAAGAGGTGACGTATTTCTTCTTGTATCTGTGAGTAGCGCTGAGGACCATTACTCCGTCCTGCACACAGGGAGAAAACACATTAAGGGAAAACTGTGTCAGATTAAAGCCAAGTAACGAGTGAAGAGTTTTACGCAGCAGCACCTGAGACAAAATGGCACAAAGACACTAATTGATTTTAAAATACCAATCATAAATGGAGTAGTATTCATAGCCTTCTTTTTCACCTTATGTCACAGCGTAACAAAAAACTTTGTTAGATTTTATTGAGATTTTATGTGATAAACCAAGAAAAATTTGTGTATTATTGAAAAAAAAAGGTTTCTAAAATGTTCGATATGGTTCAATAAGGAAAAACATTTTTGGCAAATTTTTTTCTGACACCAATTTTTTTTTTTATTGATTTTGAACATGATAGCAGTATAAAATAACACAAATTTAATTTGAATAAATTCTAATTACTTGAATAAACATTATATATCCAAAAATAATTTTTCCACATTTAATTTTTCCACGTTCAGTGTTTAGAACTGACTGGAGAAAATGTTGGATTTTACTCAGTGCATAAAGTAATATAAACCACTTCAGCCACTGCCTACATAAATAAAATATAAAACTGTATAATCACTTGAAAATGTTCAGTTTTGATGTTTAGAAATTTTCAAAAATAAGCTTTGGGTTGGTGTGTCACATAAAAATCCCAATAAAATACATGAAAGCTTTGGGTGTGTCACATGAATATTTTCGCGAGCCACTCTGTTTAATTTAAAACAATCACAACAGAAAGAGAAACAGCAGTTCTGGTTTAATTGAAGTTTTCTCCGAACAATGTGTTCGGATAAAACGATGCGTTATATCTTTCTCTGAACAGCGTGTTTCTCTGAAAACACTGTTTTCCCTGAACAATGTTATGTTCAGAGAAAATAACATTGAGTGTAATATTTCACATAATAATCAACCTTTGCTGCTAGTAAACCTACCTTTATTGAGAGAGCGTAAAGGTGATTAAGCATGACATGGTTGGGTTCAGGCAGCAGGGCAGGATCACACTGAAGGAGACAGAGAAAGAATAATGACAAAGAAAGTCATCAGTTAAGAAGCTGGAAGGGGTCAGGTCGAGTATTCAACGCGTGGAGAGGCGAGAATGAGAACGCTGAAGAGACTGACCGACACATTGGTGTCTTTGTTGAGAATAACTTGAAGCAGGTGAGGAGGGAGGATGGGCGGCGCTTTGAAGTGCTCTTCTGGTCTAAAGATGTACTGTTCCTGACCGTAAGGTCCTGGAGGGGAGCTGGACAAGTCTGTGAAGATGCAACACAAACATTACAAAAGAAAAATAAAGAATGCTTACATCTGCTCATTACCTGTGCTTGAGACAATTAGAAACAGCGCAAGAGGAAGTGACTGAGAGCCGGCTCACCTGAAGTGTCGGAGCACTCCAGAGAGTCGACCTGCAGGGCGTCAAACACCTCAAAGTCCGACTTCTTCACAGTGATCAGGTTGTTGATGGTGCCGAGCTGGCTTGTTACCACCGGCTGCAACGCAGGTCGTAAACAAGAAGGTTTTTAAGCCACGCCGATTCAACGTGAAGCTAAACAGATTCAGACAGCAGAACCAAGTAGCGCCAGAGAGCCAGAGTCAGAAATGCATGCAAAGCAGCAAGTTGATGTGGTAAACAAATGTGCTGTGGTCAGTTTGCAGAGGCTCAGTCAGTAATTAGATTACATCCTGTGAGCCCAATGGATCAGTACAGTACAATCAGAATGATGAATACACTTCACAGTTATCCACTACCCCAGAAAGAGAAACGCTCAGAACCTTAAATACACTTTTTATTACAACAGCATAATCTAACCTTGGAAATCTTTTAATTAAGCTATAAAAAAATATTTATTTAGACCAGATCAGTGCCAAACTCAAGGAAACACCTACACATCCCAATACAGCAGATATAACTGAGGCATTACTTTAATTTATCATTTTCTCCTAAGTCAGACACAGCGTCTAATTTGTAAATGTTGACTTCCAGTTTCCCTGATATGGCGAGACAAAGGGTCCACCGCTCTTAGCCTCTCTTCAATATGGGAAAGAAGAGAGAACATGCCATTCAAATAGGATCTGCGTTGATTCTCATAATTTGGGGGATAGGCCATGAGAAATTAAGCCACTCGTCTAAATCTGTATATAATCTGCAGATAGAGTAATGACTGAAAAGTTTAAAACAACTGGAGCTGTGACGAAAAAAGAAAAACCTGAATAAAGACCTAAATTCATCTTGATATCTACATCACAAATGATCATTTTCAGCGGATACCGGAAAATAAAATCTGTCCAGCATAAATATATAATTTTCTTTAAACAACGAAGGTTTTAACAGTTTTGTGGGAAGGAAGTGAGAATGAACCGTTTAGCAGAAAAACACCGCAAGTGTGTGTGGTGGTGTGAAGCAAAGGATCAATTTATGAATAAAAATAAAAACAAAAATGCCCTCGCCCCCACTGGATAGGATGGAGGACCTGTGATGCTGTGGGATTTATTATGCCATCTTCTAATAAAAAAAAAATAAGCAAGAACTAATCAACCTGAAAGTCTTTCTAAAATAAGCTCACATACATTTCTGTCATTATTCTTTCACTATTATTGTGAGCTGGACGCATCACAAAGAGTGCCGCCAAATATCCACCTCTCCTCGCTACACTAGATACACAACTGTGGCGCACACTGTGCTCGGGGTTTAATTTCACATTCCTGTTTATCAACACAAAGGGCTTTGTCCTGCTGGGTCAGGTGGCAGTGTTGGGCAATTAAACACGTGGAGGTGAGAAAACAGAAGCAGCAAACCTGGACACCTCTCTGTGTTTGTCTTTCTCAGCTCATTAGAACAGAGTTTAGTGGGCCGCCAAACATGAGCCTAAATAAGCAACGTTTAGTCTGCGCTAATGATTTAAACACCATGGCTTTGTGAAGGCCCAGCAGGTTTTCTGTTGCTTTGTGATTCCCTCCTGACCCACCAGAACAACACATAACCGGGCGCTGATGCCATAAAATAGCATTTCTTTGGCTTATGGCCTCCTGAAAATGTGCTGGAGTCATGAGCTGGGCTTCTGTGTTGTTATCTTGTGGACGCAAATGAGTAAAAGGAAGATTACAAAAACATCCAAAAGAGCAGCCATCTGATCACCTCATAAAATAAAATAAATAAAATAAAATAAGATAGCGTTAATTCACTTCCTTCCAAGTCGCTGCAATCGCCTTTAATCTGAAATTGTTTCATTTAAGTTCATGGCAGGTAAAAAAAAAAAAACTATTTCTTTGAACGTTTGAAGCTTTCTCTCCTTCCCCCCAGGCTCATATTTCTGATCAGTTTTAAAATGCAAAGTGAGCGACTAGGTCTGATGAAAAACTGATGAAAACCTGCAGAGTAAATGTGCAAGTTTGTTGACAGCACATGAGCACAAACAGCAAAGCTGCTGTACCTCAGAGGGATCATGGAGCCACTGTCCATCTACAAAAAACTTGTACTGGTGCTCTCCTTCAGGCAGGTCCAGAATGGCTACAAAGTCATTGTGGCTTTAAAGACAGAAAAGAAAAGGGGAAAAAATAGGAACATCAGTGCTACGCCAGAGTTTCTCCCTTGGGTGAATAAAATCTACGTACGGCAACTGATGCCAAATGTCACCCCAAGGTTGATTCCAATAAAACAAAGTGAGACAACAGAGAGCTAATTAATCCTCTTCACCTCTTATTTAGGGGTATCTTGTTGCTCCAGTTATTGAAGGAACCAGCTATATAGACTTCTTTACCCCCGCCAGCCCAGCGAATAACAGTGGGTCGAGCCTGAGGACCGGTTTTAACCAGGTCGTCCAGATCGGGAGTGAATTCTTTGTCTCCTGAAGACTAAAAACAAACACATCTGGATGCTGTGTTGTTGTAAAGAGATAGTTTGAAATCTGAAATGTAAATCATGTATAAAAAAAAAACAACAAAAACAAAAAAAAAATTCTGAACACATCATTGGGTGTGTACCTTTGACTCAGGTCCATGTGTGTTGAAGACGTTGGGGTCGTCTGTGCTGTCCACCATCTTGCTGCCGGACTCCTGGTCCTTGTGGCTGCCGCCGCTGTCGGTGCGATGGGCTTTCCCATGGCGATCTCCAGACACTCGGTCACTTGTGTTACCCATGGTGCCTCACTACTCAGCGTGCCACTGGAGAAGCAAGACTATTTATTTTAGTAGGAATTCGCCGCAGCATTACTTTAAGAAACTAAATGGAGCAGCTGGAAAATTATATCTAAGGTTGAAACGATGAATCAGATTAATCGTGATAAATCGATAAGTGAAATAGTCGGCTAAGTTAGTAATCGATTAATCGCTAACTGGACTCAAAAACGCTCCATTTGCTGCAAAAAAACAAACAAAAAAAACATTCAGAGCAGCAAGTCATTTTGAATTTCAAATCTTTATATTCAGCCAGTTTTACTGCATTTTAGGCAATAAAATGTTTATTTTTTTAGTTACAAAAGAAGAACTGGATTATTTATTTATTCTCATATTTGAATGTGTTTGTAATATCGTATCAAAAATGTTTAAGTGGTTAAATAAAAAATCTGTAGAATGTGACTATTTTCTTTATCCAATTAACCACCAGAAAAATCTATTTCTAAAATAATCATTAGTTCCATTCCTAATCAGGCTGGAATATTACTATTCTGAGATGAATGAGATAAAACATTTAAATGATCTTATGGTACCAAGTTAAGGCCTTGTGGTATAAATACATCCATTTCTTATGACTTCATTTCATATGGTCTACAAAGAAAACAATAGGATACATTTCTTTAAATTATTACAAAAATGCAAGATTACAAGGAAAAAAGGAAGCAATCGGGACTTGTTGCAACTAAAATAAAAAGCAGGTGAGTGCCGTTAATTACTCCCTTCAACTATTTCGCAAGAAGCACAAAAGCTCTAACACCACATTAGTCATCCACTTCTGCCTCTCTAGGTTTTATTCTGTGAGCTAATGTGCCGCAGGGTTTAATTTTGACTATGAAAACATTTCAGACTTTGCACTCGCCTCACAAAGCTTTTGTGGGAATGATCAAGCCATTACTTATGCAGTCTCATCCTGTGGAGACAGATCTATGATTTTGCTGTCACGGCGCAAAATAGTGGTCATTCTCTGTGTAGTGGAAAAGTCAACAATCAGAGATTATGAAGGGCCAAGGGACCATAAGAGATAAAGGAATGATCACCTTGAGAAAAAAAAACAAACCAAACAGTTTCACAGTATGACAGCATTAACACAAATATACACATACATAGATATCTCATATTCAGTAATTTTGAAACATAAAACAACAAAGTTGCACTATCAAGTCAATTTAAATAAATCTAAGCTTGATTCTAAGAAGAATGGGCAAAATGTCAGTCTGCTAATGTGCAAATCTAGTAGAGACTATTAAAGTCTTGCAGCTTTAATTACAGTGAAAGGTCATTCAACAAATTATTAACACTTTGTGTACTTTTACACTTTTCAGATTGTATTTTTCCACTACTTTTGTAGTCGTGTGCTGCTTTGGTGTTTGACTCAATAAATCCAAACAAGATCATTCACGTTTGTAATGGTCACAAGCGGAAACAGGAAGCTGTGAATAAGTAAGTTTTGTAAACTTGCTAAGAAGCTATCTCAAACTACTAGGGTGTCACGTTCTCTCTTATCTTTGTCAGTAGCCAATCAGCCCATTGTAAAAGCTTGAAACATAACACTGACAGATCGATAGATCGATAGATACCAAACATGATCTCAGACCCGCACACTGTCAGTTCACAGCCCTGCTGGTATTCTCAAAAGAATGCGATGACAGTAATACCTGACAAGCAGAGACAGCTTCCCTCAGCGCGCAGGTCGCATCAGTACACTTACAGCTACGCTTTACGGGCGGAAATAAAGGAAACACACACACGCGCGCATCTTTTGCCGATCAACAGTTGTCAGAATAAAGGCTTAAGGGCTTTGCAGAAAGGTTAAAGGGCTTACAGAGAGTCCAGACAGATAAAGGCCGGTTGCCGTGGCTCACAGCCCGTTTGCTGTGTCTGTGAACTTGGACTCGTCTGAGCAGATCCCACAACAAATCAACCGTTTATCTTAAACACACACGATCTCCCACACAGCACCGCCACTCAAACCCCACCGGATGCAAGATCAACAGATTCAATTCTCTGAACCGGATCAAAAAGTTGAAAGGAAGACTCCCATCTTGGCAGCCCGTGGAGTCTCCCTGCTGGATGGTCAGCTGTGCCCTCCCGCCTCCTCAGCTCACTCCGACAGAATATTTTTAGCTGTAGTCAAAGTCAGCTAGCTAACCGTCAGCGACAACACACAGGCAACTTGTTTTATCAGCGAGGACAGAAGAAAACTCACAGCAACTACGAGAACCAGCAGTCCGCCGGGTAGCCGCAGCAGAAGTCAGACACTCACCGACACCAGCCGCTGCTCCTCGGTACTGCAGGAGGAATATGTGCCCCTGTTCTGCTCTGGTTAACCCTCCATCCACAACTGCAGCGAAGCAAAGTGGTGCCCCAACTACGGCTAGCGCTTAGGACAAAAAGGAGCCTGACGGTTAACCAATCAGGAGCGAGAAAGCATGTAGCGTTATCAACGGAAATGCATTTTAATGCGGGAGTACACAACATCTGATATTTATTATGAGATCTAATTGGAGCAGAATTGATCATTTGTCATAAAATTAAAATAAATATTAATAATAATATTAAGCAATTCTGACCCCCTGCAATTTTTCTAAAATAACCCAATGATCTGCATTGTTGTTTTTTTTTTGTTTGTTTTTTTTTTTGCAGTTTTTGAAGCAGCTGCATACAAAAAAAAATTCACACATATTTTTGTCCAGTCCTTATAGCCAAGTCTGCGTGCTTTGATTTAAGGAAAGTGAAAAAATGGAGGACAAGCAAAAAAGTGGCTGATGTAGCCCTTGTAGTTAGTTTTAGTTCCAGTATTATGGCTTTTATGGATAAAATTATGCCAACATTTTTTTTTTCGGGAAGGAGAAACTCACTAAGGAGGAATGCTATGGTAGTTTGAACACAGGAAATCACTTGTGCAGCTTCCAGGTACATTATTTTAAACCTTTACATTATCTGCATTTGACAGAAATGCAGATGATACCTGCATGATATCCAGGTATCATGCAAACCATGATACCTGGATATGATTCTCACTAGTGTTAAGAAAAATAACTTTCTAGCACTTGAATAATACACAGACAGTGAATATTTCTCTTCATGTAACCTGCAGCGAACAAATGTCTTTTATAGATGCCTTTGTGTAATTTAGTAACTATAAATCTGCATGAACAAAGAACATGAGAAGCTCTTCAAGGATCTATTCTCTACAGAACTGATTTTTAGCCTTGGAATTTTAAGGCCATAAACGGTGACTTCTGTTTTTTCTGCAGTCAACAGGAGAAAATTCTGCCTATTCGACTCACTGATATTATTGAAACATGAGTGTTATCATAAACTAATATCTCAAATTTTAAATTCTATTTCAAACTGACAAAATAAAGTGTGTTTTGTTAAAACAGGACATAAGATAAATTGTGCATTATTTTCAGTAAAAATGTAATTGTGGCTTACTGGTGAGCTCATACTTATGTCTCTTCACCGACTCACTTCTTGTTACTTAGAAGGTCTGATAATTCAGAAAATGTGCCAACATTCCACTTTTGGGTGTAAATGCTCCATGATTTCTACTCCATCCAGCTCTAGAACCAACGCTCTGAGGACAACACATCAGAGACAAACACTCTTTCAACTCCACCACATTTATTTTACTCTTAATTACATGTCTCCATGCAATATAAAGCTTTTATGCAACTGATATTGTTCTGTTACAAAGTTCAAAATTTTTCTTCCAATTGTTTACAATATTTTAGATAAAAACCAGAGTCTCCTGGTCTTCATCAACTTTGACATTCCACAAAAAATAAATATGCAATCCTGTTCACATTTTGGTAAGTCCAACTCAGTCCACCAAAAAAACCAGTCAATTAAAAAGTCTGAGAAGTGAAAACAGCAGCCCTTTGAAACGCTGTCAGACTGGGGGGAAAAAAACAAAGAAAAAAAAAACATCACATTTTGTTTTTCAACCTTGTAAGCTATATTTCCATTAAGTTAAATGAATGTAACAAAAAATAGCTAATGCATGGAAATGTAGTGGGGGATAGGGAAGAAACAATAAAATTAAAACAAATAAAATGTGACAGAAAGCACTGTAAACTGTTAATTAATCATAAAATGTTGCACAGTAATCGCATCTCAGAGAGAGCAGCCAGAGCTGTCCACAAAATCTTCCAAACTGACCTATTATTCATTTCTTACTCTCAGTTTAGCATTCTCTGTCAACAGTTTAAAGCGTGTCTTTTTTCACTTTAAGGTAGCTAACAGAAATTCAAATGTTCTCTTGTTTTGGTCTGCCAACATTACAGTACAGTATTCTAATAAAAGCAAACCTTACATTTATATGGAAAATCTTCTTGATTGAGCCTGAAACTGCAGCTAACTGTTGATGTACTCTAAACCCTGAAACCATAGAGACAATACTGCCATGTTTGCTTTAAAAAATAAATAAATAAATAATCACTACTCATATTTTATCTCATTAAGATAACAAAAAGCTCTCCCTGCTGTGCATGCTTGCAGTTTTTCTGATTGAAAATAAGAGACACGAGACACAGTTTGATCTTTACAGGTATTTCAGTCTATTAACAGTTTTTGTCACTCAGTCCAATAAATAAGCATACCTGAAAACATTTAGAGATACAGTACATAAATACAGTTATAGCTAAAATTAAAAAATAAACAACTCATCTCCGAGGTTTGCATCAAGAGGCTGTAAGGCACATGTAAATAACTATGAAATACACAGGATTTCACATTGCACGAGAAGTGTGTCATTACGCACACACAGTTCCAGTGTTTATAGGTATGGATTTTTGAGGCCTAGTTCTGTTTAGCTGACAGCTGCTGGTTGGAGCCCCGCTTGTCTGAAGCTGATGCCCTTAGTAGGTGAGGTGTGTTTTTAAACGTAAAAGTGAGAAATTAGATCTCCAGTGTGTGGACATGTGCCCATTTAAACAAACTTAGTGTTACTTTTCTGATTCTGAGTCTAAGCGTAGCTTAGGATGCAATCCAACTTTTCCTGGAGAAAATATTTTCATCTCGGATATATATATGTAGAAATATTTTTTTTTAAAAAAGATAATCACATTGTGTCTCATTTTTTTTGTTTCATCACAACCTAAAATAAAAGTCTCATAAATAAGACCATTTACTAGGTGTGTTTTCTAATCTACAGAAATTTTCTTTGTCAAGCATTGTTTGTGGACTGTGTGTTAAGGGAGTGTGAAATGTGCAACCTTAAGACTAAAAATAAAGCATGCGCACCACAATTGATTAAAACACTACTGGCAGGCAATTCTTGAAACATACAAACAGCTTTCCATCCAGTGAGCTGATAAAGTCATGCGCTGTATGTTAGGGAGATTTGTTTGTCTTCAAGTCTAACAAATGCTTTGAGTGCTCTTCCCCTGCTGCTCGCAGTTATCATTTTGAGAGCCCCAAGCCAGTCTTCATGTACTCGTAAACCACATAGCTAATGCTGACAGCTGGAATGACTTTCATGAAATTTGGCAGGATGCCCCGGTAGAGGCCAAAGAAACCATCTTTGGCTACAATAGTCCTCAGCAGAGAACTCATGGAGGGCTGGTCTGACACATCCAGGGACGCTGCAAAGAAAGGAAATGAAGCACACATGAGAGCAGCACTGCTGTCTGCCATCTATCCGAGAGTTAGACACTGGGAGGTTTTACCACACTGGTGGGTCCGCTAAGCAAGTTTATAACAGTTTACAATGAGCCGAGCCGTTGTGTGACGCTGTCAGTTGTTTTAGAGTTTACGACAATGTAAAAGGTGGTTTACAATAAGACGGTTCATTAAATCTTTTCATGGAAGGATTTTTTTAAAGGGATTCTCAAACAGATAGGCAGACCCTACTTCTGCATCTCCCTTCAAGAATAGAAAAAAAAACAAACAGAAGGAGAGAGGAAATCGTGATGGTTGCCATCTCCCATGGGATATTTCTTACCCATGATGCATCAATTCTGACTGAACATTTTGTACCCTATTTCAAGTAACTTTGTACCGTACTTCTAATCTTTTATTTAGTCGTTTGCTTAAAAGCAGGAGATTTCGTTTTAATCACCAGTGATAATCTGTCATATTTAAGAGATAACTGGCTTAACAGGAAATCATACAAAAAAAATAAACAGAAAGAGACAGTAAAAGAATGTTTTCAGATAGTGAGTTTACGCTACAAAAAGATTTTGTTTAAGTAAAGATAAAACCAGTCATACTCCGATGAAGACAATGGTCTGTGTAAGCTTTGTAATGTTAAATAATTTGTTTGTGCCATTAAGCTAGCTAGAGGATCATTGTGTATCAAATTAAACTGATAGTTTTCAGGTTTAAAACAATCTTTCTGTCCATTTTTATTTTTACTATCCTACATTAAGAATAAAAATAAAACTAAACAACTACAAATAGCACTGCTGACACAAATAGGTAAATCATACTTAAGGATAATAGAAATGAAGAAACATAGTTGATGTATTTTCACATAAAATAAAAACACAAATAAATTGCCAGAAAACAATGGATAATGTAATCGTTCAATTTAACATATCAATGTCCACAACAGAGACTGGCCGCACGTCTCTAGTGCAGCTCTTTTGTTTGAAGTTTGCATAAAATATTTGGGTATCTTTAAAAAGGTTTGACCCAATGTAATCAACTTGCTTGCTCAGGCAAATATTACAGTGATGGTCACATTTAATGGCACCCACAGCAAAAATGTTTAAAAAGCTTTAAAATGAATCCGCCCACTACGGCAGCATTATAATCTCACACGAAAACACGTGGAATAATTACCAGCACCGCTGATGTACGGATTTGAGAAGGAGCTTGTAACTTTTCTCCTCTACGATTTCACAAGTGCGAAGGTTTTCAACCTTCAAGGTTTTAGCACAAACTCCTAAGATGGCCAAAGGTCATTCATCCCAAACAATCAATTGGCTTGTGAATAGCATCTTAAGGACACTTGAAAGTCCAATCAGGTCACTTTTTGCTGCAGATAAATGAGCATTAGGTGTTTTTTTTTTTGTTTTGTTTTTTTTACCTCTCATGCCATCCTGCTCACTCTGTGTGGTGGCAAGATAAATATGGGTCATTATCCAGCTGAGTGGCCAGTGGCAATGACAAATGGGCCTCTCACCCCATGGTTAAAGGAAGTCAGATTATTTATAACTTAAAAAAAAGCATGAATTAAAAAAAAAATGCTTCAGTCACTTAAAAAAAGAAGTAGCTACAGGCACCAATAATTGTGCCAATGGCATATAGTATATCCAGTCTAACTTTGTTCAGATTTTGAATAAAAGTGCTGAGAAGTAATGCAACAAGAGTCTACAAGTAACAACAATCTACAAGTCATGTTTCCATTTTTCATCTTTACCCCTATCACACGGGCAGATTGGTGTTACCTTGCGCCTGCATCCGTGTGCGTATCAGTGCCAGGGGATAGCTGGCTAGCTGGCCACATGTGCAGGAGATAGTCCCGCAGCCCAGCAGCACCAGAACTCCAGGGTTGGCCGAGTCTTTGGTGTGGTGCGACAACCAAGTGTTCTTCAGAGTCTGAGGCATGGGAGAACAAAAAAACGCTTAACTTGCAGCACAAAATGAAACAACCGATCTTTGTTTTTCTCAGACTGTTATCCATCTAGACATGCGAGACTGCGCACACCTCATAAACAGCGAGGTCTATCCCAGCGTAGGGAATAATGCCAATTAAGTTTGGAATGTAGCCCTTATAAAAAGCGATGACACCCTCTTTCCTCAGGATCTTCTTGGCACAGTCAAACATTCCTGCGTACTGGCCAGTTTTCCTCAAGGTCAACCGGGTCTTTAAAACCTTAAAGAAAAGCAGAAGAAGCGGAAAAATTTACAGATACATGTTCTTCTTTTAGAATAAAACAACTAAAGAGTGAAAGATCTCGAAAGGCGGCATGACAAAGCAGTGGCTTGTACCTCCATTGGGTAGATGGCTGTTTGTGCTGTGGCCCCTGCCATGGACCCCGCCATGAACCTCTTATGAGTCTCTATCTTTGTTCCCTCTGAAGTTAACAACTTTTTATACTGCAACAGAAAAATAAAAACACAAAAGCCGACGTAACCACAAAATGTCATATTTACCCATAAATACAGTCACAAATATGTTTTAAGATGTGGGTCTGAACTTGTTCGTATGCCATGAATTTGAATGCAGTCTCAGGCGCGATCTTTAAAACGTTGATCCCGTTTCCTCTCCACAGTGACGTCAGACCTCCTTCTACAATCATCTGTCTGAAGCCTCCAATCAGGCTTATCTTGTTGGCTGCGGACGAGTGAACCTGTAGCGTAAATACACACATTTAGCTAACTAGTTTTGCAGTAGCACACCTATTGTTCTATCAGTCTCTCTACCTAGCATCGCTGACCTGCATGAAGACCTTGAGTCTGTCCAGAGGGGCTGTGCCCGTGCGAGAAACGGCACCTGCCACTGCACCCGCAACCAGCTGCTTCCACCACTCGTCTGACCGCTTCTCTTCCTCTGTAAACTCATCCGGGATGGACAGACTGTCACCGATGTCAAGCACCTAGAAGTTATACAAGCATTTTCCCCCAATATTATTGATCAGTATTACGCACCGACCGATTTGGTTTATGTCAGCCATTAAGTACAATCTTGTTAAAGTACATTTATGCACATGTGCTTATGCAGTTTATACAGAGCAAGACAGAAGTTGAGACACTCAACAGCATGAATGTCATGTGAGTTTTGTCCTTTAATCAACAGTTCCTTTGTCCACAGCGGCATGATCAGGGAAAAAAAAAAAAAAAACGGCTTAAAGACATTTAAAAACAAGAATTGAGTACTAAAGTTTGAATTTCTTGTGTATTTACTCCAGTTCTCCATTTCAGTTCCAAAACCAGTCTTACCAGTTTTGTTGGCACATCCAACTATGTCTGGGTTTTTGTCAGGTAGCTGTTCATTTGAGGTGAAGTTGTAAAACTTAGGGGTACACCAAGTTCTTTGTCATTCTATACAATTACAAAACTCAACAGTACAACTGGAAGGAAAATAAGTCCTCAGCAATATTCTACCACCGCCATGTTGATACTGTGTTCTTAAGTTTTGAAAGACTCACCTTGACTCCTTCAAACACCCTTGTTCCCACTCTGACAATGTAAGTTAAACTTTACCTCCTCTGACCATAAAACGTTTCAGAAAGAACTCAGCTTGTCCATGTGGGCAGCTGTGAACGTCAGCCTCAAACTCGCCTCACTGCAGACAGTGCTGCTAGTACTCCAGTATCTTTCACTTTCTGATAGACATTCTCATTAGACATGCTAAACAATTTCCTTTCACCTGAGACTAACATACCAGGTCAAATAATTGACACTTTAGCACAGATGGCTATTCCTGCAGGAATAGGAAATATGAAGGCTTCTGAGATGACCTCTACCTAAATCTTATTAAAAATGGATTAACTTTGTTAAGCAGACGGCTCTGTAGCCGACAACAAATAAATATGAATTACCTCTGTAACGAGCCTGCACTGTAAATTGTTGAGTTAACAGCGTTTTCTGACAAGAGAGGGACATGCAACACTGTCTGTGAGGTTAGTGAAAAAAAAAAATCTGCAAGCTCAACTTCTCCTTTCTGTTTTCACAGTTGTGTAGCAACTATGTTTAAGTCTCGTCTGACAACATTTGCATTACCTTGAACGTAAAGTTTTAACCGGAAAGCCGATACACCAGGAACCTCTCACGGCTCTAGCAGTTTAAACTTGAAACAGCTCACAAAAAGGAGGGAGGAACAACAAGAGGGAGTTGTCCTTTGATTTGAGCAGACAAAGTTATGGCCACTGAGCTATCTGAACCTTTGGCTGACAGGCTTAAGCTGTTTTAGATAAACAAAGCTAATGTTTTCCTGAAAACATAAAGGTGCCTTAGACAAAAAGAGAAAAAACCAACAACATTGTTTTGTGGCTATTTAATGCAGATCTGTTGCGAAACGAAAAAGGGGGTTGCAGAGGCGGTTATCTGTCCTGCAGTCACGGCTGTTGCACATTTCAGTGTGGTATGCAGGGAAATATTCACGGACAGGTTCTGTCAAGAGAGGTTCTGTGAAGTGTGGGTAACCCACCAGTCCAAACATTAGACCACTACCAATTTAGAAAGAAGCACAATAACAATCTGAGAGAGGAACACAACACGGTGCTGTGGCCTAATAAAGGGAGAGCTGCTCTCAATTGTGAACTGAAAAAAAAAAATCCATAATATCTAACTGAAGAGGAGTGGAGGACATGCGATTTATTCCACTGCAGTTGCCTCAGAGTGTGGGCAGAATGGGCCTCACAAAGTGTTTCTGTTTCCAGCCTCACCGAGGAGTGCTTCCAGTAGCGGATGATCTCTTCCAGGTTGTAGGCAGGGTACAGCAGGAAGTGCTCTCTGAACTCGTTCCAGTCAACCGTCATGGTCCCATCGATGTCCATGCTGAAAAAACACAACCTTTTATTTATTTTGTCCACTTGACATGTTTTAAAAACCTAGGTTGCAGTGCATAGAAGAGAAGGTCAAACCTTTGTAAAATCTTCAGGGCATCCTCCCTGCTGACATGTATGCCCAACTCTGCAAGAGCCTGCTGGATCTCTGTGGCATCAATGCGTCCTGACACACATTTAAGAAAGGAAAGATCACATGAAATATCATCGTGCAAGTGGCATGGTGAGCTTTCGGTGACTCTCCGTCGCTTACCATCGTTGTTTCTGTCCAGACTCTTGAAAGTCAGCAAGAGCTTCATCTCATGGTCCTTCAGGTATTTGGTAAACTCAATGAAGTCCAAAGATCCATCGTTGTTTTGGTCTCCAGATGACACAATTTTCTACAGGAAGAAACGAGGAAACATCTAGAATCAGTCAGGCCAGCGTAAATTACACTCTCACAAAATGTCATCCTAGAATGAAATCTTGCGAAAGATCCAGCCCAAGACTTGAAACTTATATGGGTTACAGTGCACTGGATCTCCTGCTTCCAGTTACCTGAGCAGCACCGTGGCGAAATATCCCCATAGCTTTGAGGCCCACTCGTAACTCAGCCACATCCACCTTGCCATCTTTATTAGTGTCAAGTTTATCAAACAGAACCTGGTAGGACCGCTCACTGTCGGCATCCCAGCATAGGGCACTTGACAGTAAAGACGTCCGTAGCGCTTGATACATTGCCGAGCTATTATAGAAGCAGCGTGCAGACGCACCGTCCGTCCGGCAAACCATAATCTGATGATTAATCCATATTGACAATCATTCAATAATCCCACTTATAATCCACACGCGAACTCCTCGATGGCGATGACGGAAAAAAAAAAAAGAAAGAGAGAAAAGGTTCGCTGGTTACAGTGTTTTTGCAGTTCGTCTCCAACCAAGGTGTACTCTGCAGCCAGCGCTTGTAAGGAACTGCAGCAACCGAGGGCGGAGCTACTGCTGCTGCGTGTCTTCTCGGTGCTCGCTACGAAAAAGCGGGAAGGATGGTTGAAAAGGGACCAAATAAACCTCTTTCCGGATTAGCTGCGTTCACTATCTGTTTCACGCTCGTTAAAGTGAACTTGTATCTTTCACCGCCGCTTTTTAGTGCGATATGTTACCAAGCCTTTCTGAGGAAATGTAATCTGCTTATCTGGAAGGACGTGTCAGCACAGAGAGAAACACTGAGCGTTGCAGTTTCATGATGCCAGTCCTGCTGGACGCCAGCAGAGGGCGACATTTTATCATTGAAGAAGTAAAGAGAAATGGACGAAGATAAAACGACTAGCAATACTACAACTAATAAAATGAAGTGGCATAATCATAGAAACCATGATTAAAAGTAATGTTTGCATTCCATAGTAATGCGGAGCAACATTAAATAAAGTTTCAAAATGTCGAAAAGAATAATAAACTAAAAATTAATGTGTCTACAATAATGATTGCAACAATACAATCTAAACATAACATACACATTTTCTTTAATTTCTTCTTTATTGTTGTTATTATTTTAACAAAAGTCTATTGTATGTTTTTTATTCTTTCCTGAAAGATACAAAAGCTGCAATAACCCGGTTGCATAAATGTGAATATGACTTCTTCATGTCTCATTTCTTTTTGGATCAAACATGAAATGTCTTCAGTCCGGTTACCTTCTACTTAAGGATTTAGGACATTGATGTTTTTGATGACTGAGAATCATCAGAAACGTGGTTGCAGTGGTTGGAGACAAACCACTGCAACCACGTTTTTGATGATTCTAATCAAAAACATGATGATTGATCACATGTGTGCACAAATCTAAACTAATGCTATGTTGAAGCACCTTTTAATTGTCAGGATTCAGTGTCCTTTGGTAGGAGTCTGTCACCATTCCACATCTCCAGCTGTTGGCCTGCTTTTCTTTTCAAAGCCTCCTGAAATGTATTTGATTTTGAGATATCTCACAAGAAATGATATGTCAGAGTCCGACTTTGTTCAGGAATCAATGCCTTTACCAAAGTTCAATTTCATTCTGCAAAGTGATTTTGTTGCTGCCTTGGATGTATGTTTTAAGCAGCTGTCGTGATGACATATGGGTGATTCTATAATTGGAGATACATTTGGCACTTCAAGAAATGACAAAAAAAAACTTTTCATTTCTTAAAAATTTTCTTAGGTAGTCTATTGAAAAGGCATTAAACTTTAAAAAAATCTGTAATTGCCAAACATTAGCTACATATTTTATAATTTTTTCTCAGAAAAAACGTATATTTTGCGGTATGTTATGTCAACTCTGTTACGGACAATATAGACAGTGAGTGAAAAAAACAATAAATTCTAGCAGACTAAAATATTTTTATTCCATTACACCAAGTGTCCTACTACCCAAATACTTTAAATGGAGATGTTTTACTTAAAAATACATTTTAAACAATCAAAAGATACTCAACTTTTCACAGAGTTGTTCGCATAGGGTCAAACGTTTTTCATTAAAACTCATTGAAAACCATCATTCTTTTAGAAATAAAATTGGTCAGTAATACTAAACCACAGCAGAAGTCAACCAACAATGTATATGGTGCTCTAGACAACAGTTTTCCTTTTTTTTTTGGTGAAAGTATGTCATAAACATGTCAACTCTGTTACCTAACAGAGTTGGTGTTAGTAACAGAATTGACAGGACCATAATAATTTAGAACTGAAAACTCTGTTATTGTCAAGTCTGTTACCCTATTTGGTAACAGAGTTGACAGTAACAGAATTGACAATTTCAAACATTTTTATTAAAAACTCCACTTGTGAGTAGAAATTGTGAAAAAACATGACACCACTGAGATAATGGTTTAAAAACCATTAAAAAAACTTGTCTCTGATCAAAAATCTGTTGTATTTTTCTCATGATTCTTTGGTAACAAGATTGACGTTGAAAACGATAACACCTGGTGATTGTGATTTTTAAACTAAAATATTTCCCAGAGAATGGCACATAGACCTCTGTGTGTTTCAGGTCTTATCAGTAAAAGTAAATGACTTAATTTTATGCAGTTTATATAGCCGTAGAAGGCAATTTCCCAGATTTACAGGGACAAAACCATATGGTAACAGAGTTGACAAAAAATTCTCGGACACATATTTTTTCAAAAATAAGGGTATTTTGAGTTAATTTAATGTGATGTTGTTATTAAATTGACCTTTTAGGCAGTTTAAAAAAAGACAGAAAAAACAAATTCACCAAAGAAAAATAATAAAACATAGGTTTTTGCATCATTTTTCAGGTTAATAAAAAAGACAGTACCCAACTCGGACGACAAGAAATCTTGGTTTTTCAGCTATATAAAACAATTTTAAATGTATTTACTTAAATGTTTTTACTTGTTAAATATTATGATCCATTAAAATGAGTAATAAATTACGAAAACATTTAAAAATTGAAATATTTTAATATACCAGACCAAAAATAATGACTCTGGACATCAAATGTATCTGCAATTATAGAATGACCCATATATATATTTTTTAACAATTTACCACTTCCTGAACGTTGAGAAAAATCTCAGTTCCATCTTAGAAGAGGAAAGCGCAAAGTAAGACGCTGTCATTACTATTTCTCAGAGTGGACATGGAGTTTTTTTGATATTTTTGTTTGTTTGTTGACATGTAGTGTTGTTGTTTTGTGCCAAACAGATCCTTTGAAAATCTGAGCCAAAATCAAATCAAAAGTCTGGTTTCTTCAGATCACAACATTATGTTTTGAGAGGTGTTGGCCCAGATTGGGTGAAAGAGATATGAAGAGCATAGGATAACATTTCACTCTTGTCTTTTACACATGTAAAATATAGAAAAAACAAATACTCTCTATACTCTTCTCCTTGCTGATACCTTAGTACAACAAGTGGCTTTTGACCTTTTGTAACCCCTGTACAACCAACGTCTTTAGCCAAATTATGAAAATGAGCAAATAGAAAATCTTAAGAGGTCAATTAAGCTTTGTTTCAGATTAAATATTCCTGATCTCACATGGGAACAAAGAGGAGATGGTGCTAAAACTGAACCAAAAAGGGCAAAAGGGCTTGACAAAATTCAAGAGTGTCCACAATGATCCAACCGGGTTATTGAAATTGTTTTAGCTTTTGCTTTTATCTTCTTAACAAATGAGAAAATATCTTGTTTGTCAAGAGAAAAAGATTTTGAATGATTTATCACAGTCTCCGTTCCTATAGTCCAAAACCTGGAATTTAAACAGTGATGTGTTCATTTCTGAGAGCCATCTTAAGGTCACCTTGTTTGGTGTCAACAACCAAACAAATAACAGTATTTGTCAAGGCAGAGTTCTGTTATGCTGGGAAAATAAAGGAGTGTGTTTAACCCAGGCTGGCTTAAAACATTGACCATTATCATATGGGGGCTAGTGACGCTTTTAAGCAGAGTGAGAGATCTTTGTATTTGTGAATGTTTGTCAAATGTGTATCTAACCAGTATAAATTAGAATGTCCCTGAAAAAGTTCATTTATTTCACAACCTTACCTTAAAATGTAAAATTCATGCATTACTTTTATTTGCTACATAGGGTGATATAACTTTGATGAAAAACTCAAGTTTAAATGCAAGAGACCTATGAAATAAGATAAATAAAAATCGATTTGCAATATAGCAGTATTATGTTGCATCCTTTACAATCCTTTTGTATTTTCTTTTGGGTTTTTCTCAAGCCATAAACGTAATTAGTAATATCATTAAACGTTTGATATGTACATTCCTCTGTGTATAATAAACATACAGTTTCATTTAAAAGTATTTTTGTCACTTGACATTAAAGATGGACATCCCCATTTCTCTCACAAAGTCCCAGTTAAGTCACAGGACTAATGTCACTAGAGTGCATTAACCTGGAAACATCCCTTCGGTTACTTCTTCTTTCAGTTGGCCGATATTAAATAGATTTATTTTAAACTGAAGATTGATAAGTTCGGTGTTTTTCTTTGTCCCCCGGTACGTCCAATCAAATCCCGGGTTTTCCCCACGTCACAAGTGGTGGGTGGGAAGGAAATGTTTTAAACTTTGAATCCTGTCTGCGGTAGAGAGCAACAACTCACCCTCATAGCTGCGGGGCGACTCAGTCTGTCAGCTTCTCCGCTTCAAAGGCTCCTCTCATTTCTCCCAGTCGTCCCACCGTAGAGTCGCCATGTCTTTCATCCTCATGAAGAAAAAGAAGTTTAAGTTCAAAATAGACTTTGACTTGGAGGAGCTGTCGTCGGTTCCTTTCGTAAACGGAGTTTTATTTTGTAAAGTGAGACTCTTGGACGGAGGCTTTGCACAGGAGTCGTCTCGGTAAGGCTTCGCTTCTATTTATAGCTTAAGCACAACTTACCTAAGCTACAGTAAAATATGTTTTTCACCAATTTCAAATCTAGTTTGACGGATTGTTTTCTTGTTTTGTTTTGTTGTTGTTTTTTTCAGTTGCGCAGTGGCGTTGTTTCATGCGGAACATTAATCCATAAACACTTGGCTAATAACTTCACCTAACATTCAGCATTTTGATACTCACCAACAGCTGTAGCCTCGTTGACAAAAACGGTGGCAAACTTTATTTTAACTGGAGACACTTTATGAAGTTTTGAGTTCAGGTTTTTTTTTTTTCTTTTCCTGAAGATATAGATTTATACTAGCCGATGTTTGCTATAGCTGGTTAAACCAGTTGCTAAGCAACACGCCTTGGAGCATCTGATACTTTGACTCAGGCCAACTAACTAGCTATAATTTTAAAAGTTTAAGACAGGAAATTTATCTATATTATAATTAGAATAGGCAGTTCAGGTATTAAAGAAATATGGTAATTTATATTGAGCAAGAAAAATCTGATCAATTCTTCAGTCAATAAAAACAATATCAATGCAACAGCATTGTTGCAGCTGATTCATTTAAACAGAGATTTCAGAGATGTCCAAACTAGACAAGTGTTGTAGTTGTTGGTCCTGATCTTGAACTCAAGGGAACATAAAATAAAAGTTGATATGTGGCATGAATGTAATCAAACCAATCTAACAGCAATCCATAATTTCCTGTACTGAATACAAATCACGCACCATAAACCTTCTCCTCCTTCTTTCTCCGTCTTTGAAGTTTATCATAGTTATGTGACGAGGTGTGGTACATACTGATTTCATACCCAAAATGACAGATAGTCCCTCACACATTAATATATGGCGTCTTATGAGTCACTAATTAACCTAACTCTTTGTGCTGCCCCAAATTCCACGTGAAATCCCAGAGCAGAACAGATAAATGTTTAAAAAAAAACCCCAAACAGGTCAGGAGGTTCAAACCAATTTTGATAGCCAAAACAAAATCAGACTTTTACTTTCATTTTTTAAAAATTCATTTGCGTATTTCTGAGTAGACTGAATGGCTTCACATGCACTGCAATCTTGCAGTTTATGTGACACACGTTAACTGTTTACGGGTTTTATACACCTACAGGAATTCCAGTACCCACACTGAAATCAAGCTATAGATCCTGCAAATGTTTGACAAGATGGTCTGTGTGTGTTCAGTTTGTGAAATGTGCCCTTGTCTCCCAGAGAGCCTGTCCAAGCCAACTGTGTGCACTGGAAGAAAAGGTTTTCTTTCATTTGTAAGATGAGTGCCAACGCAGGGACGGGGGTGCTGGACCCCTGCATGTGCCGAGTGTCGGTACGAAAGGTAACGTATCAAAAACGTAAAAAAAAAAAAAAAATCTGTTTTCTAGAACTGAGTCCAGGATTATTTTTTTTTCCCAAATAAAATTCTGTTAATTTATTTTAATGTTTAAACTGTGATGCAAATTATAGTGTTGCTGTGTGTTTGTTTTTTCAGGAACTCAAAGGGGGAAAGTCTTTTGCAAAGGTAACTTTTGTTCTCTAATGACATTAAACATGTTGTTGACAAAGCACTTCCAAATACTGGATAATACAGTTGAATTAAAAAAAAAGTAATAATTTCTTTTTAAAAAATAAGTAGAACAATTTTTTGTAGCTGGCTGAGTTCTTCCCCCCCCCCCCCCCCCAGCTTTGGTGACCAAGTCAAAATCTGACCCGTGTTAACGAGTAACTTTAATGAGTCTCGGAAGTGACTCATCTTTCTGTGTGTATTCTGTCTTTCAACATTCCAGTCCACAAAACTGTAATCTCTGCACAAATAAACAGTTACTTATTGATGTCGAGATTCGTGCGGCAGAAGCTCCAATCTCAATATTTCCACTGTTTGATCACTTCCAGCTTGGATTTGCCAACTTGAACTTATCAGAGTTTGCTGGGTCTGGCAGCACTGTGCGACGGTGTCTGCTAGAGGGATATGACACCAAGAACACCAGACAAGACAACTCCATTCTAAAGGTATGCTCATAAATCAGCATACAACTCTGCAACTCTAACTTACACAGTTCTGGTTAGACTTTTTTCTATGTATTCATCAATGAATTTATTGTGGATTTCTTAAGTCTAAACGGAGACAAAACTGCAGAGTATAGGTTTAGATATATATCTACATAACAATATTTTGGTAAATGTCCCCTAGCAAATTGATTTTTTTAGATTTTCGCACTGGTAGGTTTCAGTGTTTCAGACAGGAAATGAGTACAGAGAGAGGCGTGCAATGCACCAGATCGATGTTCAGTTTTTTTTTTGTGAACAAAAATATAAAACTTCTTTCTGGACAGTGTTGCTAACAGAGTTGTTCTTGAACATCCTGACCGATTCTCTTTCTGACCCTTATGGACGATTGTATCAAATGAAGCCTGAATACTGGATGCCACGACTGGACAATGAATCCCAAACAGGCTAAACTATTTCCATGTCAGGAAAATGTAACATTTTAAAAGACCAATAGTAGATTTTATCTGACTAAAATCCAGCTGATTGGTGCAAAAGGTGTGCAGTCAATGTGCAGCTTGCTTGGAGACATTCATCAAATATGGGGGCAAGGTTATTCAAGCCCATATGCATTATTTTGGCCTTATGCTGCTGACGAGAGAAAATCTAAGACAAATTCAAACATCTGCATTCAGGTTTGTTTTTTAAACTTTGTAGCAGTGTTTTGTGGTAAAATATTTTCATCTAGCATTCATAGAAACCTGTGACCAGAATAGTACGTCATTAACTTTGCTGAATAAAACTCTTAAAAGATTAACATCTTTTCCCCATATTTGTAAACCTTTTTCACTTTTTCCCACCTATTTCTTCTTAGAAACTATTTAGTGCATGTAAAGCTTCTGAGAACTGAGACGTGTCCGAGCCTGTGACTTGATCAGCCATGGAGATAACTTTATTGCATGCATGTCCTTGCCAAATCATGGGGCTGTAATCTGATGAAATCATATTTTACAGGAGAGTCTAGAGCTTGTCTTGTGTCTCACTGTGTTTGTCTCGGTTACAGGTTGTTATTCACATGCAGCTAATGTCTGGAGACCCCTGCTTCAAAACGTAAGAGCTCTTCCTAGACACTACTGAGCTGTTTGACTCAGATATTGACTCTGTGTGAAGGCTTTACTTGCACATCAGGTTCTCTGTAGTCGTGGTTACAATGAAAGTGGGTTTCACTGGTGTAAAGGTCTGTCATTGACCACAACGGAAAGTATGTTCATCACATCCTGTGTGTCGCCTAAACTTAAAACACACTTATTTATTGCTATAATCACCAACAGAGTTTTAAGTTGGAAAGAATCACTTGATCTTATCTGTGAGCTAATAACGCCTCACCCAGACAGTGTTCTGCCCTGCCTTAACTGGTTGGAAGACTTTCTGCGGGATCGGACTAGCTCAGAGTTCATATTCTGAGAATATTGATTTGTAGCAATGTTTTTCTCAAAGGCTGTAATGTAACATGTGAAAAAACAAAGCTGTCTTAGTCTAATATGAGCTTTTCTTTTCCCTTTTCAAGTCTCGTTTGCAGTCTAAATACTGTAGCGGTTGCCGTGGGGACAGCCAAAGCTTAGTCATTCACCCTAATGCCATATTACTCACTGTGTAGGGAGAGCTAACGTGACAATGTCATGTTCCTTCCTTTGCCAATTTATTTATTTTTTTTTTTGTTCTATATTTTAGTTCAAATGTAGGTTCAGTTTAGAAGGTTGTGATCACACAAGTACTTCATTGGAAATGAACAGGATGTTGTGTACTTGGAAGTTATTTCAGGAAGAGTGAGTGAAACCCTTTTTATTTTATTTTTTATTTAGTTTTTGTTTAGTTCACCAGAAGTCCCAGAGTGGAACTCACTAGCAAGATCCCAGAATGAGTTTCTCTAAATGGATAGCAGATGTTGCGTCAGCTCGCTAGTCAAAATGGATGTTGAGGAAAACATCTGGTTGCTGTCCGTCTAACTTGTGGGGAAACAAAGTCCCAGTTTAGGAACAACACACGTGTAGCTGGATTACATAAAGCAATATTTTGTTTATGTGTGTACTATAAATTCATAAAGCTTCTAAAGGTTTAGTTTGTTGTGTTTACAGGGAGCTTGCTTGTAGAAATAACATAAAGTGTTAAAAGTTACGTCTCTGTTTGTATGCATTTGCGATTTTAAAAAAAATGGGGTGGTGTTTGCAATGACCTCAGAACAATCCTGTTGTATGAAACATCCTGTTTCATACAACAATACTGTTCTATGAAACAGCAGGCGTGGCTGCTCTTCCCTGAGGCTTTTCATTGAGAAACTGTCACGTCAAGCAAACTAAATGCTGCTTGTAGAGTTTCACATAAGTTGAAGTTTGGGTGACTGATCAAAATGTGAGTATTCTGTATGAAAATCTTTTTTCACAAAGCAAAAATATAGATAGGGGGGAAAAAAATTAAGATTCTGCAAGTAACTCGCATTTTTCACCAAAACCCTTTTTGATGTGTTTTGACTGGCATGTCTCTGTTTTAGTCCGCCGTCTACAGCCATGACTCTGGGAATCCCACCAGCAGAGGCAGAGGGTCTGCTTGAGGATAGAAAAGGAGGAGACGTTCGCACATCACATTCAGGCGCTGGTACTTGGATATTCATACACTCTGCAAGACGGGAGATTTGTTGCATTAATTGATTCATGATTTTTCTTTGCCTTTCTTGAAATAAGCTCCAGACAAATGCTTTTTTTTTTCCTCTCTTCTTTTAGGAACTCCAGTAAAGTCGAGATCAGTCCCAGATGATCTGATTGCATTCACCCACTCCAGAACATCCAGTTATGCGAGTCAGCTCTCAAAAATGTCAGGTATCGTAACAAAGATCCGTCCTGTTTTCAGCAACAGCTACATGATCAATGCGACTCAACGCCCGTTTTAAATGTGGTCACTGTATAAGTTCTGGTTATTTCCTTACAGGCTATAGTTCAACCTATTCAAGCTCCACAGATCTGAGCCACAGGCGGAACGGTTCAGGAGGTTCTGCCTCCACAGGCATCGGTAGCATCGAGCCCGGTGATCAGCAGGGGGAGAGAGGAGAGAAAGAAAACAGGACCACTCCCACTTCCACAGGCTCTCCAACCTGTTATTTTGCATGTGAAAAACTCTCCACACCAAATAGAGCTTACAGGTAAAATGCGCTGCTGCTTGTCTGGATCAGTATCTAACGGAGTCAGTTTGTCATGTTCTGTATCCATGTGTTCGGTTCAGAGCCGTTTCCATGGAATTAAAGGTTGATGGGTGATTTTGGATTTACATCAAATATCAGGACAATTACAGAATTGTTATTGAAACTGGTTATTGTTATCCTCTTATATTTTCTTCTATTATTGATTAATATGTTAGGAAAGCTACCTTTACACTAGACTAAAATAATAACCTGATTTTTACATATATACATACATAAAGATCTCCTTTAGAATTCCGTATATTCCATATGTACATATTTTTAAACGTTATACCTTATAAAAACATTTGCTTTATTAACCGCAGATGTTTTTCTCTTTCCTTCTCAGAACTCCAGTAAAACAGAACTCGGTGGAGAATCAGCTAAAGCGAGTCGATGCCACGCGGGTGGACGCCGATGACATAATAGAGAAAATCCTGCAGGGCCAGGATTTCAGCCATGGCTTCTTGGATTCCAGTGCAGAGGGTGTGTATCTCTAATCCTGGTGTGGAAAATTGCTTAGCATCTTACTGGTGTGATCAAATTACTTTGAGGTGTTGAAATACAGGGTCTATATGTGATCCAGGCAAGGTTTTGCGGCACTCCATAGTTGTTTATTCCACAGAAAGTTCTTTTAATCATCAATAAATTCTGTGACTGATCAGTTGAGCTGATTATGATGAAAGATGATCAGTTTTTTCTCACTTGTAATGTGTGTGTTGCTGCAGAGGAGGGGCTCAGCTTGTTTGTTGGACCCGGTGGGAGCACAGCTTTGGGAAGCCAACACATGAGGTGGGTGTGGTTATGTAACACTGGCTATTTACTGTAAATATGCAGAAATGCAACAATATGTCAGATAAAAGATCTAAAGAGGAAATGTTGCATTTTTTATTTATTTTTTTTACACAAATCTTCTCACCCCATCTCATGTCTAATCCGTAGAAACTCTTTGGTAAACGTATAACAGTCCATATAAAAAAAAACAAAAAAAAAACAGATCAGATATCAGCCCTAATTTCCCGCCATGTAACACACTGGCATTCTTTTCCAGGGTCGTAACCGGAGCCTTCGAACAGGTGGTCATCAAGCAGTAGGCTTTAGCAGGCATGCGTTTTAAACAAGAGGAACTACTTCTCCGGGGGAAAAGCAGCATGGCTGAGCAAAGGAGGTGCCAACTGAACTTATTCCTATCTGACATCAGGAGATTTTATTTCTGTTATGCAACATTTCCCCACATGACCTGTGCAGCATCTGTTGGCCATGAAAGCCCCCTGGTGTTCAAAATGTAGAGCTGAAGGACATTAGTGAAACTTTTTGTGCGCTGATCACTTTCTTTCATCTTCCATATAAGGACGTTTGGTTCAGACTGTCAGCATTTAGCTCTTTGAAATTTGGAACTCAAATGTTTCTCAAATGTTTGTCTGCCCATTCAGTGATTTTTTTTTTTTTTTTTTTTTTTCATTTTAAACAAAATGAAAAATACAGGTCTCTCTGCACAGAGAGACCTGTATGTACCATTAATCATTATATTTAGTATTTAAAGCTTTAAAAATTATAACTGTCAGAGCTTTATGCTGGAGTAATGTGCCATTTAATGTGTAATGTTAAAATGTTTAGATTTTTGGCTTTGGTGGGAATTGCAAAGTGACATTACTTTTTTTTATTTTTCTTTTTTTTTGTTATGATCAAAACTGACAGTAAGATGCTTATTCACCTTTGTTGCAAGATAGCTATTTTTAAGTAGCACAGCTTGTTAAAACTGAACACCTCTCACCTGGTTGTGAAGGAGGACGACAGCAGTTAAAAATAACCAAAGGGTTCGTTCGTTCAGTTTGTTTTGTTGCAGAAGTATATGTTTAGTCTCTAAAGTTATGTTTAATAGTATATTTGTGAAAAGTATTTAAATGTGTCGGAGCCGAATGTAAAGGTTGTAAAAAAAAAAAAAGAGAGAGCAATGAAAGCCATGTCTGTTTTATTCCATGTTGTCTTAATTTACTGTAAGATTTTTTTAAAAGGAAATGTAAAACTATATTGAACTCACATTAGACATAGTCTGTCACCTACTGAACAATTTATAGTCAATTCTTCTTTAAATAATTAAAAAAACAATTTCCCTAAATTGAGAATTATAAAATAATACCTTTACACCAGAATAAAACAATAGTGGGCTTATTAAATGGATCCTACAATAAAAGTACAGAAAAGCACCAATAAATTGGCATTACACATACAATTGTAAGAAAAAAAACAAACAAGAAATGTTGCATGAAACATTAAACATAACATCTTATTAAAAACCACCTCAAAGAAATCAGTGCCACCTGCTGGACACTTTGAAACCAGCTTTGGACAAAAAAGGAATAATGGCCACTTAACTTTGGAAGACAAGACTTGACCTGTTAGATATATTTTAAATTTTTTGATCAGAATACTGCTTTAAATGTGCTTACTTATATGAAATGTATTCTTCTTGGTGACAATATTTTCAGAATATAAATTTTATTTTTGAAAAGCTAACAGCAGATGTGACAAACATGCAAACCTGTGAGCAATATTCCTTAAGTTGGTTGTCCATCCCCCAGGGGGCGGCACCGCCCCCGTTGAGAAACCCCGCACTATGCACAACTTCTGAGTGTTCCCAAGAGCGGCATTGTTTATTAATTAATCAGAAAATAAGTCTGATTAGTTAATAATCAGACTTATTGTTTGGAACCACTTCCAGAACTTAGGATGCTGAAGTGACTAAACTTTCATCAGTGCAGACAGAACATCTGCATAGTGCAGCATGAGATTAAAGAACATTATTATTTCTACAATATTCCAGTACTAGCAATTGCCTAAATTATTTTATAGTGGCAAATTCTGTATGAATGTTGTCTTTAAGTTGTGATGCTCGTGTGCCACAATTTTTGAAAATGTTCAACAGACCTTGAGGCAACCTGGCACAGCTGTGTCAAATTAGGCTACAACATCCCTGTCACTATATATTTACTGATATAAATATATCAGTATATTGTTACTTCTCAGAGTCTAAACATTTGAAAAACTTGAATTCATATCAGGTTAGTAGTTTTACTGCAAATTACTAAAGCAATCTACATTTTCTCAAACAGAAAAACAAAACGGTATAAAAATAAGGATGTTTTTTTTTTCCTCTTCACTGTCTACAGTCCTTTACATTTTTACTGTAGACATGAACCATGAGAATACTACATGCATCACAAGCACTAACATAAATGCCATCAGGACAGATGAGGATACAGGGTCACCCTATTGAGAGTAAAACTCCCAACGCAGGAAGATTTTTTTATTTTCCAAACAGCAATGCTTGTCCCTGCCAGGGCCTGACTTTAACAGAGGAGGTGATAAAAGGCCCTGGCGGTGACAGACTTCTCCAAACTAAGTAACCCATACAAAGGCCAGAGGAACAGCGACAGCCTCCCAATGACCCCTGGATGAGCTGACCAAGTCTTGTCCCAAGCTGAACCGCCCATCCAGCATACTTTGACAGGAAGTAATTTTGGGAGAACTAAAAGGCACCACAGGAAAAAATGAATTCATAAACACTTGGAGCCTTTCAACAGTATGTATTATTCTTGATCCATTACAACCATATTATCAATGTCTTATATTTGTTTTTGTTTTGTTTTTGGGGTGACGGGGGTGATATGTTGGACTAATGCAAATCATACGAAAAATAATCCATGGTTTTCCGGGGTTTTTTTTTTTCTTCTTGTGGTTGGTTCCATATGCATTTGGATTTATTTCTCTCAGATCATTTTAGTCCTTTCCCCTTGGTTTGTAATTTCTTTGTGTCTTATTCACCTTCCCATAGTCTGCCTGTTTGCTCCCCTTGTCCCCTGATTAACACATCTGCATTCAATGTCATTCTATTCCTCCTCAATATAAGAGTATAAAGTCACTGGTCTTCATTGTTCATTACTAATTCATCCGTCCATTCTGCTCTGTGCTGCTTGATACTGCTTCTGATTTATTTTTAGATTTAATTGGTTTCATTATTGTCAGTTTACATTTTTGGACTCGGGTTTTCGGATTGGTTTTTGTAAATTTATTTTTGTATTGTTGAATTTTTGTTGTTGTTGCTCTACTTCTGCATCCCTATGGCTGCTTTTGGGTCCTCCAGAACCATCATCGCAAAATATTTTAATGCCATAATAAAACTGTGTGCTTCGCTGCAGTCACACAATATTACTTTATAGCTGTAATTGGTGGCTTCATATACTATCACCTAGAAGAAGCAGAGCTTCTTTAAAAGTGAGTTATTCGTCTTTAGTATATTTTAATGTGTCATGTATGCCTTTACTACTCACATATATGGCTAGAGATTGATTTTTCTTTAAAAAGATGATGCATAAAAGCCTTTGCAGGCTAATATGCTAATGTTAGCATGGGTCCAACATTAGCTAAAACTGCCACGCCTTTTACTTGAGAACCTTTAATGTTTTTATCCATTGTTGTGGGAAAAAAACTTTTACCAAACACTGTTCAGGTAAAATCACTCAATCAGGTTTATTTATGAATTGTGCACAACTCAGAGGACAATCATTAAGGAAGCAATTCTGGATGGAAAGCTCTGCCAGGCAGAGACAACACATGAGTCTTATATAGAAAGAAATTTCTACAATTTTTATGGTGACAAATGAAAATATTATCCCATACATTTTAAGACATTACATATTTATTCAGTCATTGAAACATTATTCTGTATGATGAAACAAAAGCATATACACAGGATACGATAAACCTACCAGCATTCATCCCTTTATTGTTTTGCTTCTGTTAGGTAAGAAAATTTACCCTGCAACCTCTCCTTGCCAGGGAGACGATCTTCTATATGTTTTGTCATCTTTCACAAAACTTTGAAAGGAGGAAATTGAAATAATGTATTTGGAAGTAAAGTACCAGAGGATACCAAACCATTTTCTAAGGAATATTTCTAATTGCTTAAATAAGTAATTATTTTAATCCCACATGTCCTTGCATGCATTTCAATCCTTAGACATCTCTAACACGATAATTATGAATAATTTCATTTTATGTTCCTTATGTTAATGAAAATTTAGGTTTTACACAAATTTTAAATCCTAAATTTAAATTTAAAGTTTAGGTGATATTAAGTCATCCTCTTATGAAAATAGAATTAAAATTTAATATAATCTCATCCTCTTTGATTTTAATATGACCCACGTTATATTATAATCAACAAGTAAAATTTTCATGTTGCCCCATCTGATTCTAATGCGCCCACTTCAAAATAAAACAAAACAATTTCAAAGTGATCTTCATCCTCTTTGATTCTAAATAAACCAAAGTTATAAACAAACAGGCAACATCTGATTTCATCCTCTTTGGTCAAAATTAAACATATGAAAAACCAAGTAATTTCTGACGTTGATTTTCTCTTTTAAATGCATATTTAAGGATAACAGAACAGTGTAAATCTTCACTCTGCGCTTCCGTCACTCGCCAGTGGACCAGCAATAGTTCTTTGAGTGGAGAGTCTTTCAGAAACATCTAAACTCGCTGTTCCTCTGGACATTGACCTCTTTGGTGTCAAAAGCTGGAGTACTTGATTCTTGGTAGTGAAGTTTTGCTGCTCACTCTGTTGCTGTTTCAGATTTAAAGTCATGATTTAGATGGACATTAGAGACAGGTCGTCCTTCACAGTGGTTGATGTGGATTCAGGTTGTTCCTTCCTTTACGCCCCTCTCCCCCACTCGGTCTCGGCGTTGCTGCAGCCAAATCCTCCCCCGTCTCTCTCCTCTGGCTTCCTGGGGGTCCAACTGGTTCTGGCGTTGGATCTTTGGGTTGTCCAGATCGTCCCTCAGGAAATGTCCATGTTGTCCACAGATGAAACAAGCGTCAACAGTTCAGAGTCAACAGTTCAGAGTCTTCTTCTCTCACAGCTCCGAAGCATGTTTAGCTTTTCTTCCTCTATGCTGATACTGGACAGCAGACCAGCGGAGGTTGTCAAAGCTCTCACACAGTTTTCAGTCCAAATGCCCAACAGGAGACCAACAGTTGTCCCCTGGAGGTGATGGAGGTCTTTTTTGTCTTCTTGATCTTCTCGATCATTTTCATCGGCTGGTTTTGTAGGAGGGACATCATCTGGTCCATGGGAGGACAGGTTAGAGGAGTTGAGGTCAGAGGTCAGATGCACCGCGCGAGGCTCAGACAGAGGGAAAGAGAAAAAGCAAATAGAAATCGATTAGGGTTTGTTTTGTCATATTCCTTGTTTTCTATACATATACATTTATATTTATGAATCTTATTTTAACCTTTTATGTGATCGTATAGTTTTAGTCATTTATTACCCATCCAGTATTATGGCTCCTGTTTGTGGAACAGTTTGTCAGAGAAACCTGAGGGCTAGATGTTGGTACGACTCTTAGAGCTGCTTTTAGTATGAAAGAGTCCCTTATAAATAAAATGTATTAATTGATTGATCCTTTTAAGTAATGGATTTTTTTGTTATTTATTCAAACACACAAAATAAAAATTAAACATATTAAGCCCTGTAATTTATCAACAAAAGATTTATGTTCAGCATTTTATTCCAAACAATTAAACCCGGAGGAGGAGATTGTGTGTTGGAACCACTTAGACCCATTCTTCTTGAATTGGGTGGCATATCCTCTGTAGACTGCAAACGTCTTCACAGAGTCCAACAAATCAGCTTTGTGGTCGCTCTGCCTCTTAATCCTCTAAGAGGGGCCTTTATTTCCGATAAAGGATTTTAGGATTCTCTAAAGGTTTGGTTCCCTCAAATTAGAAAACCAAAACTCAAGGAATCACCTGCCTTATTTACCTTCCTTGCGGCTCGTGTTTAGTCAGGGTGATAGATTTGGGGTGGAACCCTCCATGCATGGTTAGTAGTTTCTGAGTGTCTTAATGTTGCACCCTTAAAAACTCATATATATTTTAGCTTTTGTGCAACTTTATTAAGCAAAATCCACGGTTCGAACAAACAGCGTGGGTAGTTTTCTCTCTTTTTTCATAATAATCACAGGTCATGAACTTTAAACTCCCATCATGCATTGTGTCATTCTTAAAGGGATATTATCATGACAGAAATCTATGAAATAAAAACAATATAGTTTGAGCACATATTTAGCCATAAACCAGTTGAATTGTTCTAACTAAATACTAAATCAAATAAATGCTTGCCTAATAAGATAATTGTACCTATTAATTAAACAATATCACGTTCTTAACATATTTTCAGAGCTCTACAGACTGGGGCATGTGGATTGAGGCTGGTAGTCTGGCTTTGACGGGCAATCCACACAGAATACTCGTCCTCACTACAGCTGTCAGAGTTCGCATGAACTTGGTCTTTGGTTTGGCGTGTTTGTCTGTTTACTTGTCTCTTTTGGTTGTTTTTTTCTTTTGGTTCTTTAGTCTCTTGTCCATCAATAAGATAAAGACAGGATAGTAAAACATTCCTATGAAGGATTCTTTCCCTCCCTTCACCATGTAATGGTGTCACCACATAAACTGGACTGTCTTGCCCTCTTCTTTCTTTTATAACATGCGTTTTGTTTTCCCAGTAAGCACGTATTTTTCCAGGTCCTCCTCTTTCAGATAGGTTTTGGACAAGAACGTGGTCTCCAGGTTTAAGTTCTGAACTCCAGGCTTTTCTGTTGTAATACTTTTGTCCTCTTTTACTTGCTTTTCTCATGTTTTCTTGTGCAATGCTGTAAGCTTCCTGCATTGACCTTTGCCATTTGTCTGTATAGTCTTGATGAGACTGTGACTGCTTTTGGTCTTTTGGAAACAATAGGTCAATAGGTAGGACCTTTATTTCTGTTTATTTCTTTAACAGAAATAAAGGTAAAAAGCCAGTTGATTCATGCACCGTTGAGTTGTATGCATGTACTACTTTGTTCAAATAGTCTTTCCAGTTCGGTTTCTGTGTCTCTTCCAGTGTTCTGAGCATGCTTAATAAAGTTCTGTTAAAACGTTCAGCTGGGTTAGACTGGGGATGGTAAGGTGTTGTCCTTAAATGTTGTATCCCACTGTAACTCTGCAACTTTCTGAACAACTCATTCTCGAATTCCTTCCCTGATCATGATGAATTCGAGCAGGGAATCCGAATCGCAGAATAAAGTCGTCAAAGATTTTGCGTGCAGCTGTCTTTCCAGACTTGTTAGATGTTGCATAAGCCTGCGCAAACTTAGTAAAATGATCTACTATTACAGGAATATACTCTACTCCACCTTTACTTCTCTCTAGATGCAGATAATCAATAGAGATTAGTTCAAAAGGTGCAGAGGTTGTAATAGTTTGTAGTGGGGTTTTAGTTTTTCGGTTGGGTTTCTTTTGTTTCAAGCACCGGCAGACTCTTGTAACATAATGTTCGATCTCTTCTCACATTTTTGGCCAAAATAACCTCTCTCTAGCCAATTGAGATCTTGAGCTTAGCAGGAACTACAAGTTGATTTCTAGTTTTTGTCTTTCATCGTAAAACTCCATCTTTGTCCAGGTAAAGATTAGGCCATTCTCTCAGAAGTCGTTTTACTTCAGTTGGCTCTTTCACTTTATCCCTGTATTTAAATCTTTCTCTTTTTTTTTTTTTGCTTTAATGTAATTACTTGTTGTGTCACTTGATCTTCTTGTTGAGCAATTTGAATGTCCTTGACTGCTATTGGCTCAACTGGAGTTGTACATTGAACAGTTAGTTGTGACAGTACATCCACATTGCATGTAACAGCTGAAATCCAGTCAGTATCACCACTGTGATCCGCTTTGCTGTAGTGCTTTACATTCCTCTGTACATGCTGACATTATTTTGTCCGTTTCTGCAGGTTTGTGAGATAGAAAATCAGCATCTCGGTTCACTTTACCAGGCCTGTACTTCAGAGTAAAACGGAAATCAGCTAATTCTGAGACCCAGCGATGTCCTACTGCATTCAGTTTAGCACTTTTCATCACATATGTCAAGGGATTGTTATCACTGTACACTGTAAAGTGTGGGGCATGGAAGAGGTAATCTTGCAATTGCTCAGTGACAGCCCACTTCAGAGCTAAAAATTCAAGCTTCCCTGAGTGAAGGTTGTAGTTTTTCTCAGTTGGAGTGAGTGTACGTGAACAATAACCTATTACTCTATTACTCTTAATGCTCCCTCCTGCCTTTGATACAGAACAGCCCCAAGACCTGCTCTGAGGCGTCCACCTGTAACACAAATGGTTTTTCAAGGTCTGGGTAGGCCATTATTGGTGGATCTGATAAAGTGTCTACAAGCCTTTCAAGTGCCTCCTGCTGTAATGTTGTCCATTCCACAGACTGAGATGGTGGCAACTGTGAAGAACTTTTCTTTGAGGATTTGTTCTTTGTCTTTGGATGTGACAACAGATCATAAAGCGGTTTTGCTATTCTTGAGAAGTCAGCTATGAATGATCGGTAGAAGCCTAGAAAGCCTACAAGGGATCTTACTTCTCTGACTGTTTTAGGATTTGACTTTTTCAAAGATTGCACAGCTTCTACTTCTTTTGGATTCATCCGGTATCCATCTTTTGAAATTACACGGCCAACGTAACACACTTCCATCTTAAAGAAATCACATTTCTTCGCTCTGAGTTTGATTCCACATTCTTTTTGTCTTTGTAAAACTTTTCTCACATTTTCCACATGTTGGTCAAAATCTTTGCTAAAAACTAAAACATCATCGAGAAAGGGCACACATATCTCGTACTGAGATCTCCAAGACAACCTTCCATATACCTCTGAAACGCAGCTGGGGTATTTGTTAGTCCGAAGGGTTTCCTCAGCCATTCATAAAGTCCCCATGGCGAGATGAAGGCAGTGCATGCTCGGCTTTCTGGACTAACAAAGCCTTGATTGTAGGCTTTTCCTTGGTCTAGCACAGTAAACCAGGAATTTCCGCTAAGATTTTCCAAAATTTCCTGAATTCTTGGAATGGGACGTCTGTCGGGGTGTGTCTTTTCGTTTAATTGTCTGTAATCCACACAAAGTCGGATGGTAGAGTCTTTTTTTCTCACAGTTACTATTGGTGATGAGTAAGAAGAAGTTGACTCCTGTATCCACCCCCTACTGAGTAGATCTTGAATGTGCTTTTTCACCTGTTGATACAAATGACGAGGGATTGAATTGTATGTTTTTCTCTGTGAGATGTATTTTCATCTGTAGATCAGGTTTGCATTCTGTGTCCCACTCATTTTGTGCAAAAACATCACTTTCGTCTCGTAGCATTTTTTTCAGTTTGTCTTGTTCTGCAGTTAAATGTGAAACATCAACTGGTGGATCCCATGTTTGTTTGTCTGTCAGTTTTTCCTTCATTTTCTGGTGTCACTTTCATGTCTTTGGATTGTGCGTGTCCACTTTCACTTTGTGACTTCTTTGTGACTTCTTTTACATCTTGTATGTTATCCACTGTGGATAATGAACCAATTATTGTCCTGTTTTGTACTCTGATATCGTTGTCTGTGTTATTTTCAACTATAACTGAAATCATAGCTCCCTCATCAGCTGGTATGTGTATTAGTTGCTGTTGTATTTGTAATCCTTCTGGCCACGGTGCTTTCATTTGGTTCCAAAACCGCATATTGTCCCTTCAGCACATTTTTCTTGAATTTTCCACAGATTACTTTGAACATTTGACGTTTTGAGATAATAACATCTTGTCTCCCTAGCCTTACTGTTTGATTCTCTGACAAAGATTTGTCTTTACTTAACACAGAGAACACTGCTTTTGCCTTTTTGTGTCCTACGTCTAACGCTGACCCAAGACTATGCAAAAACTTGTTGGGAAGAGTTCTGTCTGATGATATGTTGGACTTTGCAAGTTCTTCTATGACATTGAAACCCACTATTGGCTTGGTGATTGGCTGAGAGCTTACAAGAAATGGTACTAACAGTTCATTGTCTCTGTTCTCTGTAAGACTGAACTCAACTCCTACCCAGCCCTCATAAGGTATCTCAGTCCCATTTGCTGCAGAAAGATCTAAAAGAAAGATATCAAGAAGCTCTTTCACTGATCAAATCTCAGCATCTGGTAGATGTTCTCTTTTCCAGTCTAGGTGCACAACTGAAACTTGTGATCCCGTGTCCCAAAGAGCTGTGACAGGAACACCTCCAATATTGCTCTGGACAAGGTTCTTGCGTCATATTAGTTTCGTTGTCTTTTCCTGTTTTTTTTTTTTTTTTTACAAAGGCACATCCTTCTGTGGAACACTGTCAATAAAATTTGCAGTATGTACTTCAATTTTGTTGACATTAACTGTTGAGTCTTTCTTTTTCCGACAACCAATAGCCCAATGTTCACTGCTTCCACATGTAAAACAGTGTGTACATTTTCCTTCTGGGTTTGATTGTTGACATTGACAACATTTTCTGGGACTCTTTCTGGTAGCACTTGTATAGTATGGCTTAGTTTTTATGTTTTTGTCTTCAGTTTTCACTTTTGCCTGAGTCAAGTTAGCGACTTGAGTTGAAAGATTTTGGATAGCCTCACAAATAACTTTGTTATTAGCTTCCAGCTTTTCCACGATGGGATTTGGCTTTTCTATCTGGCTTTTGCTTTTCTTTGAGCTTCCAACATTTTCATTTTTGCAGTTATCCTCTTCCTGAACTGAAGCCACTTTGATACTCTTTTGTCTGGTCGACAGTTCATTCCTTCTTTCGAGTTCAACACTGTAGGCTGCACTCATTTTCTCAAGAAGCACTTCGTCACTCACAGTTGCGTTCTGCAAGTAAGGTCTAATGTCCACTCTTACAGCATCATTTTGTAATCCAGTCAGAATAGTTTGCAAAAAATGTGTCTGCACAAACTCAGGATTGCATTTTAGTCCAGCTTTGGCTCTATCAGAAGCAGTCAATACTTTTTGTCTAAGGTCCATTGTGCGTATAAGAAACTGAACAGGAGTTTCTTTGGGATCTTGTACTGCACGTGTTAAAGCATGATAGAGTTCTGTTGCATCTATCTCTATGAAGTGTGTCCTAAGCACTTGCCTGAGAGAGTTAAAGGATAATTCTGACCTACTCTCTAGATAACTTTTTAATTTCACATCAGGTGCAATGGCTTGGATCACTGCTTCAACGATCTCTCCCTCATCGTATCCTTTTTTTCAGTCCTCGTTCCATTTGTCTTTCAAGACTAGTGAAGTTCAGTTTATCCCTTTGTCCCACATCATCGATTCGTCCAATAATCCGAAAATCCTTTCTGTATATTGGATGCAAGTTTACTTGGTCTTTGACTTGCGATGACTCTTTTTCAGAACTCGTTGAGCTGCTTGATATTTGGGGTGGTAAAATTGAACGTGTAGTACTGATTTGTACCAGCAGAGGTTGCTCAACAACCACTTGATGCTCAGCAACGGTGCGCTTTGACGCAGCAATTGACAAAACACTCGTATCAGTTTTCTTATTCATGTCATCTATTAAAACATTTGCTGAACCGGGCGGAAACACCAAAATGTATGTTCCACCATTAAAAAGAACTTAAAAACTCATATATATTTTAGCTTTTGTGCAACTTTATTAAAACCACGGTTCGAGCAAACAGCGTACAGTTTTCTCTATTTTTTCGTAATAATCACAGGTCATTCACGTTTTTAACATATTTTCAGGGCTCTACATTAACATCCGTGTGTTTATCTCCTCCTTTGGTCAGATAATTATTCCTGCAGGGTATCTGATTACTGGTAACATAGACATTATATAATGTCCTCATGGTCCCCTCTCGCCTATTGTCGCTGACGAGATTTAGGGTGGCCATCTTGGAGCGGTACACCACTCCACTCAGCGTTACGTGTTTAGCAGGCACAATGACGTATCAGCGCATTTAATCGATCATAACACGCTTTTTTGTTACTGTAAACCTTATTCAAAAATGTATCAAAGCTACATTTATAAACAACTGTATTTTTTAAGTATGTTTTTAATACATACTTCAGCATATTTATAGCTTAGTGGCTATAATGGAATATACTGATATTGATGTATGATGAGCATATTACAAAGCACACAGCTGTTCATAATTTATTTAATAAATTATTTAGTAATATCAATACATACTTATATAACTATACAAACACAAATAAATAATGATTAACAATGACACAAATAAATAATGATTAATACTGAATAATATATATTGAATACATGTTTATATGTATGTATGTGTGTACATACATATATATAGATATGTATACTGCTCAAAAAATAAAGGGAACATTTCACTTAAATTTTGTGTGTGGCTCCAAATCCAGGCCTCCATTGGTTAATAACTTTGATTTCCATTGATGATTTTTGTGTGATTTTGTTGTCAGCACATTCAACTTTGTACAGAACAAAGTATTCAATGAGAATATTTCATTCATTCAGATCTAGGATGTGTTATTTGAGTGTTCCCTTTATTTTTTTGAGCAGTGTATATGTTTTTCAGCCGACGAGTTCTAGCTTCAGAGAGATTCAGCAGCTGAGATTGAGTCCAAAATCCGATGCGAGATTCATCCGTGCTGCAGTGAATCCGTCTCTCTTTATAGATATCTCCCTCTTCTTCCTCACATCGTGTCTTTTGGAAACCTTCAAAACAACAACGGAAGATTTGGGATGTATCTTACTTTTGACATAGTGAAAGAATTACATATAAATAATAGTCTTTACCGCCTGTGTAAACTTTGCTGGTGAATGTTCTAACACATAATATAAGTTTTATAATATGTGTTACATTGTTTAATTTCTAATGTAGACTCTTGTGTCAGATAATCTAAGTTAATGTTACGGAATCTCACAGGTATTACACCAAGCACTGTAGCTAATATTAGCTGGTATCTCACCGGTGGACATAAATACAATAAAGTAATATTCTAATCACAAAATATACACAATAATATGTCCATCTTACTTGTGAAATGTTGTCTGTCGAGCCCCTCACATCAATAGTCCATCGATCCGAACAACAATATTCCTCAGTGGTGAAGCATCTTCTGCTGTTTTGGTTGAGCAAAGTAGGAGGGTATACCGCTCCAAGATGGCCGCCGTATTTCCTGCGCCGGAGCAGCCAATGCGGGGTCTACTCTTATATTATGTCTGACTGGTAAGGCATAGCCGTTGATCGCACGGATCTTGTTCTTGCCATTGAGCTGGCTTCTCAGGACTTGTCTTATTCGTTGGAGGTATTTGTGTCATGTTGTGCGACCGTAATTTATCTAAAAATAAGGTATTTTCCATGATGTACTAAACATTTGTTTTATAAGTTTCCATTTATTTAAGGTGTTTAGAAACAAAGTTTTTAAATTTCTTTTTATTTTTCTGGCAATTATGAAAGTTTTCCCCAAATAAAACTGTCAAATTCCATTTATTATTGACTTGACCACTATTTTTCTTCACCATTTCATCAAAATGTGTTAAAATATAAATAAATACCAATCACTTAAGGATACTGTATTAGTGGTTAATCTTTATGCTCCAGATAGATACTAGATATTCTATTTTGAATTCAATAAATTTACTTTTTTAATCGGTCGAACCACATGATTTATGGTCACGCCAAATGATTTGTACAAAAAATGTAGGCCAGAAAACTGGTCAAAATCCTTTTAATACATGAAAATAGAATTACATTCAGTTACAGTACATTACAAAAAGAACACAAAGAACACACCAATTTAATTTACCTAAAAATTAATGCAGTAATCATCTTTGTCACAAACATTTCAAACATATCTCTCATAAAATCAGAATGTACGGGAGATTGCTTTAATTTCCTAATTTTATTTTAAAAAACTGAAAAAAGACAGACATTTTCAATCTCATTAAGTACATTAATGAAAATATAATAATTCAGTTTAAGTTTAACCATTTTAAACAGAACCATGTATGATAAGTAATGGTTTCAAAACAGAAAATTTTCAATGAACTTCAAAACCATCATATCCCCTCTGAAGCAAGTCAGAGGAGACATCTTATGAACTTTGCCCAGTCTTGGCTGTTCAACTTGGAACTCTATGAGGTTTTGCTGGTTCAGGTTCTGATGAGCATGTGACCATGTGACCAAGTTCTTGTCGTCGGACTGTGCTGACTTGGACTTCTTCTCTCACATCCTGAAGTACCTGGGTCACATATGGTACTTCATCATAGCTCAGTTTGATGACAGTGGGATCTAGTAAAATAGATCAAAACAATAAATGACAAAATACATGCTGTAACTATTCCATTGTATTTTTATCATACAATACAATACAAAAAAAATGCTAAAACTGCACAAAAACCTATTCTGGAAAAAATACAAAGTACAGCTTTTGCATTTGAGTCTTGAAATCAAAAATAAAAGCACAGAAACTCCTTTTCAAAAACATAAATGTATCATTACAACAGTCGCACCAAATTATATTTTCATGTTCAGTCATTTGCCTCCTTAAAATAAACAATCTAGCTTCAAACACAAGGCAGACATAACATTTATAATCAAAACAGAAAATTGTAGCTATATTGAAATATTAATAGTTTTTTGGTGGTCGCACCACATGACACCCAAATATGGCAACTACATACCTACTGCTAAAAGTGACACTTTTTCTGAAATTTAAGAATAATAAACACACCTGTTTGCTGTCTCCAGGGATTCTTGACAGACTGTTGGATGATTCAACCTCCTGTTTTTGACTGGAAGTCCAAAAATGGGAATTTCTTGTTGGTCGCGTCACAAGATATTTTGTTAAATTACATTTTCGGATAAAATTTGTTTAAATGTTACAATGGAATTATAACTAAAAAGACTTTGAAAATAATGCCAAACAGGACAGAACATATATTTGAACAGATTTAATGTAATTTTAAAGACATTTCTGAAACAGTAATTGAGTTTGGACAGTCGCACCACATGACATTTTGACCCTTTAAAGACCACAAAAGTAGCCAAAAAAGAACAGCTTCGGAAAGGTTAAAGAATGTGCATATGTGGGAGATATAGTACATACTTATGGTTTCTTTTTATGAGTTTAAACCTTTTTTTAACTATAAAAAGTATCCGTACAAAAAAATTGGGCATCACGTCTTTGAGCCAATATAGTAATGGTAAATCTTTAAATATCATGTAAAGTGGAAACAAGTTGTCTCGTTTTGATGTTTTGACAGTTAATTGATAATAAATTGATAAGTATGAAAAGGGCAGGACATTATAAGATATTATTATATCTTCTACCTGCTCCTTTTCGAACAGAAAATATAAAATTTGCATGTTACTTGGGCATAATAATTTGTTTTACCTTTTATTTCTTTAGTTTGTTTCATTCTATTTTATTTTATTTTTTCTTTCTTGATTGTCTTTTCTATCTGTTCAAAATAAAAATAAATAGATAAATAATTAGCTGGCCAAAGGAGGAGATAAACACCATGGATGTTAAGACTCAGAAACTACTAACCATGCATGGAGGGTTCCACCCCAAATCCAGCACCCTGAGACTGTACATGAGCCGCAAGGAAGGAGGCAGAGGACTAGTGAATGTGAGAGCCACTGTCCAGGACGAAACATCCAAGATCCATAAATACATCAAGGACAAGGCCTCAACAGACAATGTGCTCAGCAAATGTCTCAGACAATGGGGAATAGAGAACGAGGTACTGGAGCTACCATCATGGGAGGGCAAGCCCCTACATCACATGTGTCAAACTCAAGGCCCGCGGGCCACATGTGGCCCGCTATGTCATTTTATGTGGCCCCCCAGCGTTTTATAGGTCCATGATTGACTTAAAATAGGTTTTGAGCACGAATTGACGACAAACTACATCTCCCATAATGCATTCCGATTGTTACCAGCCAACATTACGGCTTCTCGCCACTAGAGAGCAGCAGAGTCACCTTAAGCTGCTTATTGATTTTCCCAGCGAATAAAACTGAGACTTCGACAAGCTAACATCAAAACGTCCAAGAAAAGAAAAATCGATCTACAAGTAAGACTGTGAATGAAGATGTGTGTGAGTTGGTGTCAGGGCGGCAGGTCGCGCTAGACTTTTTTTGTTATCCGTTATCTTGACCGACAACATAAAAAAAAAAAAAAAATTGGCCCTGTACTATTTTTATCCGTGAAATTATAATCATATTAACATCGCTATTTAGCCGCATTTTATGCTTTTTAGTTAATATTCACCGTGAATCCAGATCCCATCACAGATTAAACAGATAAATGCATCTACATTTTTCTCCGTAGTGACAAAAAAACCACTGACTGAGGCCCCAATAACTTTTAATAAATTAAATTAAGCGACTTCACTTAAATTAGCATCACTTCACCCGCTGGGGTCTGAACGCACTTCCTCCTGGTTCCCATCTGCAGAAAAATCTGCGCTAATTCATCAGTCAGTTGGATCTGTCTGATCCAAACAGATCAACTGAACTCTGAGTGTTTTACCCTGCGGGGTCCGGTATGCGCTTTAAGGATTTTTTAATTTTTTTTTTCGCTTCTCCGAAACGGACAGATGTTTCGTCTGCAGCTCCTCCAGAGCGCCGCTCTCCTGGGTAACGTGAACCCAGAAGGCTCCATTTGTTAAATCCGCTGGATGAGTTACTCCCAGCGGTTTTTAATTCTTCGCAGTGGCGTAACGTAACTGCCTCCGCAGTGGTTGAGCAGCAGACTGCGCATGTTACAATCTAATTAACTTTTGCATCGTCATTTATTTCCTCAAGATAAACTGCCGGCTCCTCAGATGGATTAACACAAAGTTGCATTCTCTTTAGTTTTCTCTGGTCTGTAATGGAGACTTGAATTTAACGCGCCATTTCAAACAAAGGTTTCAAATGCGCTTCCTAACCAGAAGCTCCAAAGAGTTATTTAACAATATGAGGTGTTCAATTTATTTTTAACATTGTATTTTCATACATTTTATGCTAGGGGTGCCCAAGTCTAGTTTTCCAGAGCTACCATCTGCAACTTTAGATGCGTTCCTTCTCTAACACACCTGGATCATTTATTCATTATAAGGCTCTACAGAACTGAGTTGCTGCTAATGAGGGAAGTCAACCTTTTGCCTGGGGTGTGTTTTAGCAGGGATGCATCTAAAAGTTGCAGTCTGAAGGACTGCAGCTGGGCACTCCTGATTTGTACCGTCAATGTGGCCCTTTGAGGGTGGCCAATATGCTGAAGTGGCCCTCTGTGAAATTGAGTTTGACACCCCTGCCCTACATGGATGTACCACTGACAAATAACTGAAGTGGCTGAATCGATAACATTCAGAAATGACTGAGCCATAGGTGAAGTAGGACAACAGACATGAATATTAAAATCACCAACAATGAGAACTCGGTCATCCCTTGGCATGATATCAGCCAAGAAATCAGAAAAGTCATTTATAAAGTTTTTGTTGTATTTTGGTGACCGATAGACCACTGCACACAGCACAGTGTGAGAGCTGCCGAGTTCAAATAGACTAATCTCAAAGCTACTAAACGAGGCCAGAGGGAACTCTTTACAAGTAAATCAACTTTTAAAAACAGTCACTATACCTCCACCGGAGCCCGACGTCCTTGGAGCATTAAAAGAGCCGCAGTTCCGCGGTACAAATTCATTAAAAATGTTGGAGTCATCCAAACCACTTGTCCGTGATTCTGTTATAAATAAAACATCCAATCCTTGAGAGGAAAAGAAATCCCTAATAACAAAAGTTTTATTTGTCAGCGACCAGGCATTTACCAAACCGATCCTGGCAGAAATCGGCGGTTCTACACCGTCAGCTGGCGTCCGGTACTCCCGGTTGCTAGGATTCACCCTGCGTCTACAGGGCAGAGGAGCGCAGGGGCCCTCGGGGCAGTCACCCCCAAACTGGAGCAGTGTCTAAAACAGATCCCAGGAACAACATCAAACATCTCAGTCCAGAAATGTGCCAGATACTGCGGCTCCCAGGCTTCTGGTAGAGGACCCGAACTCAGAGGATGAAACAGTCCACCTGCAGAAGGGTGAGAAGGGAAAAACATAAGCTTTTTCAAAATAATGCTTCCCTGATTAGACACAAGAAACAGCTGGTACATTTTGCAAAAGTAAAAATCTGAAGTTTGCTTCGTGGCACTTGGTTACCAGTAAACAGACTCATCACTTAGCAACAGATTAGCAACAAAAATGTTATTGTTCAAAAAACATAAGATTTCTTCTGCTCTTTTGAAACACTACTCATTTTACACTAACAAGTATTTGCAACTGGTGAATTTTGCAGAAAAAGTTCATTCTTTTTGTCATTAGTGGTGAATATATTATAAAACACACATTCAACACAAAAGTAAAAATCTCAATTTATACTTCCTGGCAGTTCGTTACCATAAAAAAACCCGCTTATCTCTTAACACCAAATTAATAACAAGAAATATTGTTTATAAAACATAAGTTTTCTCAAAATAATGCATATCTGCTTACAGTTGGTAAATTTTGCAAAGGTGAAAATCAGAAGTTTACTTTGTGGAACTTGGTTACCAGAAAACGCGATCATCTCTTAGCAACACATAAACCGATTAGCAACAAAAATTCTTATTGTTCAAAAAACATAAGATTTCTTCTGCTCTTTTGAAATACTACTTATTTTACACTAACAAGAATTGTGCAGTTGGTGAATTCTACAGAAAAGTAACTTTTTTTGTCATTAGTGGTAAATATTTTAAACACACATTCAACACAAAAGTAAAAATCACGATTTATACTTCGTGGCAGTTCGTTACCAGTAGAAAACGCTCATCTCTTAAAACCAAATTAATAAGTTATATAGTTTATAAAACAAGCTCTTTCGAAATAATGCTTACCTGATTAGACACAAGACATTTACAGCTGGTACATTTTGCAAAAGTAAAAATCTGAAGTTTGCTTCGTGGCACTTGGTTACCAGTAAACAGACTCATCACTTAGCAACAGATTAGCAACAAAAATGTTATTGTTCAAAAAACATAAGATTTCTTCTGCTCTTTTGAAATACTACTCATTTTACACTAACAAGTATTTGCAACTGGTGAATTTTGCAGAAAAAGTTCATTCTTTTTGTCATTAGTGGTGAATATATTATAAAACACACATTCAACACAAAAGTAAAAATCTCAATTTATACTTCTTGGCAGTTCGTTACCAGAAAAAAACCCGCTTATCTCTTAACACCAAATTAATAACAAGAAATATTGTTTATAAAACATAAGCTTTTTCAAAATAATGCTTATGTGCTTACAGTTGGTAAATTTTGCAAAAGTGAAAATCAGAAGTTTACTTTGTGGAACTTGGTTACCAGAAAACGCGATCATCTCTTAGCAACACATAAACCGATTAGCAACAAAAATTCTTATTGTTCAAAAAACATAAGATTTATTCTGCTCTTTTGAAATACTACTTATTTTACACTAACAAGAATTGTGCAGTTGGTGAATTCTACAGAAAAGTAACTTTTTTTGTCATTAGTGGTAAATATTTTAAACACACATTCAACACAAAAGTAAAAATCACGATTTATACTTCGTGGCAGTTCGTTACCAGTAGAAAACGCTCATCTCTTAAAACCAAATTAATAAGTTATATAGTTTATAAAACATAAGCTCTTTCGAAATAATGCTTACCTGATTAGACACAAGACATTTACAGCTGGTACATTTTGCAAAAGTAAAAATCTGAAGTTTGCTTCGTGGCACTTGGTTACCAGTAAACAGACTCATCACTTAGCAACAGATTAGCAACAAAAATGTTATTGTTCAAAAAACATAAGATTTCTTCTGCTCTTTTGAAATACTACTCATTTTACACTAACAAGTATTTGCAACTGGTGAATTTTGCAGAAAAAGTTCATTCTTTTTGTCATTAGTGGTGAATATATTATAAAACACAAATTCAACACAAAAGTAAAAATCTCAATTTATACTTCTTGGCAGTTCGTTACCAGAAAAAAACCCGCTTATCTCTTAACACCAAATTAATAACAAGAAATATTGTTTATAAAACATAAGCTTTTTCAAAATAATGCTTATGTGCTTACAGTTGGTAAATTTTGCAAAAGTGAAAATCAGAAGTTTACTTTGTGGAACTTGGTTACCAGAAAACGCGATCATCTCTTAGCAACACATAAACCGATTAGCAACAAAAATTCTTATTGTTCAAAAAACATAAGATTTCTTTTGCTCTTTTAAAATACACTTATTTTACACTAACCAGAATTGTGCAGTTGGTGAATTCTGCAGAAACGTTTTTTTTTTTTTGTCATTAGTGGTAAATATTTTAAACACACATTCAACACAAAAGTAAAAATCTCGATTTATACTTCGTGGCAGTTCGTTACCAGTAGAAAACGCTCATCTCTTAAAACCAAATTAATAAGTTATATAGTTTATAAAACATATGCTTACCTGATTAGACACAAGACATTTACAGCTGGTACATTTTGCAAAAGTAAAAATCTGAAGTTTGCTTCGTGGCACTTGGTTACCAGTAAACAGACTCATCACTTAGCAACAGATTAGCAACAAAAATGTTATTGTTCAAAAAACATAAGATTTCTTCTGCTCTTTTGAAATACTACTCATTTTACACTAACAAGTATTTGCAACTGGTGAATTTTGCAGAAAAAGTTCATTCTTTTTGTCATTAGTGGTGAATATATTATAAAACACACATTCAACACAAAAGTAAAAATCTCAATTTATACTTCTTGGCAGTTCGTTACCAGAAAAAAACCCGCTTATCTCTTAACACCAAATTAATAACAAGAAATATTGTTTATAAAACATAAGCTTTTTCAAAATAATGCTTATGTGCTTACAGTTGGTAAATTTTGCAAAAGTGAAAATCAGAAGTGTACTTTGTGGAACTTGGTTACCAGAAAACGCGATCATCTCTTAGCAACACATAAACCGATTAGCAACAAAAATTCTTATTGTTCAAAAACATAAGATTTCTTTTGCTCTTTTAAAATACACTTATTTTACACTAACAAGAATTGTGCAGTTGGTGAATTCTGCAGAAACGTAAATTTTTTTTGTCATTAGTGGTAAATATTTTAAACACACATTGTAGCTGAGGATCTACTCTGAAGTTGAAGCTGGTGGGATATTTACACTCGCCACTGTGTGTCGATCAGAACAAACTGGAGATGGGCTTTGTTTTCAATCTCTCTTTATTGCGTCGTTACAGCAGATGTGCAGCAGAAGGTGGCTTGGAGTTGGAGATGTGGTCTAGATTAACAGAAACAAGCCCACATTAATACACCTTACACATGTATCCAATACAAGTAGCAGCAGTGACACCTGCTGGCCACAAACTGACCACATGTTCATAAAATGCTACAACTGACAGCTAAAGAGGTCTACACACGTGAAGTAACTTAAAAGTTACAATAAACAGGCACATCAACATGTACGGATACTAACCAGAACACATTAAACAGTAATAAGCCTAAATACTTGAAATACTACGCAATATATACTCGCAGGTGAGAAGCTAACCATGCGTAGCATGCTAACAACGGCACGACGAACAACGTCATCCTACAGAATAGGTGGAACTGATAAATAAACTACCCTAACACATTTAATAACAAAACACACTTACAACAAGTCAGGAACGCACATCTACCCCAACCGAAACTGTCGGCACCAACTGCACGCCTCCACTCTCAGAGACACGGTTTTGTACCGCTGCTGAAAGTGCTATAGAGAACTCACCACTGGGTGGCGCACCTTCCCCACCCAGGCCGAACCAACCAACACCTGGCCCAATCTGGTCACAAACAATTTCCACCCGAGCCTTTGTAACAGCCGCCCCCAAATGTATAAAGTACATTTGTTTCTAAACAAAGGCGACAATTTAAGTCTCTAATGATGAACCGTGGCTGTTGGAATCCTCAGGAACTGCAGGAAGAACAATCATCCTCGCCACTGGTCGGGTGTAGATTCGGTCCTTCACTCGAACATCTGCAGACCTGATGCGGCCGTCAGCACTTGGATGCAACTTGGTCACTCGTCCGACTGGCCAAAGTGCTCTGGGAAGTTGAGGATCCATGAGCATGACCACCGTATCCTGAACTAGGTCAGCTTGAGAAGTCTGCCATTTCTGCCTGACTTGTAGATTGGGAAGGTATTCCCTAATAAATCTGGACCAAAAATGGTCTGCCAAAGCTTGTGAATGCCGCCAGCGGCGTTTGCTGGGAAGTTCAGTTGCAGGGTACGCAACCTGGGGCAGCGACCCATCCGGCCGCCCCATCAACAGATGATTTGGTGTTACAGGGTCAGGGTCTGCAACACTGGAGGATACATAACCTAAGGGTTTTGAGTTCAAGATTCCCTCCACTTCAACAAGGACTGTCCTAAGCACCTCTTCTGGCAATGGTTGGGCCCCGACGGTGGCATACAAAGCAGTTTTAACAGAACGTATTTCTCTTTCCCACACTCCACCAAAATGAGGGGCACCAGGAGGGTTGAACTTGAAAACAATCCTTTGTTTGGCAAGGGACTGCTGCAGGTCCGGAGACATCTTTGCTATGGCCTGTTGTAGCTCTCGTTCCGCCCCACGGAAATTGGTCCCCTGATCTGAGAGAATTTCCGAAGGTGTACCCCGACGGGCTATGAATCTCCGTAAGGCCATGAGGAAGGAGTCAACATCAAGATGGGTGAGGATGTCAAGGTGGACAGCCCTGGTTGTTAAACACTTAAATATGATGCCCCATCTTTTCTCGTTACGCCGTCCAATTTTGACATGGAATGGTCCGAAACAGTCTGTCCCTGTAGAGTAGAAAACAGGCTTATAGAGGCGGAGACGAGCAGCTGGTAAGTCAGCCATTTGAGGGATAGTAGGCTTGGACTTCCAACGTCTGCAATTTGAGCACTTGGACTGATGACGTCGAACTGCTTCTCTGCCTCGCAGTATCCAAAAGTTTCGACGAATGTCAGCAAACAGTCGCTCAGGACCAGGATGGCATAGACGTCGATCGTAGTCCTGTATCAGAAGTCTGGTGAATGGATGGTTTGGATCTAGAACTATGGGATGTACTGCTCCTAATTCAAGATCCTTCGCCTGTCTCAGTCGACCACCCACCCTGATTTCTCCTGCTTCATCCAACTGGGGTGCTAAGGCACGTAACCTACTGTTGGTGGCAACCGGCTTCCCCAGTTTAAGAAGTCTGATCTCATCAGGAAAGCTATCATGTTGTATCTTAGCCATAATGTGCCTCTCTGCTTTGCGATAGTCTTCAGCACTCAAACTCACATCCTTCCCGACTGCAGCTTGTAGGTTCTGTGCAGTGGATTCAAGCAGTTCCTGCCAGTCTTTGTAGGTCTCAGATTCTGGGCTTGAGAATGTGGTGGTCGAAGTTACACCACAAAATACGGATTTCCGTAGTTCTGAGGATTCCTCTTCGAGTGGGATTGCTGGATTAGTAGGCCAGTAGTCTGAGGCCTGAAGTAGGAAAGATGGTCCTTGGTTCCATCTGGTCAGCTCAGACAACTCCTGTAAGGTCTTACCCCGGGTGATGTCGTCAGCTGGATTGCTGGCTGAATCCACATAACGCCAAGACTGTAAATCTGTTAGGTCTTGAATCTCAGCCACGCGGGTGCCCACAAATACTTTGTAGCGACATGAGTCCGATAGTATCCATCTTAACACAGTGGTGGAATCTGTCCACAAGGTGGTAGTGTCGAGCCTCAGGGTGAGCTCTGCACTTAACAGCTTAGCTAGCTGAGCTCCTGTTAAGGCTGCAGAAAGCTCCAACCGAGGTATAGACAGTTGTCGCCTGGGGGCTACTCGTGAGCGGGCTAGGAGGAAGGATAGGTGGATTTGACCCTGGCTATCCTCAGTCCTGAGGTATGCAACTGACCCATAAACTTGCTCCGACGCATCACAGAAGATGTGTATTTGCCTGTTAGTGACTGAAGCATCGTCGACTGCAGGAGTATAGTGTCTGGGTAAGGTGACTTGTGGCAGTAGCTTGAGTTCATCTTCCCATTGCTCCCACAGTTGCTGTAGATCTAAGGGAAGCAGTGGGTCATCCCAGTCCCGATGCTTCTCCCATAGTTGACGAACCAGCACCTTGGCACGGGTTGTGTAGGGCAGGATGTAACCCAGGGGATCATACTGGGAAGCAAGAACTTTGTAGATGTTCCTCATGGTCAAAGGTCCATAGTTGAGGGGTCTGTGTTTGTAGCCTATGACATCTTTGTGAATGTTCCAACTGAGTCCAAGTGTGTTTTCAAAGGGATCGGACTTGTCCTGTGTCAGCCAGAGCTCTGTAGTGGGGGAACGGGCTTCACTCGGTAGGTGACTGATCACCTCCGTCGCATTACTTGCCCATTGACGAAGGTCGAACCCTGCTGAAAGGAGCAATGCTCTTAATTTATCCACTAAGGCTCTTGCTTCCTCTGCAGATGGCAAACTTTGCAACCAGTTGTCGACGTAAAAACACCGCTCCACAGAAAACCGCACATCCTCTCCATCTTTACTGTGGTCGGTGACGTGACGCTGGAGGGCATATGTAGCACAGCAGGGGCTACAAGTGGTGCCAAAGGGAAGCACCTGCCATTCGTAGATGTCTGGTGGTCGGTCTTTGACCTGGTCCCGCCACAAAAACCTCAGGAGGGGTCTATCTTCTGATAGGAGGCGAACTTGGTGAAACATCCCCTTTATGTCACTGCTTATGGCGATGGCATGTTCCCGGAACCGTAGCAGCACTCCTAAAAGTGATGCCCCGAGGGTAGGTCCAGGTAGTAGGAAGTCATTGAGGTTGAGACCTTGGTACTGGTGGGAACAGTTGAACACAAGCCGGTTCTTGTTATTATGGCTCACCATATGATGAGGGATGAACCATGACTCTCCATCAGCTGTGGTTTCTTGGGGATCAAGTTTTGCCACAGTACCGGCCTGGACCAGTTTCTGAATCTCCTCCTGATATATATTAGCCATTGTTGGGTTCTTACTTAATCTCCTCTCATTGTTCCGCAGGTTTGACATCACCGAATCAGGAGAGGCCTTGAGGGCAGGCATGGTTTTCTTTCGTAGCAGTGGTGTAGCGTAACGGAGAACCCCATCCACACACACGCGCTCCGTCTTCTTCTCCAACAGGTCCACAGCCTCCTGGTCCAGTTTGGAACGAGTTACTGTCTTCTCGCTCCGGTAGGGAAGAACATCAGACTGCCAGAGTTTCTCCACATTCCTCAGCAGCTCCGTGTTAGAGTGAGAAACTGATGTGAACAAGCACTGTGGGTGTTGGAGACCACTGTTTGCTATTCTCATGGGTCCTTGAAGAGCCCATCCGAGTCTGGTTCTGACCGCAGCAGGTGCACCCGGTGGACCCAACCGGACTGGTTCGATGGGGGTGATGAGGTGAGGGTTGTCCGTACCGATGAGGATCAGAGGCTGTGCATTCTTAAAGGAATGCAGAGGCAGATCAGACAGGTGCTTGAACTGCTTCCGGAGTCTGTCAATTGGGTAGGATTGTTCTGCTAGGACCAGACGATCAGCAGTAAAGGCTCCATTCACAGCGAAACGGCTGCGACTGCTGAAGGAAGGGGATATATGGAAGGAAACTGACGCACCTCTCAATGTCTGGATATCCTGCCTTATAGTTCTCAGATTCAAAGTCTCTGGATTGCCCTGGAGGCCAAGCTTGTGGGCAGCAGAGGGCAGGAGCATTGTGCGTTCCGAACCATCATCGAGCAGAGCATAGGTCTTGAGGCTGTGGTTCTCGTGATGCAAAGTGACTTGGACTACTTTTAGCAAGACTCTGCTGACCTCCAGTGGCCTGTCAAGGTAAAGCATGTCAGTGGTGGTACTGATGAGACAACTTTCCTCCTTAGTTGTTTCTTTGTTGGCTCTAGTGTTTACATCATGGAGCACCTGAAGATGTTTCCCTTGACATAGATTACAAGGCTTCCGGAGATCGCACTGAGCTGCATGATGAGATCTTGCACAACGCCAACATCTGTCGTGGTCCTTTATCCACTGGGACAGTTGGTCCCTCGACAACTTCTGAACGTCAGAACACTGGCTGAGATAATGGTGCATACTTCCACAGTAGGGGCAATAACGTTCTGCTTTGGTGCCCTTATTCCCTGCATAATTGGGAACTGAACCATCCTTGGATCCGTGCAGTATAGTGGTGACCCTCTTCTTCTGATGAATTGCTTTGTCTTTAGTTCCTGATCCAGAATCATGACTATCAGAATTATGACACCACGTTTCGTACTGGAGCCATTCAGCAAAATCTACCAAAGTGTAGACGGTGTTGGGATGGCGGAACATAGCTCGTCGGAAGTCTGCACGCTGATCTGCAGGCAATTTACTCAGCAGGCGGGCTACATGTGATCCACATTTTAGCTCAGCATCACCATCTGGGCCCAAAGTTCTGAGCAACCCGACCAGAGACTGGACTTGGAGAGCAAACTTCTCAAATGCTGCAGAGTCACCTCGGCGGACATCTGGAGCATCCATTACACTGGCAATCCTATTCAATGCCATCTGATGTGGCTGGCCAAACTTCTCATTCAGGGCCTCCATAGTGTCCGAGTATGGTGTGGCGGAGTTCAAATAAGAATCTGCAATGAGCTTGGCTTCCTCAAGTTTAAGGTGATCCACCAGGATTTGGTACTTGAACAGCTCTGTCCCATCAGGAGGTAACAAATTAGTTAAGGCAATCCTTAGCCGAGCAAAGTCGCTGGGGTCTCGTCTGGCAAAGTAGGGAATGCTTGGCCTAGGACCTCGATAGGTTTGTTCAGGGAGAACTGGTAAGGTCGAAGGAGGATGCAAACCCGTTGTTGACTCCAAGCATTCTGCCCTTGGTGACCCATGAACATCTGTCAGCATCTCCTCTTGTGTAGTGGTGGGTCCACGGAACTGTGGTCTGCCTACTCCTCCGACATGAGGAGAGTGAGATGGCGGTTGATATCTGGTATCGCTGTGCCTCATCTTCTCTTGTTGCACCTCCACCTTACTGTTACTAACATACGCTGTATGATGTGATGCAAAGGGAGGTTTACTTTGATACATCATACTCTGACTCTGATTCTTTATGAGCTGTAAATCACTCATCAGCTTCTCCAACATAGTCAGAACTGGCTGGGATGGTGGAGAAGGCTCAGCTTCTTCTCTTGTTTCAGGCCATGGTGGAGGATCAGGCCAGTCCTCCTCCTCCTCATCGTTGACCAGCTGTATTGGAGGTGGTGGTGGTGCATATGCTGGTGGTGGGACTCCAAACCTCTGCTGGACAGTGGCTGTGCTCTGCTTGGGAGGTCCCATCCTTCTCTTCATTTCTTCCTTTAATTCTCTGAGTTCAGCCATCTCAGCACGCATCGCTTCTTTAGACTGCTCCAATTCAGCTCTCTGTCTTCTGAGCAGCTCCAGCTCTGAGCGGTAGAGTGAGGAGGTCTGCATTAACTGTCTGGGGTGTGAAGACACAGAATAATCTCTGAAGTCCTCTTCTGATAAGCTCTTCCACCGCTGTGGTTCAGTAACTCTCTGTTCTGGGGAACCAACCCACTCATCTACCGTGATTTCCCATTGACTATTGGGCCATCGTGGTGTATCAGATAGGGGAGTGAGGGGTGTCATCTTGGCAGCTCCCTCTTCTGGTGAATATGAGCTATCATAGCATCCAGTATCAGCTTGTACACCTCCATAATCAAATGAAGGCTGAAGATGTCGCCCCATATAACTGGTTTCATAATCTTGTAAATATGAAGGTGGGCGGGTTTGCCGCTTCGGTCTAACTGTTGCTTCTTGGCTGGACCGCATGCTGAAACAGTGGTAAGTGTCCTGATCCGGCTCGAAGGACCAAAAATTGTAGCTGAGGATCTACTCTGAAGTTGAAGCTGGTGGGATATTTACACTCGCCACTGTGTGTCGATCAGAACAAACTGGAGATGGGCTTTGTTTTCAATCTCTCTTTATTGCGTCGTTACAGCAGATGTGCAGCAGAAGGTGGCTTGGAGTTGGAGATGTGGTCTAGATTAACAGAAACAAGCCCACATTAATACACCTTACACATGTATCCAATACAAGTAGCAGCAGTGACACCTGCTGGCCACAAACTGACCACATGTTCATAAAATGCTACAACTGACAGCTAAAGAGGTCTACACACGTGAAGTAACTTAAAAGTTACAATAAACAGGCACATCAACATGTACGGATACTAACCAGAACACATTAAACAGTAATAAGCCTAAATACTTGAAATACTACGCAATATATACTCGCAGGTGAGAAGCTAACCATGCGTAGCATGCTAACAACGGCACGACGAACAACGTCATCCTACAGAATAGGTGGAACTGATAAATGAACTACCCTAACACATTTAATAACAAAACACACTTACAACAAGTCAGGAACGCACATCTACCCCAACCGAAACTGTCGGCACCAACTGCACGCCTCCACTCTCAGAGACACGGTTTTGTACCGCTGCTGAAAGTGCTATAGAGAACTCACCACTGGGTGGCGCACCTTCCCCACCCAGGCCGAACCAACCAACACCTGGCCCAATCTGGTCACAAACAATTTCCACCCGAGCCTTTGTAACACACATTCAACACAAAAGTAAAAATCTCGATTTATACTTCGTGGCAGTTCGTTACCAGTAGAAAACGCTCATCTCTTAAAACCAAATTAATAACAAGTTATATAGTTTATAAAACATAAGCTCTTTCGAAGTAATGCTTACCTGATTAGACACAAGACATTTACAGCTGGTACATTTTGCAAAAGTAAAAATCTGAAGTTTGCTTCGTGGCACTTGGTTACCAGTAAACACATTCATCACTTAGCAACAGATTAGCAACAAAAATGTTATTGTTCAAAAAAACATAAGATTTCTTCTGCTCTTTTGAAATACTACTCATTTTACATTAACAAGAATTGTGTTGGTAAATTTTGCAGAGAAGTTAATTCCTTTTGTCATTAGTAGTACATATAAAAACATTCAACACAAAAGTAAAAATCTCGATTTATACTTCCTGGCAGTTCGTTATCAGAAAATACCCCGCTTATCTCTTAACACCAAATTAATAACAAGTAATATTGTTTATAAAACATAAGCGCTTTCAAAATAATGCTTATCTGATTATAGACACAATTACAGTTGGTAAATTTTGCAAAAGTGAAAATCAGAAGTTTACTTTGTGGAACTTGGTTACCAGAAAACGCGATCATCTCTTAGCAACACATAAACCGATTAGCAACGAAAATTCTTATTGTTCAAAAAACATAAGATTTCTTTTGCTCTTTTAAAATACACTTATTTTACACTAACAAGAATTGTGCAGTTGGTGAATTCTGCAGAAACGTAAATTTTTTTTGTCATTAGTGGTAAATATTTTAAACACACATTCAACACAAAAGTAAAAATCTCGATTTATACTTCGTGGCAGTTCCTTACCAGTAGAAAACGCTCATCTCTTAAAACCAAATTAATAACAAGTTATATAATTTATAAAACATAAGCTCTTTCGAAATAATGCTTACCCGATTAGATACAAGAAATTTACAGCTGGTATTTGCAAAATTAAAAATCTCAAGTTTGCCTTGTGGCACTTGGTTACCAGTAAACACACTCATCTCTTAGCAACAGATTAGCAACAAAAAATGTTATTGTTCAAAAAACATAAGATTTCTTCTGCTCTTTTGAAATTCTACTTATCTTCCACTATTTAACAAGAATTGTGCAGCTGGTGAATTTTGCAGAAAGCGTTGTTTTTATGTTTGTCATTACTGGTAAATATATTGTAAAACAGACGTTCAATGCAAAAGTAAAAATCTCGATTTATACTTCATGGCAGTTTGTTACCAGTAGAAAACCTCATCTCTTAAGACCAAATTAATTATTCTGTGTTTTTTAGGTGTAGAGTAATAGGTGCCTTGCATGCGTTGCATGGAAGCATTGAAAAACAGTGTAAACATTGGTGTTTATGCTACGACAAAGATGAACTTTGTTTATTACAGGTTACTTCTGAAAGTGCTTGATTTCACTCAATTTTATTTTGGGGTACTTGAGTAATAAAGACTGTACTCAAATGCACCACAGATTTTTCAATTAAAAAATAAACAAGTAAAATGATAAGATTATTTTGACTCCCCAATAAAATATCAGGCTGATTTGATCTACAAATTAAACTATAATACATAACCAATAGGTGAAACATGACAAACTATTCCTCAGTTCAAAGGATGTAAATAACATTATTTTGTTGACTACTCCATTCCAGAGATGGATAAATATTTTATAACTGCAGATTACATCAATAGGCAGGACAAATTCAGGGTATTGGGGACAATCCCTACTCACTTACACTTGGTGGATAACTGAATGCTGCTCCCTGACATTGTGGATCAACTTAAGAGAAGCAGTTTCCTGAATTTGGACAAGGTTTCTTTTCTGCTCTCTGTTGCTTTTTCCTCTTTAGAGAGGCCAGCAGCATACCTTGTGTGTATTTACATTACTATTTGTTTGAGATTCGATTAGATTCAGAAGACTGCTTATAACATCTAATAGCAGGTAAAAAAAATTAATGAACTCAATCAAGAGGTGCAATTTTTAATCATGACTTCACGTTAACGACAAATATCAGATTTTAGCATAATGCCAATTTACAATGCAGATATCATCTATCTATGCTTTTGTCTCAGTTAAATATTTCGGTAAAACTTTGTAAAACACACATACACAAGGTTGTTGTTGTTTTTTCCATTTCTCAAGGGAAAAATGGAGATCCAAAGCAACTTATCTTTTAATTAAAAAATAGTTACCCGTAAACCTAATAAGGCATTTTGCTAACCCTGGGAAAAACTACTGATAATACATGGTCAGTTATTTATTTTTTTAAATTGTTGTAGAGACATTTTGACAGGTATTGTTTTAGTATTGTTTTAATCTAGTCACAATGGATCCATACCCTATTTATCCAGCTGTTTTCAAGTGTTGTTTTTACTGTTTAATTTGCATTTGTTGAGCGAAAAATATCTTTAACTAAATGTTGTGCGTGTGTGTGTGTTTCTTTGGTCCTCACCCACTGATTTGTATCCATAATGGTACACTAAAATACTTGGCAAATACATTATCCAGACTTTAGCATACGTCTGTGTACATGCTTTTATTTTTAAAATCCCACGATGACGTAACTGCGTTGCAGGTAGCAGTTGACTGCACCACTGACGTTACAGTTCCGGTTCCACCTCGTAGTAGCACTTAGCTAAAACGGCGGCGGGAAAGTCGCTGACACTATCTTAACCGCAAATCTACACGAAGATTAAGAGATCGGGATTATAAAGGAGCGAGAAATCACTGCCCGTTATTGATGGCTCAGTAGTTGGAAATACGCTAACCGTAAACGAAAGCTTTACCGTGTGGGATTCAGCTAACATGGCTAACGTCGGAAACCAACTACCAACGCAGGCCGTTAGCAAGCCTCCATCAGGAAAACATGGCAACGTATTGCCCCTATGGGGAAACGAAAAGACTATGAACCTAAATCCAATGATTCTTACGAATGTGCTCTCCTCGCCGTATTTCAAAGTTCAGCTGTATGAACTAAAGACCTACCATGAAGTTGTGGACGAAATCTATTTCAAGGTAACGCCAGCTAATGCTAAGCCGCATGCTAGTTAGGCAACCATGTCCGCTCAGCGTAGCATTCATTGTGAACCAAATGGCTTGCAAACAGGCGTGAGATTGTGAGGTTTATTGTTTGGGGAAATGTTTTATAGAAATGAGCGCTACATAGTCCACCGTTTTGTAACAGAAGTGTCGTCGTTTAAAAGCGTAGATACGGACTTATGTGACTATAGGTGGCGTTAGTTTACCGACATTATATCACCCATGGATGGATTCTGAGGTATGGAATCACGATGCCCATATTAACCTTAAAAATAAAGCTAACCTCAGTTAATTATGCGTTTTAGTAAACCTTTCAGATAAAACAGTTTTTTTAGCGTTTTGTGACATTGTTTATACCAAAACCAAAATCAATGAGTGCTAGAAAAAATGTTTGTATTGTAGTCATTCGTACATTTGAATAACTGCAAAAGTTTTTTACTACTTACTTCGGTTGAAAAAAAATAAACGAATAAACATAATAAAGCTAAATGGAAACGTGCTGAGACTAACGTGGCAATACATTAGCCTAATATTTCTTATAAGTCACATTATTATGTATTTGATGGGGAGCTCTAACTGCTCATGAGCTGCTGTTAGGCATAGCGATCGCTACTGAACAACAAAATGGCAAATGACATTGAAAAGCAAAACTTTAAATTATCTTGGAAATGCTTTTTTGAAAGAAAAATAATCTTTGCAGTGTTCATTAGTGACAGCCCGAAATAACAAGTGTAGCATCCCAAACAGTCCTTACAATTTTATTGCACTATGTTTGTATATTCCTGTTTTAGAAGTCCATATATTGAACTGAATATTTTTTTTTTTTTACTGATGTTCTTATCGTGATTTATATGTATTTTTAATTTAGGTGTCTGTATTGGTCAGCTTGGTATGCCTCAAGGACCAGATAAAGCCCAGTGGCAAAAAAAAAAAAAAAAAAAAGGAAATAGCCAGGTTTGGCCTGAACAGAGACTGTTGTTTTCATCAGTAGTCTCTGTTTAAGCATCTTATGTCCATCTGTGTTGTCTAAATAAAGTTGCTGTGAACGACTGTTAGTTTTATTTAAATGACAACAGGTTAAAATGTGAAAGAAGCATTAGATAAGTTAGTCAGTAATTTGTCTTTTCATGATGACATTTGAAACTCTGTGCATCTCCTGTGATGTCCTAGCTAGATGTGGGGGGAATAAATGTAATTGAGTTCATTTTGTGCTTCCAGGTGACTCACATTGAGCCCTGGGAAAAGGGAAGCAGAAAGACTGCGGGCCAGACCGGAATGTGCGGAGGGGTAAGTGGGAAGTACGTGCTTTTTATATTCCCCACATTTTGTGTCTTTCTGCATTTCTGCGTGTGAGGAGGAAAAAATGTTTTAGGTATCTTATTTTATTTGCCGCTGCTTTTCATGTATAAGTGTAGTTTATGCTGTGGAATACATACAGGACTGCTGAAAGGACTAAAAAAAAAATGGTATCTGTAAAGACTGCGTCATTAAACCTGTCCTTTTTTTTTCATTTATTATTTTTGATAGGTGCGTGGAGTTGGCACTGGTGGCATTGTATCAACTGCTTTCTGTCTTCTTTACAAACTGTTTACTCTCAAGCTAACACGCAAACAGGTGATGGGTCTCATCACTCACACAGACTCTCCGTACATCAGGGCACTTGGATTCATGTACATAAGGTACGAGTCTGCTTCCCATAATCTAAGTTAGTAAAGGCTTGATCCATTACCAAATGCTTTCATGGGAACAAGTTGAAAATTTTTTTTAATTCTTACCTTTGTGTTGCGTTGCAGATACACTCAGCCTCCAACAGATTTATTAGACTGGTATAATGACTTCCTGGATGATGAGGAGGTATGTCACCCCGGGTAATAATTTAACTTTCTTTTGTCTTCTTTTGTAAAATTCTTAGTGAGATGCTACATATGTAAAGCTAGCAGCCCCCCCCCCCCTTACATTCCCCCCATTGTGATGCTCATAGCTGATTTTTCACCTTTGCTTTCATTTGGCTTAATTTTTCCCCAACTTGTGTCGTCTGAGCCTGAGTAGCTAGGTTAATGCTCGCTTCTCTGCTGCCATTTATTTCTCAGGGTAAGTACGACAATACTGTGGAATAAACATTTTCATTTATTATCGGGTTAAGAAATGCCCTCTGTTTTACTCAGTTATATGTATTTTATCACAAAAAACAATTACAATTTGCAGCACAGCATTCACATTGGAACCTAATTTGTTTTTAGAAAGACAGGAGAAGTATTTTGCAAGTTCATGTTTTTATGCTAATTCTTGGTTAGAAAACCTGCAATCTGGTTTCAGGCAGCCGCACCTCTCTTCATGTTCTGTTGCATTATATTTGATTTCTCTAAAGTCCTACCCAACTTGTTAATTCCCCTGTTTTTTCCTTTAGATGCCCCTTGTGCAGCAGGTGAATTGGATATTGTTTCTCAGCACTGTTGGTTTGCGTGAGTGCAAAGCAGCTGTTCTCTACCATACAAAGTTCATATCTGCTCATCTTGAGTGCATTTCCCCGACCTGCTACAATCTGTGCTTACACTGTGAGCGTTTTACATCTCCCAGAGTTCAGAAAGCTTCTGAGGGACACAAAGAAAACAGAAGCGAGCGCTTCTTTTTCTTTCTCCCTGTAGCACACTGACCATACGTTATCCCTTCTCTTTGGAAAAATCCAGTTTTCGGAGGGGTGATTACAGCTCACACTGTTAATACAGACTACAGGAACTCTTGACAAGTGATATGTTGATGTTTGTGTTCCCTCTGTTAAATATCAAAGATTAAGCTAGATGAACAGAGGTGAAGGTTCAGTACTTGGTCATCACAAATTTTGTTTGTTGTGAAGCAATATTTCACAAGGAAATACTTCTATTGCCTTAATTATGTGTTATAACATTTTTTTGTTGTGTGTGTATGTGTGTGTGTGTGTCCCACTGTTTGATTATAGGAGCTTGACGTAAAAGCAGGCGGCGGCTGTGTCATGACCATTGGGGAGATGCTGCGTTCCTTCCTGACCAAGCTGGAATGGTTCTCCACGCTGTTTCCCAGAATCCCCGTGCCCGTTCAAAAGGCGATTGATCAGCAGATGAAAGCGAGGCCACGTAAGGTGGCCCAGAAGGAGCCGGAGGAGGAGGCTGAGTTCACAGAATCAGGAAGGCAAGGAGAACGACGACGCTCCAGGTAGTTTTTGTTTGTGTTTTTTGTCCAGGTCCTCAAGTTTTACTGTTTTTGAAAAGTCACACCGGTGGTCTTTATGTGCTCTTCTACAGCTCCTAAGTCAAACCCAATAGTTAAAATCATTTAAGAGTGATGTGGTTTTAGATGTTCACTTGTTTACAGCTCGCACGTTTTCTCAAAGTCCTACACAGTATAACAACATTGACAGTATTAAAATCGAAGATTCAAGTCTGGTGGAGAAGGAAAGCTAGAAATAAGTTTGTAAAGCAGCGAGTGAGGATTTTCATTCAATAACTTAGAACTCTGTTAAAAAAACAAACAAACTCATCTGTGTTCCTTACACGGCTGTATTTTTCAAAGGAAAAAAAAACACACGTTATTGTCCCTCAGTGTGGACGCATTCAAACAAAACTGATAATATTTATAGCAGGGCTGAATTTGCTCATGACATCAAAATTTTACTCTTTAGTTTCTCAGGTTGCTACAACATTCCAATAAAATAGCTCCCGACTTCATTAAGATCCTTTTGTAGTTGATCTTGGTCAATTTTTCCGTGAAACTGAATTTTGGCTTTTTATTCAGTCTCAGCTGTAATCATCTAACCTGATGGAAATAAACAATATATCATTGCATGCAGCAAATCTTTTTGAAATGAATCACTGCAATAACGTTAACTTTTTAATCTAATGTAGCGAGTTAAGTTTTGACTGAACTGTCTCCTCCTCATCAGGACGCCGAGACGGACGCCGAGTCCCAAAAGGTCTCCCAAGCGATCGAGAAGCAGGAGCCACCACCGGGAGAGAGACCGGCACGGGCCGAGCTTCGACCGGGAGCTGGAGAGGGAGCGGGACCGGCAGAGGAAGGAGAGGGACGGGGGGCGGGACAGAGAGCGGGACAGGGCAGACAGAGGGGACAGGGAAAGACGGAGATCACGTAGCGCAGACAGGAACAGAGAGCGCAAAAGAAGCCTCAGCGGCAGCAGAGAGCGGCGAGGCGAACGCAGGGAGAAAGAGAGGGACGGGGCAGAAGACAGAAGCAGGAAGAAAGACAGGGATCACCACAAGGACAGAGGGATGGAGAGGGACAGGTCCAGAGACAGGAAGAGCAGGGCGGAGAACGACGAGCGGCGGCATAAAGAAGACAGGGACAGACACAGGGAGGACAGAAAGGCCAAACGGTCGAGTCGGAGCAGAAGCAGAGAAAGGAGGCATAAAGGAGGAGCGGAGGAGAAGAGCAGGAAGAGGGGGGATCGCAGCCACAGCAGAGAGAGGGAGCGCGAGCGGGACGGGGAGCGCTCCCACAAACGCAGCCGCAGCAAAGAGAGGAGTCGCCACCAGCGGGAGTCCAGTAACGAGCCCAGCAAACACGGTGAACGGAGGAGAAGTCAGAGTACAGAGTAAACGCAGCGGCACCGCTTCCACCTTTCTCTCTGCTCTGCTGTCTGGCCAGACACAGGCCCCAAGTGAAGGAGCGTTAGCGTCAAGCGTTTAACGTCTTGAGGTCGTGTTCAGCCAAATGTAACGTTGATTCCCACCTGTTTTCATATGTTTTCACTCCCTGTTAGAACATTGTTAGTCCTCATCTAAAATCTGTACAGTAAGGGAAAAAAAAAAAAAAAAACGGCATTTTAATTTTCTATGATTCTTGTTTCGATCCAAGAAGTGGGTTTGTACATACTGTCTAGAGAATGTCTACACACTGTTATCGGACAGAGTTGGTTTTGATTGTTCACCTCGGTACTGTCAACATATGCTATATATAAACCCGACCAGGTTCTGGGTTCTATTTTCGGCCTCGAAAAAGCAGCGTGTGCTTTTTGTTGTTTTGGATCTCTGATAGGGTTATGATATGTGCGCATCTATAAATACCGACGGTTTGAATTCAGAGGTGAAGCTTTACAATTCTCTCCATGACCGTTTGTAGACAGTCCAGGAATGTTTTAATCCTCTGGAGGGTGGACTGCAAGGGTAAATTTTTACCACACACACTTGATCCCTGCTTGTGTTGTTTGAGTTATTGCTCTGTTGCATTTTGTTTTCTAATAAAACCCCTTTTACAAACCACAGTGTTACGGTGTCGGTGTTTAAAGGCGAATGGGGGACTTTACCTTCAGCATAGCAGATAATGCATACATGAATATTTATGTTTCTGAAAGTTTTATCTCGGTGTAATTTGAAGGTAAATGAGAGAAAAAAAAGTTAAATGCTGATTTTATGGATAAATTGCGTCTATTGAATCTTGTCCCCACAGTGACATCATCAGTGTTCGGTCCAGCCAGGGGAGTAATTTATAAGCACTTGATTAAAGAAATAACTTAAGTAGATCACATATACGTCCCAATTTGTCCCAGTTTTTAACAGTATAGTAAACCCAGTAAATTATTGAAAGTAGTTTAAAAAGTTTTTATCAGGGTGGCATTAGAAAGTGGATACAGTGCCCAAAAAAGTGAAATTAAAATGTTCTGCCATGAACCAGATGGAAGAATAAGTGTGCATTCAACGTTTAACACCAATTGTAGCTGAGAATTAACTTAATCTCAGACTTCTAAACTGATCAAATCTACTTGGAACAGTATTAACACCCATCATAAATCCAGGAAGTTATGAACATCTTGGGCATATTTTCTGTAGGATAAAAATATAACCTGAATCTGCTCATGGTGTCCATCTGCTTGGTGAAGCTAAATGAAGTGAAAATGACATAAGGATGCTTGCTTAAAGAAGAAAAAGACTGAATGCAGTTAAGATTTTGTCACTTTAATTAGAATAAAACTGTTTATTATTAAAATACATTTAAAACTTAAGTGCATCTTCTGGTCATGTTTATACACTGTCTGATAATGTTTCCCATAGGCAAGTGAAGGAAGAATTTACAAAAGTGAAAAAAAGCGAAAGGACTGAAAGTGTGAAATTGAATCTTAAGCCATAATACTACCCAAACAATTTTCAATAATCTACTCCATCTAAAGCCCTTGTGCTCTGAGTACAGGATAAGTCACATTAAGTGTGCTTCCACTTGGTCAACCACATTTTCTTTAGTAGACCTGCATCGTAAAGCTTTATTTGTAAGGTTTTCTCTGTTTGTTTTTCTCCATTTACAGCGCAATCCGTTGGCCTATTTGCACACAGACGGGCTCTGACTCTGGTCCGCTCACGTCTGCGATCACAGCCACGACGGAGAGACAGTAGGCGGAGTCGGGGCTCAGTTCGCTCACAATGATGCTCTCCCCGTACACGGTGAGCTCCTGGTCGTCGTCGGAGCCGCCCTGGTTCCTGATCAGCAGGTTGTAAAAGGAAGCGCCCTCCACCGGAGACCACTGGAGGAAAAGGATGGACGGCGAGGGTTGCTTGACGTCCAGCACCGGCGCGGGGATGTTACCTAGCAACGGGAAACAATCCAAAGATATCAGCCATCTTTCATAAGTTAATCATTAATTCTGCTCAAGCTGACGGTCACATTTAGACTGGAGTACCTAGATAGAGGGTACTCCAAGTAATTTATATGAATGAAAAATAAATCCTTATTCAATTAAACTATCCATCCATTTTCCTTCACCCTTGTCCCTCAGTGGGGTCGGGAGGGGTGCTGGTGCCTATCTCCAGCTCACGTTCCGGGCGAGAGGTGGGGTACACCCTGGACAGGTCGCCAGTCTGTTGCAGGGCAACACAGAGACACACAGGACAAACAACCATGCACACACACACTCACACCTAGGAGCAAATTTGGAAAGGCCAATTAACCTGACAGTCATGTTTTTGGACTGTGGGAGGAAACCGGAGAACCCGGAGAAAACCCACGCATGCACAGGGAGAACATGCAAACTCCATGCAGAAAGACCGGGGCTGGGAATTGAACCCAGAACCTTCTTGCTGCAAGGCGACAGCTCTACCAACTGCGCCACCGTGCAGCCCTCAATTAAACTAGGAAACAGATTTATTATATCTTGTTTTTTGCCTGTTAGTTTTGAAAATTGCAGCTTACAGCTAATAAATATTATGTAGGACTATTTAAATATGGATTTGTCTCGCAAACATGCTAGCTGAAAAATCAATACTTTGTTCCTTTTGCATTAATTACTGCAGTTACTGCTTTTGGGTCTTTCTCTTGATAATACTTCAAAGATTCTTCATGGAGTTGAACTCAAGCTGATCAATCAACCACCGTGATTAAAGCAGGTATCAATACTGTTCGGAAGATACCAAGGAAATGAAGCTCATCAGTAAAGGGAAACATGGCCACTCACACACCTAACCCTAACCCTATTCATCATAGAACTCACCATTCTCTGGTATTTGTTCCCCGAGATCTCTCCTTCTGACTAAGTGTTGTGTAACTAAACAGAGAAAAGATCTTATCAGTCACTTTTCGTAATACAAATGTCATTTTGATGTTTTTTTGTTGTTGTTTTCATGATGAATCTTACCTTCTGTGACGTTTGCAGGTTGACTTTCTCCTGCAGCGTTGCTGGCCGTGACCACCAGTCTGCTGGAAGAGACGCTGGACAGGGAGCAGGACAGCATGGCGGTGCTGCACAGCCGTTTCTGTGGAGACACGCTGTCGTCGTACAGGGTGTAGTTGGTGGCAAGCGCCGATGAGCTCCAGGAAACGGTGGCGAAGGAGCTGTTGCCTCTGTACGCCACTCCTGATGGTGGACAAGGAGCTGGGAAACGAGAAAAATTAAATTAAAACTTGAGATATTGCTTCTTTTTAAATCAAAACCAGTTGATATTAGATGGAAACACCATCTGGAGTGAAATGCATGAGAGAAAAAAGAACAATAATTTAGTTCTTGAGGAATCCTAAATCCTACATACGATTTCCTCACTTCCTGCTCTGTTATCACTTATTTAAAACTCACATGCTTGACTTTAGCATCAGTTTTGGTGAAAGTTATTGGTCGGATGTTGTGCTGTGGTTTAATATTTTGTTTCAAATGAACAACTTGGCTTGAAGTGGAAGCTGAAGGTTTTTGTTAATGAAGTTTGGCCGCTCCATCCTGGCTCGCTTCTCTTATTATTTACGGTCTGCCAATTCAGTTCTGACATACAGTTCAATGTCTTGCAGCAGCCGTGCAAAACAGAAGTTACATTTTTGAGGGAGCTATTTGATTAAAACCTTGATTAAGGAGAAAAAAACCAAGCGATCTGGCATGTTGCCTTTTGTGATGTCACCAGACACATTGGTAGAGTTTACCTTGACCTGCAGCTTTAAAATAACCAACCTCAGCTCAGTCTACCTGTGGTTCCACTGAGAGGTGCTGATTTGTCGCTCGTTCCTGCCGCGTTCCTGCTCTGCAGTGTGGCAACGTAGGACGAACCACAGGGCAGAGGGATCTCAAAGTACGTGACGTTGGTCCAGTAGGAGGAGATCTCAAACAGAGCCTGGCCGTCTCCTAGCAGACTTCCCGTCAGGGTCAGCAGGTACTCCGTTTCTGCGCACAAGACCTGCGTCCAGGTGAAGCGCATCACCTGGATCTCCATCTTCATCGGGACCAGCTGCACCTCAACAGCTAGAGGAGGACAAGGGACTGCAAAGGACCGGGGGAGGGGGGGTGATGGTTAGTTTCCTGCTTTGCTTAAAAGAGAAGAGCTTTTAGAAGTTACATGCTGGGTTCACACCTCCTGCAATCTGCACCGGGTCGCTGACGGAGCTGTTGCACGACCCGTCTGAGGCCTGCACGGAGAAATTGTAAACCATCCCGCAGGCGAGCCCGTCGATCGGGCAGCCGGGATCTGTGCTGTGACAGCAGAGCCTGTCTCCGTTCTCAGCCTGAGCACAGCCATAATAGCCCTTTGCGTTGTCACTGGGCCTCCAGGTCAGCATGGCAGACTGATTGTCACAATGGAAAGTCGCCGAGAGTCCACTTGGCTGGCAGGGGCCTAAACAAACGGAGGAATTTCAGTCGCCGATGAGTCTTAACCTCAGACATGTAGTTTTCTCAGTCACTGGTACCTGTGCTGACTGTCGCACTCTGACTGGCCTTGCTGGTGCAGTTCTCGTGACTAGCTGCCACAGACACCGTGTACTGCTGGCCGCAGTGCAGCTCCGACATGCTGCAGTTGCTGGAGGTGGCGTTGCAGGTGTGCTCATGCCCATCCGCACCCATGGCAACCACGCGGTAGGCTCCGGCAACGGGAGAGGGGGTCCAGGACACCAGAGCGCTGCGATCCTCGCAGGAGACGTCCACAGCCACATCACGAGGAGCACAGGGCTCTGTGGGGAAAATTTTCTTTATCAAGGTTACGGCTTTAGACTTAATATTTTATTCGTCTTGTTTCTTTAGGCATTTATGTTTAATTCTTCAGTTTTCTGCTGGGATTTTGTCCCCACTCACTCGCATCCACATCAGCTCCAGGTTGTTAGTGTTTTTCTGCCCTGTTTTATTTTCACAACTCGGTGGAATATTGTCGTATATAAATAAGCAAAACTGTATTTCTAAGGAATTTCTCAAAATTGCTATCACGTCGGGGCAGAACGTTTTCCTTTTCTCTCTGCAGCTCAATGATGTCATGTTTAGTGTGGCACTTTGAATTGTTGCTGCATCTTAAAAACAGCTTGGTTGCACATTCTTGGAGACGCACTACCCATATTTTTCTCTATCTTGTCATATAACGAATAGCCACGTGTTCAAAATCTTCTTTTTTTTTCACCTCTGTGCAACATTATAAGATATAACAAACTTTAAGAAGAAGACAACTCCATTGTAAAAAAAAAAAAAAAAAAAAAGTGGGAGAGCATATGGGACTACAAAAACAGGAATAAAAAACAGATTTTACCCATGCTAATTCTGTAGGGCGGACTCCTCAAAGAGCTGCAGCGGTCCGATGAGGCGGCCACAATGATGGTGTAACGGAGATCACACTTTGCTCCCTGGAGGAGACAGCTGTTGCCCGTGCTGTTGCAGTACAGGTAGGTGTGATCACTGGCCTCCGCCGTGGCAATGTACACGGTGCCTCCAGCGCTGCCTCCCATCTGCTCCCACTCGACGAGAATGGAGGAATTATGGCACTGAGCAAAGGCGGTGATACCAGGGAGGGAGCAGGGGGCTGAAAAACAGCACAAATGTTAGTAGCTTAACTGTGCAGCAGGAAAACCACATACTGTGGTAATCCTGTACAACAGTGGCAAAGTTGTGCAGGAGGGAAAAAAAATCCATGGCTTTTCAAATTAGTTACACCTAAAACCTGAAAAGTGTGGTGTGCATATGTACCAAAATCCATCTGGGAAAAAAAAAAAACTTGTTACAGGCAGCAAAATCTTTGAGACTAAGAGGTTTGCCTACCAGCAGGACAAGACCAGCGCTACTATGGATTGGTTTAGATCAAACCATCCTCATGTTTTCAAAGCAGATCTAAATTTAAAAGCTGTTAATGTTCTGGAAAGGTAAAAAAAGCAACAACAAAAAAAAAGCAACAATTTAAATCTGCAGATGTGTAAAGCTGGTAGAAACAAACTCCTCAAGACAGGTAGCTGCAGCAAAGTGGGATTCTACAAATTACTTACTCAAGGAGGCTGAATCATGCCACAATTTTAACATTTTTATACGTATAAAAGTGTGAATTTAGTTTGCTTTTGCTTTACAATTACACAACATTTTGTGCTGGTTTATTGTACCAAATCCTAAAAATATATATTTAAAAACGTATAGTTTTGAATGGTGCAAAAGCCTCTACGTGGGAATCTGCGTAAAAGTGACTCTCGACGTGAATTACCCGTCTGCAGGCTGACGGAGGCGCTCGGTGGACTCTCACACTGGCGGTTCTTGGCGATGACGGTGAAGTTGTAGGAAACACCGCAGGCCAGGTCTTCCACCTCACATGTTGTATTGGTGGAGGTGGTGCAGTTGGCTGTGTAGGCCTCGCCTCCCACAGCGAACACGGTGTAGCTCTCCGCCCCAGCAGCCGAGTCCCAGGATATCCAGGCAGAGTTGGTCACACAGTTCAGGAAGCCTCTGACGCCTTTAGGCCGACACGGCGCTGAGGAGAACACGTCGGCGCTGTAAGTGTCTGTGACTGGATGTTTATGGGAAATTGGACGTTTTTTTTATTTTTATTATTTTTTTTAATCTGTTTTCATACCTGACTGGATGCTGCGGCTCTGATTGTGCTCGCTCCGACAGCCACCTCTCACAGAGGTGACTTGAACAGCGTACGTGTTACCGCATGTTAAGCTGCTTGTGGAACAAGCGGTGTTTGTGGTGTTGCACACGTCGGTGTTTCCTCCGTTCGCAGCAGCTAGAGAAACCAAGAAGTGGTCGGCGTCTCTGGCAGCGTCCCAGGTGACAGTCAGGTCGTTGGACAAACAGCTGAGTTCGGCGTTCAGGTTGTGAGGCGGGCAGGGGCCTGAGAGCACAAAGTCAGCATGGAGACAAATTCATCCCAGTGTTTTTCGGGGCGATCTCTGAACTGGAGCTACACTTTTTTACCTGATTCAAAAAGCACAGGCAGACTGGGGAGGCTGGAGCACCTGTCGTCCATCGCCACCACCTGAACCGTGTAGTTGGCGCCGCATGCGAGGCAGCTGAGGTCAGAGGCCGCGCAGCCGTCGTCGCTGTGACTGCCATTGGCTAACACCGAGTAGCGCAGAGCGCCTCGACTGGGAGACCAGGACACGTCGGCCGAGTTGTTGGAGCAGTCCAGTTTCACAGAGACGTTAGTGGGAATGCACGGCACTGGACAGAGGCACAAAACAGCAGCTGGAGTCATTTTGAACTGTAACGTGCAGAGAAAAGGTTTTGAAGGAAGACAGTTTACAGCAGCCTCCACATTTAAAAACCTTAAGATAAATTAATCTTTTTGAAAAAAATCCAACCATTAATTTAAGTATTTTCACTGGAGTGGAAAAGTCCCACATTAACAAAAATGTGCACAAAGTCACACGAGTCACACTAATTTGCTTCCCTAAACAACCCTAGAAGTTTTTTTTTTTTTTAAATAGTTATTACTGGAATCGTAGCTTCTTCATAACAAACATTAGATGCCATGTTTTGTTTTGTTTTTGTCCTACCATCACAAACGTAACTGGAAAGCCTTCTGAACTCTTCTGGAACAGGGAGCTTTGATCGGAGTGAGAAGTTCCCTCACAAATGCTCATGGTGGCTCCAGCACGAAACAAAGGATGAATATATGGAAAAGCACCTGATGCTCACTTTTTATTTTTAGTTTCTTTTCTAAAGGTCTGGGAACCTTGTTGAAGTGCATGGCATAGCTGACTCTTTGGAAAAAAACAAACCTTGAATTAATTACTAGCTGACTCCTCCAGATTTTAATTAAAAGTCCTTATTGTTTCAACTTTGGATACCAGTAAACATATTTTATTCTTTTAAAGGTGCCTTCAAAATTTGAATCTGCCTCTATAAGAGCTTTCAAAGAAACTTTATGATAAAGGCAGTATAACCAGAACCAAACAAGGAGAAGCAGCATTCAGCTTCTACGCACCACTAATTTGCAACAAACTTCTAAAAAACTGTAAAACAGCCGAAACACTGAGTACCTTTAAATCTTGACTAAAAACCCATCTGCTTAGAATTGTATTTGAAACGTAATCAATTACGAATTTAATGATGTCTTAATGTAATCTTTTGATTGTTGATTCTATGTTGCATGACTTTGTGTTTTTGTTTTTATGATGTAAAGCACTTTGAAATGCCTTGCTGCTGAAATGTGCCATACAAATAAAATGTGATTTGATTTGATTTATAAATAAAGCATTTAACTAAAGACAAAGATGTCCGTTTACGCGATAGCTTCCCTCAGGTTGCATTCATCCCGTATCGCCAGACTGATGCTCACCCGTCTGCAGACTCGCAGGTTCTTCGGAGGTGACGTTACACTGCTGGTTGAAGGCCGTGACGGACACGGAGAAGTTGTACCCACACGCCAGGCCGGCAATGCTGCAAGCATCGCTTTTTGACATGCACATCTCTGAGATGCCTGTGTCCGTCTGCACCGTGGCTGCGTAGTAGTCTGAGCCGTTGGAGGAATCCCAGGTTACCATGGCGATGCTGGAGACGCAGTCCTGCTTGGCGGAGATCCCCACCGGCACGCACGGCCCTGGAAAGGATCAGCGAAGCGCATCTAAAACATTTTGCTCATTGCTTCAGATGTGCATGGAATCAATTCTGCATGTTTTGCCTCCGGCAGCCACATCCGATTGGTACGCACAGGTCTGGACGGAGGTGGACGCGCTCCGGTTGCCGGGACAATAACGGTTGACAGGGGTTACTGTGAGGTTGTAGTTTTGGCCACAAACAAAGTCAGAGAAAAGAGCGGTGGTGACGGTGGTGCTGAGACCGATCGCCGAGCCCCCTGTCTCAGCCGAAACAGTGTAGGTTTCTGTTCCGTAGCCGACGTCCCAGTCTAGAGAAACAACCTTCATGCCACAGTTCACAGTGGCAGCCAGATTCTGGGGCCGGCAGGAATCTGCGTGAAATCAAAACGATGGTTATGTCACAGCAGGGGTTAATATTTACCACCAATAACTCTTCATTTGGGCTCCACAACTTACTCATATAGATGACTGAGGAGCTGTTGGACATGCGGGTGCAGTTGTCGGCTTCGGCTGCCACTACCACCGTGTACTGCTCCCCACAGTGAAGGTCGGTCCACGAGCAGGAAGTGGTGTTTGTGGCACACAGGTGAGTGTGGCCGTCCAGGCCCGTTGCTCTAGCAACGTAGGATTCAGCGCCATCGCCGGGGGTCCAGCTGACAGAGCCCGAGTTGAACTTGCACTGCGCCGAGGTCACCACATCCCGCGGGACGCACGGGCCTGCAAAGAAATGATGGATTCCTCTGTCAGTTTGGAAAACCACCTCTGACAGGCAAGAAAAAAAAACAAATCTAAATGACAGTTTTGGATGGGTCTTTGTCAAAATGCGGTCCAGAATCTGAAAGAGATGCTGCTGCACAGGGTGGTTATACTCATGACCTCCCCAATATGGCTGAATTAAAACAATTCAAGCCAAGAGTGGCTCAAAATTTCCCCATAATGTTGTAAAAGACAAATTATATAGTTTTAGCTGCCAAGGATGGCACAAGCAAATATTAGGTTTAGAGGGTAATTACTTCTTCATGTGTAATTAGCTAGTCCAGTTTGACTCCTTAATTAAAGCTATCGCGGTTTGGAAACTGCTTTTTATGTCAGGTTTCATGATAATCAGTTTGATGGTTCTAAAACATGTAGAGGAGAAAAACTGGAATCAGGTAAGTTCCAGTATGTCAGAGGCTGTTTGTGAAAATGGTAACAAAAAAAGAGACACATTAATAAGAACTTATTGCCACCAACTCTTCAAAAGACACTAAAAGACCAATCTAGAAATGTTCTTTGTCACGGTACCATTCACATAATCCATTAAATACAGGCCTTCTTCCTCAACTAGATTTAACTGTATCAATCTTTCTTCTGCTTTCAGAAACATGTATAAAAAAAATAAACAAGACAAAGTGAAAAACAACATACCGGTTTTGAAGAAGAAGGGACTGCTGTTCATGCTGTCACAGTCGCTGCTCCGTGCTCGTACGGTGAGGTTGTAGTGCTGTCCACAGGGCAAAGCGGCTGAAAGAAACCTGTGGGTTGTGTTGTAGACGCCCGTGAAGCCGAGGCTTCCCCTGGCTGTGACCGAATACTGAGCTGGAGAGCCAGTCTGGTCCCAGGACAGCTGCACCTCATCACTCTCGCACAACGTCTGAGCGGAAACATTGACAGGCTGGCAAGGCTCTGAGAACAGAGATCGGAGTCAGAATGACACGACGCCGCAGTCGTGAAGTTGTACAAGCACAACTTTGATTACATCTGCGTATAGCTCATCTGTCGCTAAGGGGGAACTAAAATGTACATCCCAGTTTCAAATTTGATTCATTTGTTTCACAGTTTCAAACTTTTAAATATCCTCTGTCAGGTGGTAAAATTAAAAGATAAATTCCAACCAGATGAGTCAGCCTCCTGTTCCCACGCATGGAGTAGCACTTTAATAACAGTATGTATATTTAATAAAACAGCATTTCGGCCTCTGAAGCACCTGTGTGGATGAGAGTCGGGCTACTGGATTGGCTCCAGCAGCCGTCACTGTATGCTGCGACCGTAAAGTTGTACATTTCTCCACAGTCCAGACCAGTGAAGCTGCAGGAAGAGCCTGAGGAGTTGCACATTTTCACTTCTCCTCCTCCCGATGATTTGACAGCACTCGCTGTGTGCAATTCAACGTCGGGTTTCTCTTCCCAGGATACGAGGGCAGAGTGGAAGCCACACAGCAGACTGACGGACACACGCTGTGGTGTGCAGGGGCCTAGGAAAGGTATTAACAGATCGGAGTAAAACGGCAGAGAAACAGACTGACTGATCAACGATCGGCTGCTGGAACTTACGGGTGGTGACGTTGACGTGCGTCTGGGCCGTGAGGCTGCATTGCTCGTTGGTGGCGATGAGGCTGAGGTCGTAGGACTCCCCGCAGCTTAAGCCGCTTACGTTGCAGGAGCCGTGCTGAGCCGTGCACAGAGTTTGCAGGGTTCCTCCGACGGCGGCCACGACTGAGATGTTCGTTGGTCGGCTGACGGACAGCATCGATAGAAGAGAGTTCCAGGAGACGACGGCGTCAATTTCGGACTCGCAGCTCACTTCTGCTGCAATGTGACTGGGCAGACATGGAGCTGATGGGGGGGGGGAAGCAAAACGTTTAACTGATTGACAGAAAAAGAATCTGTTGTACCTCTCAAAATATGTGAACTTTTTCAGATTTTGTCGTGTTATGATCACAAACGTTACACATTTTTGGTGAATTTTATGTGCTAGACTAACACAAGTGGCACAAGACTGTGGATTTAATAATGAATGCAGTTGAGATCAAAACATATTAAAGTGTTAGAAGGAGCCAAAGTCCAGACCTAAATGCAACCGAGAATCATTTGTACAATTTGAATACAAATGTACATGATGTTTTCTGATTTCTTATTAGAAACAAAATTGGCAGCTGTTCTTTATCATCTACTTTTTAGTTTTCCTATCACACAAAATCTCCATAAAAACACACTGATTATGGTTGTAACATGGCAGAATGTGAAAAGGTTCAAGGCAAATATCATGACACATGATATTTACCTGATGTAAAATAGACCACAGAGCTGTCGGAGCTGTTGTACTGCTCTCCTAGAGCTTTGACCCAAACTCCGTAGACGGTGTCACACATCAGCCCAGACACGCTGCAGAAGGTGTCTGCATCGGAGCTCAAGCAGGAGATGGAGTGGCCATTTTGGTTGTCCAAGTGGGCGACGTAACCCACAGCGAGGTCGCTCTTCTGCCAGGACACAGCGGCGCTAGGCTGTTCGCATGACACGTTGACGCGGACGTTTGTGGGTGGGCAGGGCGCTGGGTTAAAAGCAAACAATCAGACACACTTACACGTAAAAACACAAAAACGCAGACCAGCAGGTAGCTGGAGAGCAAACGAGGGACTCACCAGTAACGAGGCGGAGTGACGCTGAGGTCACGGTGCTGTTGCAGGCCGAGTATCTGGTCCACACGGTGACGTTGTAGATCTGACTGCACTGCAGGCCGCTGAGGGAGCACTGGGAGGCGGTGGAGTTGCAGGCGGCGGTCAGGCCCTGCTCCGTCTCAGCCAACACAGAGTATGAGCTGCTGCCTCTCGCTGCGGACCACCTCACCCGGGCGTCGCTCCCGTTCAGGTGGACAGACAGATTGACCGGAGCGCACGGCTCTGAGGAGAGCAGGCAGTTGAACTAATCTGAACCCAACGACTGACGTGTTTCAGAGGCCGTAAACGTGCTGCGTTCTCTCTACCTGTGATGAGTTGTCCCGCCATGTGAGCCGTGCTGGCGCAAGCCGCGCCGATGGCCTTTACGGTGACGTTGTACCCTTCGCCGCAATGCAGGGAGCTCGGCTGGCAGCTGGTGGCGTTGGCGGAGCAGCTGCTGGTGTGGCCTGATGAAGACTTTAGCTCGGCAGCATAGGTTGCAGCTCCAGCGCCGGGCTGCCAGGACACAGTGGCAGAGTGGGTCTGACAGTCCACGAAGGCTTCGATACTGTGTGGCTGACAAGGTGCTGTTTGAAACAGAAAGAAAGAGACTAATCAGTGGCTCTCCGTGCAGGGTGGCACCTTGACGGGGAGGCACAAGCAAAAAAAAGAAATGTGCTTTCTCTATTATCTCCTGACAATATTTAGGAGGTAATATGGAGGTGTGCCACTGAAACCAGAAATAGGATTAAAGAAATAGTTTCATATTCTTGTGAAGTTCTGTCAATAGATTTCTCTCTTATCTTCATTTAGCACAAATCCAAATGAGTTGGTCCTGGTTACCTGATGTCAGTGAGACCACAGAGCTGTCTGTGCTGTTGTGCTGCTTTCCCAGAGCCTTGACCCAGACTCTGTAGACAGAGCCACAACTCAGCCCAGAGACAACGCAGCTCGTATCTACGTCTGCGCCAGCGCAGGAGGCGTAGCGTCCACTTTGGTCGTCAAGGTAGGCGACGTATCCCACAGCGAGGTCGCTCTGCTGCCAGGATACAGTGGCAGTGAGGTGATCACAGGAAACGCTTGCTTGGACATTTGTGGGTGGGCAGGGTGCTGGGTAAAGGAGAAACACATTAATGTAAGAAAAGAGAACAGAGTAAGTGTGTGATATGAATCTTATGTGGTAGCAGACCTGTCATGAGGTGGGAGATGTCAGAGATGACGCCGTCACAGGCCTGGTTCCTTGCCGTCACGGTGATGTTGTAAATGTGACTGCACAGGAAGTCACGGAGGAAGCAGCTGGTGGTATTGGTGGTGGTACAGGCGACAGACGACCCGCCGTCTGCCACCCCCTGAACCGAGTATGAGGCGGCACCTTTGGCTGGGCTCCACGTGACCCAAGCGGCACTCGCGTTGTAACCGACAGAGACGTCCGTAGGAACGCACGGCTCTGATGGGAGATGCAGAAAATCATGCTCGTGTCTCACTCGGTCCAAGCGTTTGCGCCAACTCACCCGTAGCAAACGTGACGGGAGCGCTGGCAGGTCCGGGACAGCCGGCGTGGATCGCCTCGACAGCGACGGAGTAGCGCTGTCCGCAGGCCAGCCGGTCCAGGTCACAGGACGTCCCCGTGCCGCTGCAGGACGCGTTGTGTCCGGCAGAGGAGGTCGCCAGAGCCACGTAGGACGTGGCTGCAGTGGCCGCTGCGTTGGTCCAGGTGATCAGTGCGTTACGTTTCGTACAGTTCAGATCGGCTGAGACTCCGGTTGGAGGACATGGAGCTAAAAAACAGAGAGAAGAGGGAGTTTAGACGGAAAAATAAAAGAAAACCAAAAAATAAGTTAAACATTTTTGCTTGGATTCTAGGAAATTATCCTTTGCTCCCTTGGAAAAGGCTGTACTTTTTAAGTTGATTCAATTATCGTATTTTTTTTTTTTTTGCATATAGTATATATTTTATCCTATGCAGGAAAAACACACAATCAATTTCTAATCTAATGATTTTGTATAGTTTCTCGTGCAAAATCTTAGCGCACTTGAAATAAGCAAAATTTAATATACAAGTTTCACCAAGAAGTAGATACTTATTTTAAATCAATAATTCTTTAGTACGGATGAAAACGTACCAGTCATACATGAAATAATTTGCAAGTGGAACAAGATATTTTAACTTATGATATGGAAAAAAAAAACATCTTGGCAGATTATTTCACTTGTAACTAGCACTTTTTCATCCATATTGACAATATTATTACTATTAGCAATATTATTTATTGTTGAAAAGTTACATGCAAGTAATTTTTGTTTTATTTCAAGCATAGTAAGATATTTGCACTAATAACCAGACCAGAAGTTTTTGGTAAAATTTTGTGTTTTTGCGGTGGATTAGTGAAGTTTCGTAGCTTTTTTTTGTGGATGTATAATCTCTTCTCCTTTTCTTTCGCTGCCCTGGAAACATTTCAAACGTCGTGAAGACATTTTCTGACTAAAACATTTGTCAAAGTAAAGGCACTGCTACTGTACCAGTGTGCCTCTCCACGGGGTCGCTCATGTCGCTGACGCACACGTTGGTGTGTCCCGTCACAGTGAAGGTGTAGAGCTGACCGCAGCTCAGGTCCAGGAAGGAGCAGCTGCTCTCCTCTGTGCCGCAGGTGGAGTTCACACCCGAGGCAGAGGCGGCTCTGACCGTGTAGTTCTGCGCCGCGCCGCCGTCCTGCCACCACACCGTCACGGCGTTGGAGCTGCAGTTCAGCTCGGCTGTGGTGTTCTCGGCCTTACAGGGAGCTACAGTAGGTGAAGCACACGTTTCCAGTTAGAGTCCTGTTGCCATTTCCTCGGTAGAAATCGTTTTGCATCGTGATGTGCAAACGCAGAACGGATCAGTCGGGTCCACTCACCAGACTGGACCTTGTAGTCTGAGCCGACGATGATGTCACAGCTTATGGAGGAGGAGGTGACGGCCACCTCGTAGGTCCTGCCACACCTGAGACGGTGGATGGAGCAGTGGTTGGACGTCGAGTTGCAGGAGGCTCGGTGGCCGTCCGTGCCGATGGCCCAGGCGGTGTACTCGTCCGAGCCGGTGGTCTGAGTCCAGTTCACGTTCATCGCGTTGGTGTTGCAGTCTAACTCGGCCACGACGTCATCTGGCAAACACGGGGCTGAGGCGCCCAGTTTGGGACACACACAGAAAAAGTAGGAGAAATTATACGTTGAATGTCGCAGGAAATGGCCATGATTCATTCTTGAATCTTTTTACTATTAAAAGAAACTGTGAATTTGAATCTTCTTTTTGCATCTCAAATGTGAAAACGCGGAGGTCGCTAAACGCTACAGGAACCTTGACCTTTTACTGCAACAAAAAGAAATGAGTTGTTTGTTTTGCTCTAGAGGCATCTGGAGCAAAACAGATGGAATCAGTGGAAATGGAGTAATTAACACAACCCAAAGCCTCGCCACTCTGAGGGTCACATGAAGATTTGGCAGCACCAATTGCAGTGCACAGTGTTGTGTCTCACCAGAGTCAAAGTAAATGTCAGCGAGCTCGGTGCTGTTGCAGCTCTCGGTGGAGGCCACCAGCGTTGCAGAGTACGAGAGGCCGCAGTGAAGCTTCACGGCGCAGGAAGTGTCGTTAGAGGAGCAGGAAGCCAGGTGGCCGTGCTCCCCGGTTACTTCAACCACGTAGAAACTCGCTCCGCTGCTTTCTGCCCAGGAGAAATTCCCATTGTTTGTCCCACAGTCGACACGAACGGTTAGGTTTGCAGGCTGACAAGGAGCTGAAAGGAAAAGCGAAGGTGAGTTTTATTTTTTATGTTATTGTTTAGCACAATATAACATCTTGTTGTGAAGCAGAAAGGTATCCCACCTGTACTTATCTCTATGGCTGGACTGTAGCTACTCCTGCAGCCTGCCTCCTGGGCTGCAACACGGACAGCGTGTCTTTCTCCACAGAGCAGATTAGACAAAGAGTGTGAGGTGTTTGAGGTCGTGTACTCTGAAGGAGGAGATGCGCTCCCTATCCTTTCCCACTGCAGAACGTAGGTGGCCCCTGTCTCCGCCCCCCATGTGAGGGTCAAGGTGTTTGTTTCGCAGCTGACGTGGCCGGTCAGATTAGCAGGCGGACACGGCGCTGGAAACAAACAGCCAGGAAAAGACATTTAAAACAGTCTGATCTTTTTAGGCTCCCTGTGTTTTAGTTCTTCTAACCTGCTCTCAGCGTCGCCGCTGCGCTCGGTTTGCTCCAGCAGCCCCGGTCCACCGTTACCACCGTGACCGTGTAGATTTCCCCACAGTGCAGATCGGCGAAGTCGCAGGAGCTCGAGTAGTTTGAGCTGCAGGTATGATTGTGTCCATCTTCTGCTGTAGCTGTCGCTATGTACAGCTCTACTCCGGCCACCGGAGTCCAAGAGACGGCGCTGTCCCCACAAGCAGGAGACACAGTGACGTTGCTGGGAGGACAAAGCCCTGGAGAGAAGTTGAGGAGTGTTTAAAACGCAAACAGAAACAGAGAAATGAGGAATTAACTTCATTTCTACGTTTACCTGCTCTAAAGCTGGAAGCTGCACTCGGGGCTCCTGTGCACGTCAGTGAGTACGGCACGACTGAAACGCTGTAGGTTTCCCCGCAGTGGAGGTCTGTGACGTGACAGCTGGAGGAGTGGGTGTGACAGAGGTGTGTGTGTCCGTCCCGGCCCTTCACCGTCACATTGTGTCCAGCGGCACCGGGGCTGCCCACCCAGGTAATTAAAGCTGAGTGAGTGGAGCACACAGCGGTGGCGCTCACGTTCTCTGGGGCACACGGGACTGGATATGGAATAAAAAAATTAAAAAAATTAAAAAATCACATACATATAAAATGTCTGGGCTGTATCTATTATCAGTAATATTTGTATTCTCCATTGATAGCGTGCATGCAGACCTGTTTGGAGGGATTCGCCGGCGCCGACACTGCTGTTGCACTCGGCTCCCTGCGCTTGGACAGTCACATTGACCTCTGAGCCACAGGGCAGATTTCTGAACGTGCAGCTGGTGTTTGTAGTGTGGCAGCTGTCCCGATGCCCGTCCCCTGCTACCTGAGCGAGGAAGCTGGAGCTACCCGCGGTGTTGGACCAGCTGATCACTGCTGTGCTGGTGCCACAGTCGTACTGCCTAGATGTTACAGCTGGAGAACAGGGGGCTGGAAAACAACAGAGAGAGAGAGAGAGGGAAAATTTGAGTTTGCTAACTATAAAATAAAAGGCGAAGCAAATGGGGGAAAAAATGATCACTAGCACACCTGTGGTGATGGTGGCGCTGAATCCGGGTGGACTGTCACACTGGTTTCCTGTCGCAGTGACAGAGGCCTTGTACGTCTGACCACACAGGAGGTCAGACAGGCTACAGGAAGCTGCGTCCGAGCTGCAGGAAGCGCTGTGCCCGTTCCCAGCTGTTGCATTGACTGTATAACCAGTAGCGCCGGCCACTGGTGTCCAGCTCAGAAGAGCAGAACCGTTTCCACACGTCAGCGTGCTGCTCTGGATGGACGGAGAACATGGAGCTAAGACGGAAAAGCAAAGGGATCAGTGGTGATTTAGATGTCTGTGATTTGGTCTGCTCAGAGAATTTACGTTTTCCAACCTGTCATCAGGGTTCCTGTCGTCTCGCCGGTGCTGTTGCAGGTAGCGTCTTCAGCCAATACCGTCAAGTTGTACGCTTTTCCACACCGCAGCTGGCTCAGCTGACAGGAAGTTGAGTTACTCCTACAGGAAACATGCTGATGGGATCCCTCTTCCTGAGCGAGAACAATGTGGGCTACAGCTCCGGCACCTTCAGCCCAGGACACCGTGGCTGCATCTGAACCACACCGCAGGACGCTGGTCACATTTACCGGATCACACGGGCCTGGAGGAACAAGGCAGATTCGCATCAAGCCTCCCGAGTCAAAAACAGTCGGGCTTCAGATTCAGGAAAATGCTCAAACCGTACCCGTTGTCGTCGCAGTTTGAATGGGAGCGCTGGCGCAGAGGCCGTCCTGGGACACGACTTGGACGGCGTAGCTGGTGGCGCACCGCAGGCCGGAGAAAAGGCAAGTGAGATCTGACGTGGAGCAGAGTTTGGAGAAGCCATTCGGACCGGTCACTGTCGCTGCGTAAGAGGAGGCCCCAGAGGAAGCCTCCCAGGAGGCCCGGAGGGAGTTTGTCCCACATTCGATCACCGCGGTCAGGTTCTGAGAGGAGCACGGACCTGTCGACACATGCGGCATTACGCACAGGGTCCGTACACTTTTCCCACAGTAAAACTCGAGCATTAAGTTACTTTTCCAACACCCACTTTGGAGATAGAAACAACACAAATGAACTAAAAAAGCCAGTTTCAATTCACAATTGCATGATAGAATTTATTACTGTATTAATAACATCTTGTGATAAAATCCTATATTTTACTGAAGGGACAAGATAAACTAAGATGTAACAACATTTTATGTGAAATGTCTCTCTAATACACACCAATCATTTTGTAAAACAACAAAACATTAATTTAACAAAATGTCTGCTCTCTAAAAAAAGTTTCTCACTAAGCTTTTTTTTTTTGTGATTCTAACTGACCTAAAAAAAAGAGAAGCTCAGTCTGATTTAACTTCAGATCGTGAGAAAAAAATATGTTTGTGTCTTTTTATTCAAGTGCAAATAACCAACATTTTCAAATTTAATCAAACATCAGATTGCATTTTATCGCAAAACTGTGCAGAATGAATCAAGAACTTTCCAAACCTTGAAAAAAACAAACAAAAAAAAAAAACACCTAATTAAAATTCAAGTATTTTTCAAATATTTCAAACACACTTTATGACCTGTGCGTGGCCAGATGACTTTAACGATGCATTCTCATTACCTGTGTGAACAGTCTGTACGGGGCTGGACGGTCCGCTGCAGCTCTCAGAGGAGGCTTTGACGGAAATATTGAGCGCTTGCCCACAATGAAAGCCCGTGAGAACACAGCTGGCGTTGTTGGTATTACAGGTGACTGGACTACTGCCATCTAGTGGCACGGCCATCACACTGTAGCTGAGCGGGAGAGGAGAGGATTCCCAGCTGACTGTTAAATCGTTGGAGTCACAAAGCAGGTCTGCAGTAACGTTCACCGGAGCACAGGGTACTAAATGAAAAAAAGTCGCAACAGTCACTTTTTTGTTTTCTAACCCAAAAAATAAAATTAAAATACCCTTTTAAATGAACATGAAAACATTTTAAAACATTAGCACACAAAAAAAAATGTTTCAAAAAGGTTGATCAGGGGTCTGTTTAAATTAATCTAGAGAAAATAGTGAAACTTGTACTTGAGCTGTGAAATAATTCCTGAAATTCAAACTTCAAATATAGTAAAGATGATGAAGGGGATGTGTTGGAGTGTTTTATGACAACATGGAGTCACTTACATTATTTCTGATTTTTTTTTCTTGTTTTCAATGTAAAAAATGATGTAATACTAATCCTCAATGTGAAACACAGTGGGGGCAGCAATGCTATGTTTTGAGGAGGCGTTTTGCTATATCCTGGTACCACGCATCTCTCCTTTTGAAAGGTTAATGAAAAGTTGTACATTGTGTCTTTGTCAGTAAATAAACAATATAAAAAAGGCCAAAAAGTGCATGATGAGAGACAAACTATGACTTTGTGGCCTATTAGGATATCTCCATCTATCAAATCAACTAATATTCTTGAATATTTTACATTTAATCATCATTGATCTTTTTAGTGTGCTCAAACTGACTAAAATAAACCCCCCAAAAAAGAGAACCTCAAAATTAAATTGCATCCCCAACAATCTGAGAAAAACTAATTAAGCAGTAAAATCCCATTTTAGGAAAACTTGAATGGTACTGATTTTGTCTGTACCTTGTTCCTGCCTGAAGGGGGTGCTGTAGTCACTGACACAGGTACCGTCAGTGGCAGACACTTGAACATCATAGACTTGTCCACAGCCCAGTGGACTCAGGGTGCAGTTAGAGGAGGAGCTGCTGCATGTGAGGGTCTGACCGCTGCTGGTGGCTTTTACGTCGTAGCTTACTGCATTACTGCTGGGGGACCAGAACACCTGAGCGGCTCCAGCACCGCACACCACCTGACTGGTCACATTCGACGGAGAACACGGCTCTGGAGAGAGAAGCGGACTTGATTCAGCCATTGAGAGTTAGGTGTTGCTAAATCCAGGGTTAGTCAGTCAGTCAGAGGTGTGTCACCTGTTTTCAAAGACAGTGTGTTGCTCTGTAGACCTGCACAGTTGTTATCAGCTCCCACAACATTGACAGTGTAAACCTCCCCACACTGGAGTCCCTGAAGGCTGCAGGACGTTTCACTGGAGTTGCACTCAGCCCTGTGACCTCCGTTACCCAAAGCCACGGCAGTGAAGAGCTCGGCTTTGCCGCTGTGAGTCCACGATACAGGAATGGGATCTGGGGCGCACGCGTGCCCGGCCGTGACGTTGGTGGGAGGACACGGCACTGAACAAATACAACAGAAAAACGCAAGTGTTAGGATGGACCCAACAAAATCCCATCACATGCTTCCACCTCTGTTCGTGTGGTCCTCACATGTTTGCACTATGACCTCTTGACTGGGCAGACTGAGGCATTTCCCGGTGATGGAGAAAACTGTCACTGTGTAGGAGCTTTCACACTGCAGTCCTCCCACAGTGCACCGGGTCTCTGTGGAGTTACAGGACAGAGGATGGCCCATTGCTCTGGAGACGACGGCGGTGTAGTTCTCTGCAGGAACGGCGATGCTCCAGGAAACCGTTAGCTCATCTGAGCTGCAGCTGACGGTGGCGTTGACATCCTCAGGACCACAAGGCACTGAAATGAAAATGATTCAAGACTTTTTTTATTTGATTTATTTATTTGAAACAGGTTTTTAAAAGCAAGAAAACAAGCAATCAGCAGGACAGAGGAGAGCAAACTGATTTGTTTGCCATTACCTTATTGTTTGAAAAGGAGTAGGAAGAAGTGAAATTTTATTTAATCCTACCTCCAATCTCAACTTAATGAAATATATTGTTTATGAACTCAATAATTATCAAAAATTTCTAATAAACAGCATGTTATAATATTCTTGTGCCTGTTCAATATACTGTGCTAAAGAGTCAACAAATAAATTATATTCCATAGATAAAATGGTTACAAACAAACTCATAACAAGACAGGAAAATCTACAGATAATAGTAATAATAATGAGAATTGTAAACAACTGGACATACAGCATCAGAATAATTACCAACTCCTTGCCAATTTACACATAAGAATTATGTTATAACAGTAAATAATAATAATAATAATAATAATAAAAAACAGGTGAAAAAACCTAAAAACTAATGGTATTAATGAAAGTAAGATAACGTCTTGGTCAAATTTTTTTCAGAAAATAATAAATAGTGAAAAACGCTCCTATTAGTTTCTCCGTTTGCATTTGTGTGACATTAAAAGTTGCCTGATAATCTATAACATTTCAGTGTGGCCAAAAGTAAAACTGTAAGGCCAAATGCTTTCTCACAACTCTTTATGTTATTCATGCTTGGGCTTGCACACCCTATCCGGCTAAAGTATGTTAGTTTTATAAGAAACTTCCAGGAGTTGCTGTAAACCCAGGTAGCTAAACGTCGTACTACCTGTGTCCATGCCAATAGAGGCTGAGGTGGACTGACACTGTCCTTGGCTGTAGGTGACGGTGACGTTGTATTTCTTTCCACATGGCAGAGAGAGGATTGTGCAGCTGTTGACCGTGTTGCTGGTGCAGTTGAGCTGAGGACCACTCTGATCTTCCAGCAGCGCCGTGTAGACGCCTGACGCCTGGTGGTTCTGCCAGACTATCACAGCCTGGTTGGCGTCACAGTCTCTGATTGCCTCAATATTTGTCGGTGGGCAAGGTGCTGATGGGGAAAAACACAATTCAGATTAATCTTGGAAGAGAATTTGGCTAATTAGCACAATTTAATTTGGTTTTCTTGCTCCGTCATCCACCTGTCATGAAATGAACCTCCTGACTTGCTGTACTGTTGCAGTCAATATTATTGCCAATGACTTTGGCGGTGTAATTCTGTCCACATGCCAAGTTTCTCATGAAACAGGTGGTTCCCATTGAATAGCAATGGTATGAGTTCCCGTTTGCGTCTTCAGCAAGTACAATGTAGAATATCGTCCCGTGGCTCGCAGTCCAGTTCACTCTCGCAGAGTCCGGACTGCACTCCGCTGATGCCGAGACATTGATGGGAGTGCAGGGAGCTGCAGAAAGAAATTCATCATATCTCAGCTCTCACTGACCAGGAAGAGAAGATTTCTCATTTCAAGAAGGTCCCAGTACGCACCGGTCTGAGCCGCTTCTACCAGCACTCTGTCAGTGGAGCAGTTGTCGTTGGAGACAACGATCCACACGCTGAGCTGTTCTCCACACGGCACGCTGGTGATTTCACAAGTGTTGTTCGGGGAGGAGCAGTTGTAGGTTTGTCCGTAGTTCCCTTCAGCCTTGACGTTGTATAACAAAGCTCCTTCAGCGGAGTCCCAGGTTGTGACGAGAGTGTTTGTGAAGCAGACAGCTTCTGTCTTCACGTTCGATGGGATACAAGGAGCTGCTCGGCATAAGATGGAACAAGTCAACCAGTGGAACGGCACAGCGTTGGACCACAGGCAATTACAAGAAACACGTACTGTTAGATTTCCTTTCAGTACTCACAGGTCTGGATAGACTTGGGTTCGCTGATGTGGCTGTTGCACTCTGAGCTCACAGCATACACTTTGTACGTGTAGAATCGACCACAGCCCACATTGGTGAAGTAACACATCCTGTCCAGCGTCCTGCACTCTGTCGTTTTGCCAAGGTCGTCCACAGCCGTGGCCACGTAATAGTTTGTGTTATTGGTTGGCTCCCAGCTGAAGACGATGACGTTGGAGGAGCATTCATGTGTGGTCTGGAGATGAACTGGAGCGCAGGGGACTGGAGGATGCGGTAAATACACATGAAAACACTGTTAATGGAGGAGGGAACGGAAACCAGTGTGTACAGTAAAATTGTTTCAATCTGAACTTTCAGAGTAGCCCAGTCAAAGTCTAGAAGACTGATGTCCGCTTGTGTTTTTTATTCAATCTGACAGAATTTGATGGGTTTTTTTTTTTAAACAATTAGCAACAATTTCAGCCTATAGATGAAAAGCAGGTAGAGACATAACCCCAAAAGGGAGGCTAAATACATACACTAAATACAATATAACCTTCTCTTTTTTAAGTTTGAAAATTATCAGTTTCTTTCTGTTCCACAATGATGCACCTCTTTGTGTTGGTCTTTCTCATAACATCACAATAAAAAACATTCAAGTTGGCGGTTGTTATATGGGGAAATGTTCTGAGAGTACTTTTGAACGGGTGTTTCCCTCCTTGTACTTTTCACTCTGAGCAACAGCTGGCATTTAAAACAACTCCTGCTTCAATAAACTGTACAGGGTTTTAGACTGACTGCTGTCATGTAACCAGTTTCATTGCTTCAACGTTACGTTTCTCAGCTTCAGAAAGAACATCGGACTCACTGGAAAGAACCTCATCAGCTTCCCTCGGGGGCAGACGTGTGAGACAGTGAGAGGTAAGACGAGAAGGTACAGTATGTGCATGTGGCCAGCTGAGCTGATGCTCCGAAAACAATACACACAAAAAAATATGACTCTAAGCAGAGAAAAACAGCCTGTCCTCACCTGTCTCAAACGTGGCCGTGACGTTGGGGGAGCTTTCACAGTCATCAGAGATGGCCGTGACGTGAACCTCGTAGTTTTCCCCACATTTGAGCTCTGCGATCTGACAACTGGTGGAGTCGGATGAGCAGTTCAGGGAGGCCCCAGAGCCGTCGGTGGCTACGGCCCTGTACAGGTTAGCCCCAAACACCGCATCCCAAGTTACTGTCACCTTGCTGGTGGAGCAGCTGTAGGCCACAGACACCGTCGTTACTCCACCTATAGCTGAGGACAGATATGAAACGTGTATTTTATAGCAGGAGAGCAACTTTTTATTCCCAAGATTTCCAGATACCAATTTACTAGAACCACGCCGAAACATGTTGCAAGTGAACTGTAATCAACAAGTGACATCAAAACAGAGGACATGATCACCTGAACATCGTGCATTTAATCAGATTTATTGTGGAACACAAATTATTAAAGCATTTTAGGTGTCACTCAGTCATTGATCAGGACAATCCCAATAGGAAGTCAGCAACAACAAATAGAAGAAATAAAATAATTTATCTTTATGTGGGTACTCACTAGTAGTGTTGTATGTGACAGTAGAGGGCTCTCCAGGCACCAGGAAGACGTTGACTGATGATACTCCGACTGTGTAGGTGGAGCAGGGCTCCAGAGAACTGAAGTCCATGGATGTGGACGAGCAGTTCCTAACGACAGGCGGTCTGTCCGGGTTGCCGTTGTCTCTCACGGTCACTTGGTAAAGCAGGACTTTGCTCACAGAGTTCCACTTCACTCGGGCCGTGCTTTTCCCAGTCGGGGTGAGAGTCACACCGGTTGGCGGCTGCACCACTACCAGCAGAATGAACATGTTCAGGTGATTGGCGATGAGTATAAAGAGCTGCTGTTAAATTTAATTACGCCGTTGCCACATGACTTGTCACGCAGTACATCGAAACTAAAAGATCAGATTTGTAGTCATGTTTTTATGAAGGATGGTCCTACTTTTAACCTGCTTAGGAGGTTTGTGATTTAAAGGATTTGAAATGGTTGAAATATTTTTGGACAAATGTATTAGTGGTGATCGTGCAGAAAAAATATTATAGTTTGAAAGTTACAGTCAGACTTTAATGCCACTTGTAGGCATTTCTGCTGCTTTACTCTATGCTGTAATCACTTTTATAGCTGCAAATTATTCAGTAAGATGCACTTTTACATGTATTTAAACTATTGTTTTAAATTAAATAATGTAAAGTCTGGAAATTCAAGAATTTTCAACAAAACCTTCTGCGATTATGTCAAAAATAATTATTGGTAAGCATAAAAATTTAGTGGGGTCAAATGCACTACACACAAACAATACAATTTTGACATTTTAAAAGAGATATTATTGGTGCTTTGACGGCTGCTGGGTGATGATGGGCTTTACTGGATTTGAGGCCGTCAATCAAAATCTGTCCAGGGCGCCGTGCAAATTACTGAGAACATAATAAAATAACACATATAAAAACAAACAAATAAGCACTTACATGTTGTTATTGTCTTTATGTTGCTTTTGGCACCTCTCCCTGCGACATTGAAGGAGTAAACATAACAATCATACGTTGTTGATGGAGTCAAGCCACCTATTTGTCCACTGGAGGTAATGAAGGTCTGGTTGTAAATCCTCGGAGGAGAGCTGAACGTCTCCTCCACAAACAAGATGTAGCTGTCCGCCCCCGTCACGAGGGACCACTGAAACTTTAGAGAAGTGCTTGAAATAGCTTGGGAAGTTGTAATCTGGGACGTGGCAGGCACTGCGGGAATGGGACACAAGGAATTTGAAATTATTTTCCAGCTTTTTTTTGCATCAACTTTGGGGTTGTTTTTTACTGGTGATCTTTTTACCTGTCATTGTTATCTTTGAAGCTGTGCACAACGGACTGTAGAGCATGTCAAAGGCTGACAGTGTGACCTGGTAAACATGTCCAGCTCTTAAGCCCTGCACCAGCCTCTGCGTGCTGGACGCTGACTGCATCAGCATCAGCGGTGCAACGCTCGTCGAGTTCACGACTCTCAAATCTAGGACATAAAGGGTGGCTCCAGCGTAGCTGCTCCACTTGATGTTCAGCGTAGATGCTGAGGGAGATGTCACTGAGAATATATTACATTCTAGGAGAAGGAAAGGAGAGACATCAGGTGAGTTTTTTTGTATACAGCCCTTAAAGCACAAAATTAAGATTTTGTGAGCAAAAATAAGGAAATTAATAGTAAAATCAGTGGTTAACTTTCATCTTCAGACTATTTGAACCTGTTTAAACTTTGATGTATGCACTACTTTCATAAGCGTGAGTCATCCAGGAATTTCTAAACTATTTTTTTCCGGTATGTTTCATCCTCTTTTTTTTCTTGTGCTTGTGTGATTATCTGGTGTTTGACAGATTTTATGGTGTGTCAGTACCATAAAACCTTAGAGTCTGATTAACAAAAAAATAAAGAAAATTACAAAAATAAAGTGTTAAAACATTTTTAGGATTTCATATTGGTAGTATGCTTCAAAAGCAAAGGAAAAACCAACAACACCCACCTGCAGCCGAACCATAATGTACCTAAAACAAAAAAGTTAATTAGAACCAATTAGAAAATAACAACGTAAAATGAAAATAAATAATTTATCGGTCGTAGTCCGATTAATGTTCAAATACCTGAAGAAGAAGCAACAGGATGAATGATGAATATGACACCTGCGTCTTATCCATTGTTTGTCTTAATCTCTCAGCGGGTTGATCTGCCTGTGGATGCTGCACCTCAGCAGCTCATCTAAAAAATGTACAGGCTCAATAGTGCAGATCAACCCCATGAGGACCAATCAGCAGGTCCTAAAAGAGGACAGGTGGATGCCTCAGGGCCTTCCTGTCACTGTTACACGAATACAAACTACAGTATAAAATTTGTTACTGTAGGTGGAGGTGAGGGTGGAGGGGGCATCTCAAAACCCCCAGTCTTTTCTTTTGTGTTAGAGCTGTGCTTCCTCTTATGTGCCTGGAAAACACTCATAGTTCTGCATTCCTACTGGAGATACTCATAGTTTCCAAGGTGAAAGCAGGCTCTAAATCCGCTGTATAGCATGTTAACAGTGGGGTTTTCTACAGTAACTTGACCTCTTTTTCTGTAATACGCACAGTAACTTAGTCATGACTTTACCTGATGTGGGTTAACACCTGCTTAGAGGTAGTTATTTTTAAAAGGTACTTTTAATCTGACAAATAAGCCTCATTGGAAAGAAAATACAAATTTATTGAACACGACTGTATATCACTCCAAGAGCACATTAATGTTTTACCCAGGAGATGATACCTAAACTCCTGAACAACATCTAAAGTGCTGCTGTCAAAAGGGATCCATGGGGAAGTTTCATTGGTGAACAAGACAAACACAAAGATTTGTCTTGATGATTCCCAGAACGGTTCTTTAACTATGGCTTTGGAGCATGAAGGTCCTGGGTTTTAAGTCCAGGACCTTCCTGGATTTAGGTCCACGAAGGACCTAAATCTGCATGCACATGTTCTCGCTTGGTACTACGGCTTCCTACAGCAGTAAAAACCATGACTGTCAGGTTGGTCTGTCTAAATTGCCCTTGGATATAAATGGTTGCTGATCAACTTGCCGTAATTCATGAAGTCATTAATTCATTTTTAACCAGAGGATCCTGCCCTCTGTTTGCCAAAGTCTGGACTTAAATCAAATTAAAACGCTGTGGCATGAGCTTAAACGTTCATGTATTATTAATTAATTCTGAATCCTCATGACGATCATCATTTTCTTAACACAAAAAACCTTAAGCTATTATATAAAACAGCAGAACAGCATTTGCAACATGTAGGCAGCAATGACACAGAATAATTCAAAGATATCGTCACAAAGACAATTTCTATGATGACCTAAAACGAAACAAATATATCGTAATAAAAACCAGCAAACACGTGGCTTCAGGGGTTTCCTCTTCACAACAGACTCTCATTTTTACTTTCACTGTATTCTGTTTTAAATGTTATATAAAAACAATTTGATATTTGTTGCGTGTCTCTGACCTTAGCTGACAACAGGTCCACGCCTCTGCCCATCAGCTGATAGCTGCATGCTTGTAGGGATCCAAATTTTCTAGCTGTAATAAATCCAGGCTGTCTTTTGTCTGCATCAAATTTGAAACCAAACATTATTCAATATGTTTGGTAAATTCAGACAATTTATTGTTTCCAGTTGGCCACAAGTATCTCTTACTGGACACCCAACAGTACGAGCTCACCGATAGACACATTTACACAGAGAAAAGCATTTAGAGCGAAGTAAATAAATCCACAAACTGTAGCGTGGAAGATGATCGTACAAGAAATCCAAAAAGTCAAATTTTGTTTCGGTAGGAGTCATAGATCTTTCATAAAATAAGATTAGATTTCTACTTAAGATTGCACAGTGGGGTTGGTAGAGCTGTTGCCTTGCAGCAAGAAGGTTCTGGGTTCGATTCCGGCCCTGGTCTTTCCGCATGGAGTTTGCATGTTCTCCCTGCGCGTGCGTGGGTTTTCTCCGGGTACTCCGGTTTCCCAGTCCAAAAAAAAACATGATTGTCAGGTTAATTGGCCTCTTCAAATTGTCCCCTAGGTGTGAGTGTGTGTCTCTGTGTTGCCCTGCGACAGACTGGCGACCTGTCCAGGGTGAACCCCGCCTCTCACCCGGAACGATAGCTGGAGATAGGCACCAGCACCCCTCCCGACCCCATTAAGGGACAAGGGTGTAAAGAAAATGAATGGATAGATTGTTAAAAGCCATGTCATGATGGCAGAAATAATTCTGTTAAAAGACCAAAATTTTGATTCCTTGCGGTACAATTTAACAAGGAAAAGCTGTAGAACCAATATGGCATGTTGGCCATGCTAAATATTAAAATTAATATTAAATATTCAATTAACATCGACAGCCGCCTCATTTTCTCTTGGAAGTGGAAGATGGTTTTATACAGCGCATGCATTTCCGGTGAGCCGCGCGTCAGAGCATGGAACTGGCGCGTTACACGTGTCATGGACAAACGTTAGCAATTGCTAAAGTTTAAAACCTCAACAGAGTCCTTGCCTTCAGGAATTAATAATTTATCAGTAGCCTAGCCGAGGGTCTAGACTCTCTGTGTTTGAAGCGTATCGTAGAACAAGGGCTGGTTTTACCAAGCTAACATCTCACCAACTATGGCGCCTCCTGAACCAAATATGTGTGAACATTCACGTGACTTTGACGCGCATACAACATTTAAAATATATCATGTTTACACATCAGTAAAAAAAAAAAATCACCCATACTTGTCCTAAGAGCTATTAAATATTCATGTCTGACCTACATTTGCAGTGTTCCTTGGTCTTCATGACGCTGTTTGTCCTCTGAGGCCTTCAACTGGATTTATACTGAGATTTCACTACATAAAGGTGAACTGAACTAATTATGTAAATTCTGAAGACATGTTACTCTGGATTTCATATTAAAAATATTCAAGAGCGAAATGCAGGCAGCACTTTTCACATTTTCATTGGTTGAGTATTCTGAAAAAGGAAAAACATTTTAAAAACAGTGAATCATGCTCTTCCCATGGTTGCAATAAAATACCTTGTGTTCCTGCAGCGTGTTCTTGATGTTTGGGACAGAACATTTTGTCTTGTGTGTAGTCCAAGAATTATATGTGATTGGTCAGGACATGCTGACAAATACTACAGAGGATGGAACCAATGCCACCTTCCCAGGAGTTTTTCCATGAGTCTAATAAAATATTAAAATGTCCTGGCCAAAAATACCTTTTCAATACTTTCTGTTGAAATTACTCAAAAGTTTTTGACTCATTTGATTGAACAGGTGTAAAAACGATGCAGAGAAAGCAATGATATTAAGTATGAGGAAATAAAAAAGTGGAGTTTGTCAGTGATACAACCTTAACAGCCATTTACATCGTCAATTCCCAAATTTGCTGATTGAAAGAAACCTGCATTTTTTGGGGTTCAAAATCAATTGCTGAAAACATAATCCAATATAAATCCTGATGCAGCAAAAATCTTCTGAAACCCAAACAAAGAGATTCATAGATTTCGGTTTTTGGATGCAAAAAGTTGACTTTATTGTTTTCATCTGTCAAACGAGCACAAACACATTCAGTGAAAGCAAAGTTAACACTGAGTCTGTCTCCAGGAATTTGATCAGATGTATCATCCACACGACTGTGCACGCATGACTCCGAGCGGATGGGATCGATGTCATCTGTCCCAGTTTCGCATCCAGGGCCACCAACCAGCCAGGAGTAACGTCATACTGCAACCGTGTGGAGGCCTTCTACTTGGAGAGGTCCTAGCTTATCGTTTTATTTGTGTTTTAGTCATTACATACATGATGAATTCAATCAAACTATTAGAATAATAATAAAAAAGAAGCACTTAATACTTCTGTGTGAGTTGGGACAGTCTTATTCTTTTCAGTTTGAGATTTATTTTTTTTTTACGTCACAGAATTACAAGTCTCCAATGTGTAAGGGTTAAATACGTGACCATTTCTTCTAAATCACCAAAATAAAAAATAAAAAATTTGGATTTTGAAAAAACAATTTCACAGTTGATTTTTCCCCCAAAGCTCCCAGACATTTTGTGTTGAATGGCTTTGGTATTATTGTACTTCTATTTAATTATTCCTATATGGATTTTTATCTTATAAACAGTTTCTCTGAGATTTTAAACAAGCTGTAATATTCTTCATGAATCTTTTCAATCCCCACTAGTGTAAACAAAGCTTTTTGTCCGCATTGTAATGATGGTAGACGATCCTCCCTGTGGGAGAGAGAGAGACACAAAACAGACGACTTGGTAAAATGATAATTATGTGCATCCAACATCAGAGGCTCACATACATTCATGATGGACTTGAATCCTAAATTAATGTGCGGCTTTTATTGACTAATTCAAAATGTTATTTCTTCCAGGATGGAGTCATTATAAAAGAAAAATACAAGCAGAAATAATGAACAGGTTTGAATCTTTTAAGATTTTTTTCTAAACCACACAGAGTCACGTTTATACCAACTGGCTCAAGCAAATTGGACCTCCAATACATGCTTTTTGGGAAATCCCTTCCTAATGCTTTCCATCCTTCTTTAAACCCGTTTGGATGTGTGTTTGGGATCATTTTCCAGTTTTAACTGTCAATGTTTTAACTATCTGTTGATTTGAAGTGAGTCAGCAATCACTAAGTACGCAAAAAGGTGTCAATGTCCTGTTCCAACATGTCCCCCCTCAATAACTATTAACATGTTTCAAGAATAGTAATCAAACAATCCCAGAGGTAAAAACTGGCCCGTGTTGCTTCTCTTTCTGCTCCTCGCTACTGTTTTCTTGTTCTTGTAAAGCCGGTTTATGGCTTCTTGTGATACTTCAGTTGGATATCATGTGTCCCAAGGATCCAGTGAAAACGGCATCCAGACATTTATTTTTAATATTTATCATCTCAAGTTGCTGTAATCTATGTGGTTTTATCAGGGAGGTGTTGTGTAAGCACCATGGAGTCGAGCAATAAACTTACCACCGCTACTTTACGCTTCGTCTTCTTCGCGAGATAACTGGAGAAACACAGAGATGACAGTTCAGCATAGTGTTAGTGTTTTAAAAGCTCAGGTTGTTGTCAGGATATCGTTACAATCTAATATGTAAATGCTTCATGTTTTTAATGAATGTGGGGCTAAAATTAAGGAACCATTTTGTTCAGTTTGGGGTGAATGCTGAAATGAAAATATACGACAAGAGATCTTTTATAGCGATGCGTATTTACGTCTACTTCAGATTTCAATATTTATGCTGGACTCTAGCAGAGCTAATGGTTTAGCATCATGTTTACTTCCCAGTGAAAGTAACATTTTCACTGAAAGGTTGAAAAGAAAGCAAGTATTTGATTTGATTCTAAATCAATCATTCTGACAAATTATACTCACCCATTCCAGCATTACTTCCTGGACAGGGAACTGAGAAAATAGTAAAACAAAACAAAACAAAAAAAAACAAACATTTGTAGTCAGCGTCTTGAATTATTCAAATTGCTCAACACACAGTCCCAACCAGAAGTTTACATACACTCATCGTGTGAATGAAAGTCATTTTACTTTTGTGGTTTTGTGATTGGAGGTACAAGTTCAAATTAATTATGGATTTCTCAAATTCAGACAGGGTCAAAATAGAATGTAAAAGTATATACAGATACTAATATTTGGTCTCTTCACAATTTCTAGAGAAACCACAGACTTTTTGTTCATGGACTGAATCGACAAAGCGGATTTCTCGTCATGCTGACCGTTCAAAGCACGTAGCATTTGAGTCCAGGTTTCATGTGAACATGCTGCATGAGGAAGCTGGAACTGAGTCAACAACCTTCAGATTGCAAGGCATCTACTCTCCCCATAGACTTGGAACCAATCATGTCCAAGTCTCAACAAACCGACCCAGACAGTCACCCTAAGATAAAACGAAACTAGGATGTTCAAGAACAACCCAGGAACCGACAGGCTCCAGACCTTCTTATACTGAATATGTTGTTTCCCTAAAAAAAACTCCCTAATAAATTTAAACTTGTGCATTCAGTTCTTATTTTTGAATTTGCTTTTAGAATAATCAATCCACCCTGAGAAAAAAAAAAAACAACACTTCAGTGCTTCTTTATGATTAAAACAGCATTCATGCCGTGATGAGTGCATGTAAGCTTTTCACAGGCTGCAGATGACCCACCTGAGTAGGTCCTGGGGAGGCAGAAGGTCACTTTTTCCCCGGACTTCCCCACTGGTGCTACGACTACCGTGTAGACGTCCCCGCAGGTTCCCTCCTGGATGTCGCAGTACATGCTGCCTGCAGCAGCAAAGCAGGTGTAGTTGGCTCCGGTCCCATACAGCTCTACTGTGTGGTTATAAGCCTGGGGGCTCGAAGAACGCCAGTACACCCTGAGCGAGTTGTTGGTGCGGCGATACAGCTTGACGCCTGTTGGACAGCACGCACCTAAAAGAAAGGAAACGAGTGTCTTGTCATTGTTTGTGCTGATTGATTATTAGTTATTTTGTCTGTCATGTCTCGGCACTGGGTAAATATCAGAAATGTGTGTGTGTGTGTGTGTGTGTATATTTGATCTCACTGGATGAGAATCCTCGATATTGGCACTGGGACTTGTGTCCTGTGCTGCTGATGGCGTCCAGTTGGACGCTGTAGTTGGTGCCACAGGTGATGCAGCCCATCAGGCAGTGAGTGTCCAGAGTGTGACATTTGGCTTCCCCACGTGGGGACATCAGGGTGGCTAAGTAGGAGCTGGCGCCGGTCCCAGGCGACCAGGTCAGGTTGGTCATGGCCTGGGTGACCTGGGTGACGTTTACAGTTGATGGGCAGCAAGGACCTCAGGCAGAAAAACAGACATCAAGTATTTATGCTTGATGATGGGATATTTCTCACATTCTGGATCTGGATTTGTAAGGCAAGTAGATGACCTAACCACTTTTAAGAGAACGTAAATCTTGTAGCCACTGTTGTACCTGTTTCCAGAGTTTTGCTGTATCCAGGCAGACTTTTTCCGGCTGCTGTGGAGGCCACAGCTGTGACTTCGTAGATTGTGCCGCAGGGCAGCTGCGTGAGCTCACAGGAGTTATTTCTCGACTGGCAGGTGTGTCTGTCGTAGCGTCCAGTAGCACTGATGGTGTAGTTTGTGTTGGGGGAGTTTGGGGTGGATATCAGGACTTTGTATGTGGAGTTGGTGGTCTGTGTCATATTCAGGATCTCTGGGGCGCAGGGAGCTGCAGCAAGGCAGGCAGGAGAAAACAGAGGCTTTGGAAGAATACATTTGATTCCTGTAAGTTTATTGTTTAATTTCATGTTAAGGACTCCATATTAAATAATTCACTGGCTTTCCTGTTATGTATGTGCAGAGTATGCAGGATCATCCAAAAAGAGTTCAAACCACTTTATTGAGATCTTATCTAAGCAAAGAGAATCTAAAAAGTGTGAGGTGCATTTGCATTAGGCCCTCTTGAGTCACTGTTCTGTAAAACCTCTGTTCACGCCAAGAAACTTTCTTGGGGTGGAAACGCTTCAGCAATCCACTGTAATGTACCTCTCCTCGTTTGACTGCATCTAATAGTTTTTATTGTGACCCGTCTGTACCTGTCTCTTGTCTGTGCGGTGTGCAAGTGTGGTTGCACCCTCGTAGCTCGCTGCAGGGGGTCACAGTCACAGAGTAGAGGGAGTTGCATGTCAGGTCTGAGAGCGCACACACTGGCGACGTGTCGTTGCAGTGCAGGACGCTGTTGGTCTGAGCTGCAGTGGTCTCGTACAACTCGGCCCCCTTGACTGGGGACCACATGACCTCGAGTGTCTCTGTGGACACCAGGTTCACGGTTACGTCCTGTGGACAACAAGGAACTGGGCCGGAGGAGACGGGGAGAAAAGAAGAAACGCAGAGAAACAACAGCTAATGTATGTGCACATATGGTGGAGCTTGGTTTGCTAAAGTAAACGACATTCTCACTGGTTGTGTAGTTGCGGACATCTGCGAAGAGGCTGGTGCCGGCCTGGTTGTAGGGAAACACGCTGGTGAGGTACGTGTAGCCACACATGCAGAAGAACTGGCAGGTGGTCTTTGTGGTGTTGCAGGACTTCTCTGTCCCATCGTCCCTCTTTATGAAAGCCACGTAGTACTCCACCAGGGGCACCTCCTCCCACACCACCGAGCAGTTCCCGGCAGTGGGCTCCTCCACCCAGATGTTCTCTGGGGGACACGGGTCTGTCAACGGCACAGAACAACAACTTAGCATTAAAGCTAGGCTAATGCTAAGTTAGCTTCAATGCTAACTTAGCATTACCATTGGTTATAGAAAGCTAATACTAAGCTTCTATAACCAAGAAGCCTTGGTTATAGGAAGAATGACAAAAATTCAATGAAGCCCTTTTTTATTTTTATTTTGTACAAGAACATGGACGTTTGTGATGGACTCACACGTAATGTAGCCAACTGACTGTGAAGGGCTACTGGGTCCAGCATCGTTGTAGGCTGTAACGGTGACAGAGTGGTTCTGACCACACTCTTGAGGTGAGATGAAGCAGTAACTGTCACTCGTGTTACAGTTCTGGCCATTTGAGGCCAGGACCAAGTAGCTGTTAGCCCCCTGCACCGTCATCCAGTAAACAGCGATTCCAAGAGATCGACCCGGAGTCAGCAGGACTTGGGTTACATCTGGGCTATGAGGACCTGGAGAAAAACAAGTAAACAGAAGGTTGTCGGAGTTTTTACATCCAGGTTGTAGAGATTATGTTATGGGTCTGCAACCTCTGCAATCCAAAGAGCCGTCCACCTAATTAAAACTTGCTTAGAACGCATGTTTTGATCTATTGGATTATTGCTTTATGATTTAAACTTTTCCAGAATCATGTCTCATGTTTGCTATGTTTTCTGATGTTTTGTTGCTCATTAAAACACACCTCTGAAGCACAGCGCGCTCCATTTTATTCAGGAGTGTCACAGTAAAGGAGGCCCAATACAAATGGGTGCTATTGAGTAAATCCTTTTTCAAGTTGCTCTGTCACATAAAATTAGAATAAATGTGTTGGAGCTTGTGATTGGGACCAAACAAAACATGGGGGGGAAAAAAATGCAGCTTACGAGTGATCTGGCAGACAGTGAGGTCATCACCGATCCGACCCTCAGCGTCCCAAGCCATGCCCTTGATGCAGTAGGAAATTCCTGGATCGAGGTTGTCAAACGTCACCTTGGTGTCAGTGGTGTTAACTATGAGGCGGGTGCTGGAGCCTTCTCGGATCATAATCAGTGTGTAGCGGATCGCGTGCTCCACCGGGGGCCAGGTCACAAGGATGGAGTCATTGCTGGGGGAGGATGTGTTCATCTTGGGGGCAACGACAACTACCAATCAGACAAGGAGGGAATAAAGAGCAGAACATTAAAGAAGAAATAGATTTAAGCTCAAATGTCCTTACTTTATCTCTATTTGCCTTTTTGTTGCGAAGTGTAGAGAATTTCATTTGTGATCACATTGCATTCATTTACTATTCATAAAAGGATGCGGCCTATTTCCCATGGTGTCTTTTTACAAGGAATGAAAATAGTGCAGTACAAAAGAGTGGATAAAGTTTCCACCATCTTACTTTTTTAGGGAATAAAGAGCAGAACATTAAAGAAGAAATAGATTTAAGCTCAAATGTCCTTACTTTATCTCTATTTGCCTTTTTGTTGCGAAGTGTAGAGAATTTCATTTGTGATCACATTGCATTCATTTACTATTCATAAAAGGATGCGGCCTATTTCCCATGGTGTCTTTTTACAAGGAATGAAAATAGTGCAGTACAAAAGAGTGGATAAAGTTTCCACCATCTTACTTTTACCACAACAAGCATAAAATCAGTGACAATGGGCAGTGAAATAACAAGCCCTTATTGCCAGGAAAATGATAGAACAAGTTATTGTTTGGGTGGAACAACAGAAGGGCTGCATTTCATGTACGCTGATCATACCATCTTGCATAAACTCATAACATGTTACACATGAGAAACTGCAGAGGTATTTAATCCTACCCGTCCTGGCTTCGATGGGGTATGAAGGCTGGCTCCTTCCTCCGGAGTTGACAGACATGACGCTCAGTGTGTAGTCGGTGTAGGGCTGGAGCCCCACCACCGTGCCCGGGGACTGTGCCGCTGGGGTCTCAAAGAAGAAATCCCCCGTCTTTGACTCTGCCCTCAGGATGTAGCTAGTTGCCCCGGAAACTTGTGCAAACTCAACAGTGATGCTGTCGCTGTTTTTGGAGTAGGCCTGGTCAATGGTCGGGACGTCGGGAGCTGAAGATTAAATGACAAGAGCGAAACTGAAAAATACTGAAACACACCAAACACCAAACGTGTATAACAATGAATACTTCTTTTTTATTTCCAACATTTTTCATTTTGGTTGCTTCATTCACTTCGCAGAATGTGAAAAAAGGAAATCTGTGATGAACTGCACATCTAAATATTTCTTTCATGAAATTTCAATCTTGTACTTTTAAGAACACCTTGCTATCAAGAAGATCTAAACTAAGCAGAAAAAAGTAACAATGCTTCTTGGCATTAAATTTTATGTTGTTTGAAAGTTGATTTCCTTATAAATAATGCCAAGTTCGTCAGGAGAATGTATTTGTGGGTTCAGTACCTAGTTGAGTTGAGTATGTGAAATCCACTCTGCTAATGCCAGACAGCTAATTTTGTATTGGGCTTGATGGTGAATGTTTGTTAAATTACCAATATGCCTTGTTTTTTAAATTTATTCATTTTATTAGCAGGTGCCTTTGAAGCATGAGGAAAACCTGTACACAGCCATATCTCCTCACACGCTGCTGTGGGATGACAGCTGATTCCTAAACCATAATTTGTCAATCTGGTTGTGTTGTTTTTCTAAGCTGAGCCCACAAAGGGCTCAACAGAGTTGAGGTCAGGACCTGAGGCCAGAGGCAGGCCATTCGATCCTCTTCTCCAAATTCTGGAGGTAGTTTCTAAAACACTCTGTTCTGTCGGGACAAGCATTGACGTCTTGTGGGATAGAGTTTAGTCTCCAAAGGTGGACACATTCGACCGCCTGGTTTTAGAATCTGAATTGGATATCTCTCTCCGTATTGATATTTATTCCAATAAAGACCTGCCTTGTTTTTCCATTGAGGAAGACGCTGCTTTAGACAACAATACTGCCTCTACCAAAAACTATTTACCATTGGCAAAGTATCAGGCAGAGGATTTGACCCATGTAATCAAACCACACATTTATTTTCTTTACAGATGTGGCACCATTAAATGAAACATTATTACAAGGAAGAGATCATGGATGGAACAAGAGTCTTATTTCTCCTTGTTTTAATGTAAGATTTATGTCAGAAATATTTCAAAGACCTTATGACAAAAAAAGTCATGATGTTTTTCCAGATGTCCTATGGGAATGAATTATTTCCTCAAAAAATAAAGGGAAACATTTTTGAGAAAGACATGTGATCATAAACTAGACATTTAAAGCACAACTAAATATTTTCAAAGCCTGTTGCTGCACACAAAACATGTTGGATTTCCTAAAAATTAAGGCTTTTGCAGTTCCTTTGCGCCCGAATCTTCCTCACTCTCCCGTCTCACTGTTTGTTTTCCACTGACCTGTTGTCTCCACTGTCTCTGCGCTGCTGAGGACATTGAGCGCATTGTCCATGGCCTCCAGCTGCATGGTGTACACTGTGTTCGGCGACAGCGAGTTCACCGAGCCCATCACCGTGTTGCCGCTGAACTGGGCGAAGACCGGCTGCTCGGGAGAGTTCTTGGGGGTCGCTGTGATCTTGTAGGAGCTGGCACCGGAGTGGCCGCTCCACTGCACCGTCATGCTCTTTGATGTCACCGTAAATACTGACAGAGTGATGTCTGAGAGAGAGGTTGAGAGAAAGGAGACATTTACTTATGTTTCTGACGTGCAGATTTGAGTTTTCCAAACATCCCTCACGTACATTCTCCTGCCAAATGAATATGGAGGTAACTCACCGTTTTGAGCGGTGCATACCTAGAAAGGACAAAATAGGCGGCTTAATGAGCGAAACAAAGATCTTGACATCTTGATGATTAATGGCAGGGCGTAATTCCAGGAGCAGCAAGCTGTTGGTATTCCACATTATATCCTGGAGCCAATTATGCCCTGGATCATATTCTGGGAGCATGAGAGGCAGCAGGCTGCACATTACCTTCACTCAACACAGATTTCAGGCCTTCTCAGTGCAGGTATTTCTTTCAGGCCGGAATGAATTTGCCTATTGAGCTAAGGATGGGCCTGCTGCATGCACTTGTTGAAAGCATGGGCATTCAAAAGATCCTGTGTTCATGTGTACTTCAAAAATCCATCTCCTTCACAGTTAATAATCTAAATATTCCTACAAACAAATGTAAACAGTGCTTTTCAAAGATAATGGGGTGAGTAGTCCTTGTTCTAGTTTTCCTGAAGGTCCAATGGTAGCACCAATAAAAGTCAGCACTTACCCCTGTAAAGGCCAATAAAAGAAAAAGTTTGATCCTGTGCAGGCGCACCATTCTGTGTTTTCCTGCCTGAAGCAGAGATGCGTGATGCTGTTTCTCAGAGTGACTTCAGGGCAGTGACTCAGGCTTAAATTCAATGTTATTTTTCTTTCTTCCTCCCTCTCGGATGAGACGACAGGTGCTTTATTGTTTCAGCAAATACCAAAAAGCCCAAAGGCTGTAACTCCACCCCTCAGGCGGGGTGTTAAAGTGACCTATCGGAGAAAGAGATGGGGGTTCACCTTCGTTAGATGAGGATGTTGATAATGACGCGTATATTACAAGTTATTCAAGAGTTTTGTACCTGTTTTTTTTTTTTTCTTTTTAGAAAACCACTTCTGGCAACCGGATCCTGCATATTAGCTGTGAATCTTTTGTTTCCCCCAAAGAAATATTTAGGTCCACTGAAGGAAGAGATAAGCTTAGACAAGGGATGACCCATATGTGCTGCTTATGTGTCTGGAAGGAAACTGAAATGATCTTCTTGGCAACATTTTGAAACCTCCGGTTCGCTCACTTGGTTCCTGGTTCTGAGTAATTAAAGGTTTTTCTTTAGGTTGTTGGTCTGTTACTTTTATTTTACCAATAAATCTAAACATTTTAGTCCAAAAGCAGATGGAAATTTAAACACATTGAGGTTCTGTACAGCGTGTCTACTTCATAGTAAAAAAAACATTAATAGGAAAAGAAAATGTTATAGACCTCTAAATCCTCTGGGCCTTTGTCCGGAAATATTCCCATAAGAGGATGAGTGTCTGTAATGAAGGTGTATTCAGTGAACTGGGTGGGGGAGTCCCATAGGACTGGCTCTGAAAAACACACTGAGCAAAAAAAATATTGCAAGTAGAAGGCTCATCAAATTGCTTCATCAAAACTGATTCTACTGGGAAAAAGTATTGTCTATAAAATTTAACAGCGAAGCAGAGGCAAGATCTGTTATTTATTGAGGTTATCAGAGGTTGAATTGTTGGTATGTTTTGGATCGGCTTCCTACTGTATAACTTCAGCGTGTTTATGAACTGAAACATTACTGACATTCTTGTTCAGTATTTTGTGTTAAAGACCCAATTTTATGGTTCCATTAAATACAAGTCATTCAGACTTGGGAGCAGCAAGGCAACCCAGACTATCACTATGTTTGAATGTTGGTGTGTTCTTTTTCCAGAATGCCATGTCACTTTTAAACCAGACATGGTTTAAAAGATGACACACAAGGTTATCTTTGATGATATTAAATTGGGTTTGGACAAACATTGGTGTTGTTGCTTAGCATATAAGTTGTTACTATTAGCACAGCAGATGGTGGTGTTAGCTATTTTTAGCTAGAATTGTATAAGATTAAGTTTAGGTTGTAGTAGGCCTATAGTCAATCATGTTAATGTTAGCTCACGTGCTAATGTTAGCTAACAGTGTGTGCTAAACTGCAGGCTTAAAATAATGGCTGATATGCAGTAGAGAAAACATTTTAGCAGTGATTCACAAAATGGAGGTTGTGCCCTGACTGTGGTTTTGAGTATTTGAAATGATCTTCTTAAAAAGTTCTTTTAGAAAGAGTTTTGAAAGCCTGCAATAATTGTTGCAGGAAATAAAAGTATTATAATCAAACTGATTTGAAAAATTATTTTTTTCTGATACTTTTTATGTTAACAGTAAGGTCTTGTTTACCTCACCCTTTTAGGATGTTTCATCAATGATACATAATCTTTTTTGTTATACCTATATATTTTTTGGCCCGGATTATGTATTTTATCTGCACATATATAAACAAATGTGCTGCAAAGCTCCACCCTGCAAACAGCCCGGGTTGGTTCCTTCAGTCTTTCGTGTTGAAGGGCCTTTATGTCTAATCAGACCTCTCTAACGTAAGTGAACAGAAATCCAAAGCAGTATCATTTGTTGCTATTTTTACTAATTTCTTGAAGTGCCTTCAGGTTAATGAACATGGAGAACATCACCTGCTCCTGGGAAGGTTTGAGCAGATAGTTTAGGAATGCTGTTTCCTGTTTATTTTCTTTTCTGATGTCTTTTTGTAGAACAGAGAAACTCAACACGGTAGTTGACTGCAAGAAGCCCGGCACCAGCAGGCTCCGGCTGTGGAAAAAAAAACAAAAAACGCAGGACCAACAATGAATTACTCAACTGAAACTTAGAAAGACGACACTGAGTCAGGTGTATCTAGAGCCCAGCAGGGATGGGCATTAGTGGCATCAGATGTGAGGCTTTACTAAAAGGATAGGAGCTGATATGCAGTAAAGGTAAAGGCAGACGGTTTTTTCCTGAAACACAATATCAGCAAAATGACCCAGATTTAATCCGATTTAATTGTATCTTCTGCCTGTGGCTGAAGATACTGATATTATGCAAACAGGAGACATATAGCAATTATAAGGTTTTATGCAACTCCACTGTATGGACAATCGAGCGACGTCACATTATAAAGTTTATTCTAAGATTGTAAGAAATTGTTATGAGTTGAAATATCAGGACAAATTTACAAACTGCAGAACATAAAGGTTAATAAATACATCTCTCTACATCTCTCTGAGTAATAAATACGAACCACACGTTACATAAAAACTCACATTGGTTTTAGATATAAACAAACTGATGTCCGAAAAGAAGAAATCAATTTCCCCCAGAAATGTGTAAAATCAAATATTTCAGACTTTTTTAAAGAAGAAAACAATAAACTGAAGCATTTTACAAAAACCCATCGAAACAGTTTTTTTTAGATGCATGTTACATGAGTCTGTTGTATTAAGGCCCAAACATACCACAATCTATAACATAGTTTATTAAATAAATATTCATATATATGAAAGTTTAAATAAAACTGTGATAAAAATATTTAAGAAATTAAAAATTAACACTTACACAAATCTCTATTAAAACAAAGTTGAAAACTTAAATGAATACACTAGTAAATTAAACTGAAACTCACCAAGTCAAAAATGATATAATTAGTTGTTTGATTGGTTAACCTGCACAGAAGTTTAACTAATCTATAAGTTGACCACATGCTGTCTGCAACACAGGAGGGCTATTGAAAAAGTTTATAAATATATAAATCTGTTTTTAACATGCAGTGAATTTAAATTTGTACTTGATATTTGTGTTTGTTTTGAAAATAAATAACTAAAATAATTTTAAAGAATGTATTTTTGTATTTAACATTTCATATTCTTAGTTTTATTTATACTATCAAATATATGAATATTTATTTAATGTCTCATTTATTTACTGAATTGTGGCACTTAAGGATCTCCATACAATGTATTAAGGAAGATCAGTGATGACATTTAGGTGGTGTGGTGTTTTCTGCCCCCTAGTGGTTGCGTGTTGTAAAGTTTCTTGTGCAGCTGTGCCTTGGCTAAGTCGGCAGACAGTTTCCTGGCCATACGATCTGTGGTCCGTTTCATGATGCGAGCAACTTCAATGGCCTGGTCCAGAGTCCTGTTCATGTCTTCCTCCTGAATGCAGAACATCTTACGTTACTCAAAAACTATGGAAAATGGATAATGAATAAATGTTGACATCAGCATTAAAGCTTGAGCCTTTGACCTTTCTGCCCCTGCGTCTGCTGGTCGCCCTGGGAGGAACAGAGACTGGAGACAGCGTCTGCTGAAAATACACATTGCTGGGCAGAAGTGCAGTGTCTGACTGAGTGGAGTGTTTTCTGTGACAGGATGTGGACAGCAGCTGCGACTCTCTCACTTTATAGCTGCATGATAAGGCAGAAATTAGAGATTACTAGGGATATTCAAGATTCATAAAAAATCTCATTTTAAAACTTTCCAGACTGAAACGGAGAAATCTTACCGGCAGCTTTTCAAATATTATTGATATACGAGTACAAAACTTGGAGGTTAATTTATAAATCATCAAGCAACACGACATTGAAGTTGGCATTGCATTGGAATAGACCTAGACCTGCTCAGTTTCAAAATCAAAGACACCGACTGGATTATCGTCCATTAAATACATTTAATTTGGTTCTGTCAATAAATTAAAATGGTCCCACTCCTCCTTGACACAATCATATATGCATCAGATGATAGCAAGTGTTTCGTGGCAATTGCTATTTGAAGGTTTGAGGTGAGACACGTATACCTGGCTGGCAGGCTGCAGGAGGAGCCATAGTTGACCTGAAGGAGGGGCTTCTGGAGAGAGGGAGACCACCTCTCCTTGGAGGTAAAACTCTTGATGGCTGCCCATCACAGAAACAAAAGATTTATCACAAAGTGCTAATAAATAACTGAGCTGTACTGTACATGTATATTGAACAACTTACAGTGTTATGTTTCAGACTGTCAGGCATACTGTTAAATTCTTCTTGATTATGGATAAATTAAATAGATAAAACTGAAATTATTTCACTTCAAATATTCACCTTGTGGCCTTTGCTTCATACGGCGCTCATTCTGTGCTCTTAAACCGGAGATTCCTGCAGTATGGAAACATGATCTTAAGTTTAATCTCTTTAGACATAAAGCTGTAAAATGTAAAAAAAACAAAAAAGCAAAACAAATGTCAGCATGCACTCTGCAGTGATCAACCTCTTGTTGTGTGCTGGAGTTTATCAGATGTGGAACAAACTCCTCCCACAGGTGAATCAGGGAATTGCGACATTATCTCAGAGCAGCTTCCACCACCGCTGTCTGTGCTCATAAACCAAAGCAAATATAAATTAAGTTTGATTGATTAATTGATTAAAATCATCTTTAAAAAAAGGACAAAACGTAAAGTTCTGGCAGACCACCTTTGCTCTTGCTTCGTTCCATGTCTGAGGAAATCCAGTCGTCTATTCTCTCCAGACTGGACGTGAGGTTACCCCTCCCTCTGCTGCTCGACTTCCCTAAACTAGACAAACAAAGATCTAATCAGAGGAACATAACAGGACTTTACAGGAAATACACAGAATATTTTATGCACGGGAAGTCACAGAAACACATTCCAACAACTCCTATTCTTCTATTTATTTACTGAAAGGGAAGATTTGGGACTCACTTTTTTGAAGCTGGTGTGTGAGTTTGGATGTTAGATTTGCGATCTGAATCTTCGTGTCTGTATTTTGAAGTGAGGTAGTCCATCCTCTGTGCTAAGTGGGGCAGCTGCACCAACCCCTGCTCCAGGTCCTTCTTTAACTTCGATACCTCTGTCTGCAAGGCCAGGATGGCCTCGCTGGACGCACACAGGAACAGAATAAAAGACGGCAGAATATATCTTTCTGTATGTCCACCACCAAGATTAGCTCCATGCACACTGACCTGTTGCAAGAACAGGAGCTCAGAGGGGCGTGTTTGTCTACAGTGTCCATGGAGGCCCTGAAAGTCGGCTCAGGTATGTGGGCAGGACGTATGTGGTCAGTCCCTGTGTTTGTGGAGAAATAAATGTTGCAGGACTGATTGGAACAAATGGTGAAACAAGTGAGGGAGGCTTAACTTACGCTCCTTGGTGGTGCTCTTCACCCACAACTCCACTGCAGCTGCTGCTGCTGCTTCACAGTGCACCGTTTGGATGGATGAGTTGGTAGCCACGGCGACTGTGTGGATCGTCGTCTCCAGGTCGGAGCAGGAAGCTTCACTGTCTGAGTTGTTTAGGTCGTCACACTTGGAGTGAATGCTGGAAGAGAAAGGAGTAGATTTCAGGTTCCTCTGCGATCTGCGGACAGAAGCTGCAGAGCAACCCGACAAACCTGGGAACGGTTTTCCTGACCTTCCTGTCAGGACGTTTGGTTGAAATGCTTCAGTGGCTGACTGATTCAGATAGGAGCTTCCAAATCCACTGTCTGTCTCTGGACTAGATATCCGCTGCAACTCAAACAACAAATGCATTATTAGCATGAGTGTCTTATATTTTGGGGGTTTTAACAATTTGGATTAGATTTGAGCAATTAATGGTTCCAGCTGTACCAGAACCAACAACAGATCAGGAAAAATACTGATTATCCAGAAGAGACTCAATGTTTAAATGTGACTGACCTGTGACAGACAGGAGGTGTTAACCGGGGGCTGTGACACGCTGCGGCGGTCCGAGTCTCTGGGAGGATGAGAAGAACAGGAGCGCGCCGCTGCCAGACTCACACAATCACCCAGATCACATTCACTGCTCGTATTCAAGTCAGAGCTGCAACAAAATGAGCCTCAAGACTGTAGTGTGAGTCAGTAAAAAGCATCATGTCGATTGTAGCAAATCAGATCCAGCTCTGAGAAATGGTAACATGCTCGTTTTTCTACAGGAATCAACTCAAACTGGCCACTCTTAGCAGTAAATACCTGTGAGGTGTCCACAGAGGCAGAGTTAAAATTGTCTCCTGCTCATCTTCTGGTGTCTGACAGTGCAGTCCGTTTACCGAGCCCAGCAGGCCGCTGAAACAGGACGGAGAAAACTACCTGAACACACACCGGTCCAAACAGTCTGATCCGTCTGCACAGAGGAACCTGAAACCAGCACTGAACCTGAAACACTATCTGCCTGAAGGAAGGCCGAGAACGTGCCTTTTATATGAGCACTATCACACAATAAATAAGGCAACACTCAGAGCATCAATAGATGGAAACAAAATCTTTTTTTTTTAACTCAAACTGTTTCAGACTGTATTATTCCAATTACTTTTTAGACATACAGTTTTGCTTCAAACCCAGAATATTATAAACAAAATAAGTATTAAAAAGAAAAAGAGAACATTTGGGAAGTCAAATTTAAATGTAAAAAAATACATCAGTATAATAATCAGAGAAAAAGATGAATTGTTCATACTGGGAAATGCTGATGGGCTGCTTGGCGGTTTCCTTTAAAGGGTCAGCGGTCCTGATCTCCCAGCTTTGGATAAATCCACCATCGACACGGCCCTCTGTGGAGTCTTCAACTTCTCTTTGGTTATTTTGGTCTTTCTTCGCATCCTCTTTGCAACTCTCAGTGAAAAAGCCTGCAATTCCCCCCTGAAAAACAAAACCCAGTTATATTGTATTTGCACGCTAAATAAAAAAAATATTTCCACCTCTTTAAAATGAGCCAGAAGATGGCAGTGTTTCTGTTTTGGCTTACTTTATTTGTTATTTTTTGATGACAGTTTAGGATAGAAAACTTTACATCAGCTTCTTTCTGACAACAGGACAATGTTCTGAACAGCATGCAACTACATATTTTATTTCAATAATGTGATGAAATTCTTTAAAGACTACCATTCAACCCAAACAAAGCTAAAAATTATTTTTACATGTATGCTGTAAAGTCGGATGAATTGAAACCATTATGTAATGAATTGTTGGTTTCTATTGTGTTGCAAATAACCTGCCTTTTATCAACACATAATCAGATTGTAACTGAGGCGGAATGAAGTTGTACTGAATACCTGATCAGCATCTGGTCTTTTTAGTTATCAGATTAAAGTAATATGTTTTTAGCAAGAGAAAAAAAAATGCTTTGATCAAATCAAGGTCTCAATCTCTTCTTTTAAAGGACTGGTATCAGAGTTTGGTACTAAGATTAACTTGAGCCACCATACAAACTGAAGTAACATGTCTAAACATCTTGAAGGAGAACGTGTGCGTTTGTTACCTCATGCAGGGAAGGTGCAGGTGGAGGCGAACTGGTGTGAAAGAAAAGTGAACCGGGCTTCTCAGGCAGCGACGTGGGAGTGGAGGACGAGTGGGGTGGAGAAATCTGTTCATACGCGTTTCTGTCAATGACCTCCTTTATGTCCTCTAGGTGCATCCCTATCCTGAATATGTCTCCCTCTACTAGTCTGTACACAGGACAACGCATGCACGGAAAATGTAACGCAAGTACAGATAATCTGAGATTTGATCGGTAGCAACAATAAGATCTACTGAACCTGTCGGGGTCAAAGGTGCCAGTGTTTCTGGACAGACCCATGTAGTTCTGCATCTCCAGAGCTCTGTGCTCGTCCTTCTTACTGATGTATTTCCTTTCGAGCTCATCCTGCGCCTCCATCATGCTCCTCAGCATCTGACAAAAGACAACTTTTGCATTCACAAAAAATATATATATATATATATATATATATATATATATATATATATATATATATATATATATATATATATATATATATATATATATATATATATTTTTTTTTTTTAAAGATAAAATATAGCTAAATAAAATTTGTTTCTGAGGATTCAAACATCCCTTACCATTTGTTGCTCAGGTGTGCTTACAGCCATATTAGTAACGTTACATTTGAATTCTTCAACCTGAAAACATGAGGCTTGTTAAGCGGTTCCAGAACAGAACAGTGCGAGGAACCGCATTCAAACTTGCAGTACCTTCTGCATGAACTGGATGATGATCTCTCTCAGCTCAGCAGTTAATCTCTCACCATCACTAAGATTATCCTGATGCTGGTTTGATAAAACTCTGGTTGCTTCTCTAACTATTGGGTGCTGAGTCGATTCACTCTCTTTCTCAACAAGGTTTTCTGTGAAAACACCAACACAGAATTGATACAAGAAAGGTAATATATAACACTTGCAGTGGCAAAATGTATTCGTATCTTTAGACATTTTGTGCTTTCACAAATTTCAATATCTTTATTAGGATTTTGTGTGATGGAAAGAAGTGGAATAACACCTAACATAAAATTAGGATTACAACCTGATGTACAAATGATTAAAATACAAAAACTACAAACACCAAGCCTTGAACATCTAATGCATCACTGTTTAATCTTTGTATTTTAGGCAAAACAGCAAGCATGTGAAATAAGTTGTTATGGTCAGATGAAACTAAAACTAAAGTTTTGGACCTACAAACAAAATGCTTTGTGGCAAAAAACAAACAACAGAAAAACTAACAGTATATCACCATGAAAACACCATTCTCATTGTGGTGGTGGCAGAAGGCTGTTCTAGAAAGACTGTTTTATTCTTAAGCATGTCTGATAATCACCAGGTCGTTTTGGTCACTTCGAGGTGCCTAATGTCGTTAATCTACTGTACAGACTTTACAGAAAGGAACTTTAAATACTTTTCCTAGGTAAAAATGAAAATTTTACATTGCAGTTCACATTTAGGAAGATTAAGTTTCGCCAAATTTCCGCATAGAGACTTTTCACACTGATTAATTATTTTTCCTTTATTTGAACGAAGACAAATGCTTTAATACTGTGATATGAACTCAAGACTCCAATCATTAGCTTAACGTCCAGCCCTGAACATCCACAGTTTCAGGTGTCAGACACAGAAACGTACCTGACAGCGGAAGGGGAGAAGCCAAGTATTTGGGATGAATCTCCACACCAAACTTTAGCTGCTTCTTAGCTTCATCTGAGGGTGGATGAATCTGTAAAGCATAACCAAAAATTAGTAGCACGACCAGCACAGATTATTTAAAAATCAGTGTTGTGCCAAACAGGTTTTAGCTTACATTTGGTTTTGGTGCCGTTACTTCTATAAGGTTCACTGAATCTACATATCTGGTCAGTAATTTGTCATGTTCAGTCTAAAAACTCAAACACAGTTAGTTAGACAGGCAGCCAACAAGCACAACAGTGTTACTCTAAGAGGAAATATGAAGCTTTGAGGAATGGATGCTTAATGAGATGAATGCTACCGTCAGGCGATGCGCCATTGATGGTGGTGTCTGGTTTTTACTGTCTTCGAAGATGTAGGGCATCTCTGATGGTGGGATGGAGTCCTCCAGGACTCTGCTGATCACCTCTAACATACCGGGAGAAGACTGGGCTCTGTGGATGGTGTTGGGGTTTGGGGGAACTGGTCTCACAGGTAAACTTGGAGTTTTAGGGATTTTTACTTTCGGGGCCACCTTGGAGAAATCTGGGAGAGGGTAATGAACTTGTCCCTGGCCGTACTTCACCTCACAGAAGGATCTAGTGCGAATGAGTGGGACTCTCTGATTCCGATCGTCCTCTCTTGTCTTGTTTTGCTCGGTTTCATTTGCAGAGTCGTCCCCTCTGTTCTGGTTTACACTTCCCGAGCTGGACACGTTTTCCTCAGTTGCAGCTGAAGCAAAATCATCAGTTTTCTTTTCAGTTTTTTCTTCCAAATTTTCATTCTTTGATCCTTTGTGACTCATTTCTAGAGTGTTTTCAGTTTTACAGCAGTAACTTCCTGGTGTGCTGGTTGTGGCAGCCACGCTAAACACTGAGTCGTCCACGCTTTCCAGCAGAGACACCTCCGGCAACGTCTCTGCCTCAATCAGCCTTTCCGGTCCGAGCAACTCCCCCTGAGAGAAGTGTCGCAGCAACACATGGGTAATGTCTGTAGGGAGAGCAACCTCAATTTGATTGGTAGCGTTAAGAGACTCCGCAGGTTTAGTGTTGGTATTCTTATCTTTCTCAAGCAGACCAGGAGAATCTGGGCTTCCCTGAACAGTTTCTCCTCCGTCAGAGTTTCCAGAAGAACTGGATGTTTGGTTTAAGTACGAGCTTCTGAGATCCTCATCATAAGGCAGATCTTCATGATCCTCATCACTGGTGTCTTGTCCTGGATCTTCAATCCCCGGTTTGGAGGGCGGCTCATCACGAGCGGTGTTGGGTCTTTGGGCCGACAGATGCAAAGTAATGCTTTTATTTTTGTTTTCGACAGCATTTACACTATTACTGGCGTGAACACTGCTCTCCGAGGAGGACTCTTCTAATGCTGAAAGCTCTGCACTTCCTGAAAATAAAAAAAGAACACAGTAGTGGCATTAAAATCTAAATAAAGACTAATGACCAAAACATTAAACATTACAGTAAGAAAAAGTACACATTATTCATAATCCATTTAAACTTTGCACGAATATCAATACCACCTGAATTTGTTACAACTACAAACTTTTATATATTTTATCGGGGTCTTCTGTGATGGAGCCTAAATCAAAGTAAAAATCTGTGGCAGGTCTTGGGGAAAAAAATGCAATAGACATAACAGACTGGCTACAAGAAAATAAAACTGAGGCACATTCCAACAGATGTGTGAAATAATAATGAAATACCTGAAAATCTGTGGTTGTAATGTGAGAAAATATGGCGCTGCATGTTTGTCAAAACTACATGCAGCCAAATTCATGGATGAAATGGTTGCTGTAACAGTTCATTCATTTCAGCTGTTTTGTATGTCTTAGCAAAGTAGAGACTGGGAAAACAAATAGTTGACTTACCACTGAGGTGAATGCTTGCTTCGGAGGCAGCTGATTCTGCTTGGGACACGTGTAAAGCTAAAGAGCTCTCTAGATCGCTCAGGTGAATACTTTCATCCTCACTGAGCTCAACTAAGATGCTCTGCTGAATGTACCTCTCCCACAGCACAGTGGGTTTGCCCTCCTCCTGAACGTCCTCATCGTCAGAGTCCCCCTCCATCAGGCTTTTTTCTGCAATGAAAAGAAATGTGACTCAGCTTCTTCTCACCTGTTTTTTTTTTAAGGAAAGAAAAGATGGACATGCAACACCTGTTCATCCCTTAGCAACACAAGCTGTGAACTGACAACATTGGATCAAAATGTCTTAAGGGTGTCAATTATTCAGGAGACAACATGATGTAGCTTTGTGTGGCTTGAGTGTCCAAAGTTATGAGAAAACCAAAGTTATGAGAAAACCGCCAACTGAGATACAGCACCAATCACCTGGTCAAGTTTGTGGGAGAAAAAGATTATTTGGGTCTCATTTTCCAAAACAAGAAAAAAAACAAAACAAAAAAAAACATATTTACAGAAAGGAAGGGAGTTCATTAGCCAGCTGGTTGTGAGTATATATATGTGAGGTCCTGTCTTTGATGCATAACACCAACAAACTAAACAGCAGCTGCATTTATACATTGTATTGGAGCTTCACTGTACACAACAGGAAGAGTGTACATCACATACTTTAGTGAATGCAGCTGGGCTAATCCTTTATTTTCTCTTTACTTCCACCTCCTCTTATCAGCCCATATAAAAACTGAAACAGCGTCTTCCTATAGGCTTCTGGATGTACATACATGTGCTGGTTCCAACATCTTCATACACTAGGGTGTATTATTATTTTATTCTTGTTATTTAAATGCACCAAATCTAACAAATCCCAATATTTTCTGTTAATAAATGCACTAACCCTATAGCATGCACCTTAATTCCTATTTTTTAAGTTTAGCAAAAATAAGGTAGAGGTTTGGCACATATGCTTTCTTCAGTTTCTTATTTTTATGTAAGAACCTGGAGTTCATTTTTTCTATTTTATGTAAAAATCTGAATTGACTGAATTGACTAAAAAAAAAATATTTTTTTATGATTTTGTTGAGGAAATTCCTTATTTGTTGCATGTTTGTTTTGATTTCTACTGAGTATAGTGAGAATAAACATCATCCAGTGTTACATATCAAAAATATTGTTTAACTGATTTAACATCCTTATGAACAATAACCTTTAAAAATGTTGACACATCAAGTGCTGCTTCATCTGCATATAAAAAAATGACTAAACTTCATTGATATCCTCTGGACAAGAAAAACTTAATTTTGTATTCCACATTAAAATGAGAAATAAAAAAGTAAAATGAGAACTATATCCACCAGTATAGTTCAGTATTATTTAAATAACATTAAAAACAGAGAGAATTCAGAAAAGCAAAATGTTAAACTTGCATGCTTATTAAAAAGGAGCACAAGCATACACACATAGGTGCTAAACTAGTCTCTGTCCGACATTTTCCATCTGTTTTCTTTTGGTGGTGCTGGTAACTCACTGTGGTCATGGGCTGCTCCTTCTCCAGTGTGGCTTTAGCTGTGGTTGAGTAACACTTGCTCCTACTCTTAAAACCTGCTGCGGTGTTCCCTCCCTTCTTCCTTGTCATATAACTTCTTGGATAGGTTGAGTTTCTGTGGTATCATTAATTATGTAGCTCACACGGCAACGCTGACCGTCTGGGCCATGAGGAACAGAAGCTGGGTCTGGTTGCTATTGGTAACGCTAGTGAAACTTCGTCTAACATTCTGCTGACTATTAAGTTGTGAGTTTTAGCAAGTTGGGGGTGTTTTGAACCGTTGACATTGTTACATTATCCACACAAATATCTTCGTTACCGTGAACTTATCGTTATAAACAAGACAGCATTTGTCAAAAAAAAACTGAAGTACAAGGCGTGTCAAAACTGACACTTAGCTGAAATATTCTTCTTCTTCTTCTTTTGTTTTTTATTCTTCTTCTTCTTCTTTTGTTTTTTATTGGCGGCTGGCATCCAACTTAAGGTGCATTTACCGCCACCTACCAGACTGGAGTGTGGTCATCAGAGATCTCAGAGGGAATTACATCCACCTCAATGATGTGTAGGATGTGCAAATTCACATCCTAACACACTCATTAATACCTGAATTAATGCATGAGCATGCACTGGCATACACACAAATACTTGTTCATATCCTAAATACGACTCATTAACCCAGTGTTATTTAAGAACCTAAATAAGAGATTTCTAACATAACTTGATTTATTATCTAATAGACTAATCATAGACAGTCCTATATTCTTTCTGCTTAGTAACGACTTTAAAATCTGACGTTCCTCTGAGTATTTATCACATTCTAACAAGACATGCTCCACTGTTTCCACCTGATTGCAATAATTACAAGCCCCATTTTCATGCTTTCCTATTTTAAAGAGCGAACTATTAAGTCCAGAATGTCCAATTCTAAGTCGAGACATAACTACTTCCTCTTTCCGCCTTCCACTCAGATAATTACTATCTCCCACACTCTTTTGAATTGTATATAGTTGTCTCCCATTATCATGGTTATCCCATATCTCCTGCCAAATCTTAATAATTTCTTTTTGAATAATAGATTTACCCTCATTTTTACTCAAAGGGATATTCAGATGAACAATATCTGATCTCAAGGCCTGCTTAGCTAAAATATCTACTTCCTCATTTCCTTCTATACCTACATGAGCAGGAATCCAGACAAATTGAACCAAGCATTTATTGTTATGAAGATAAAGTAATAATTGATATATTCTTAATATCAAATCTAATCTGCTAGATTTACCAGATTTAATACTTAATAATGCTGCTTGACTATCTGATGCTATGATAAATGTACTTACTTCCCTAGTATCATTATCAAGCAACCATTCTAAGGCCAATATGATGGCTGATAATTCAACTGTAAAAACAGCTAAATGGTCAGCTGTTCTCCTCTTAATCAAGACTTTATGGTGTGGGATATTCACTGCTGCTCCAGTTCTACCACTATTTGGATCTTTAGATCCATCTGTATATATAATTATGTTGTCTTTATATCTTTCAAAATATCTATTAACTACAACCCATTCTGGAGTCTTTCCCTTTTTAAGAATTTCATTTAATTGAAGATCAACTTCTGGAGTTAAAAATAACCATGGAGGAATTTCAGATTGAGGAACTGTAGCACTATACTGGAGCATAGTTAAACCAAGCTGTTTTGCCTTTATTTCCCCAATCCATCCAAAACTATTACAATTTAATTTATGATGTTCCCAACATTCCTTCAGCACCATCTTAGTTGGATGATCACCCTTATGTCCTTGTAGGTTCACCCAGTACATGTACATTAATTTCAACCTTCTTAATCTTAAAGGAAGCTCACCAGTTTCTACTTGTAAAGCAGCTAAAGACGATGTTCTGAAAGCTCCACAACAAATCCTCAATGCTTGTGTTTGCTCACTATCAAGTTTTCTCAAATGACTGTCAGCAGCTGCCATATATGCTATACTCCCATAATCCATAATAGATCTCATGAGCGCCTGATAAACTCCCAACAGTGCACTTCTTGAAGCTCCCCATTCCTGTCCTGAGAGACATCTTAACAAATTATTCACTTTTTTACATTTATTTTGAACTGATTCTATTTGATGTTTCCAAGTTAAGCTTTCATCAAAGATGACACCTAAAAACTTCACTGTTTTCACTTGTTCAAGTTTATGTTTATAAAGATTCAACGTAACTTCCTTATGTCTTCTATAAAAGCAAATTACTTGAGTCTTTGCAATTGACATCCTAAAACCCCATTTATTAGCCCAACCTTCCACTTTCAAAATGGCAGCCTGCATCTTTTTCTGTAAATAAACCAGATTATGTCCCCGAATCCATAGAGCACCATCATCTGCAAATAAAGATTTACCTATACTACTATCTATCTCATCAAAAATGTCATTAATCATAATATTAAAGAGAATTGGGCTACACACACTACCTTGTGGAGTACCATTCTCAACAGCATATCTAGAAGAGAAATTCGCTCCTACCCGAACTTCTATTTCTCTACCAAACAAAAAATCCAAAATCCAATTATAAATCTTACCTCCTATACCAATTTTCCCTAATTTAATCAATAATCCTTCTTTCCATAACATATCATATGCCTTCTCAATGTCAAAGAACACAGCTATCACTAACTCTCTATTCGCTTGAGCTTTTCTTACTTCTGACTCTAGACACAGAACTGCATCCATCGTATTTCTCCCTTTACGAAAACCACTCTGGAATGGACAAAATTTATTTTTACTCTCAATAAAATAATAAAGCCTATCTGTAACAATCCTCTCCATTATTTTCCCTAATTGAGATGTAAGAGCTATAGGTCTATAATTTGATGGGTCTTTTGCATTTTTACCAGGTTTTAAGATGGGAATTATAACTGACTGTTTCCATTCTGCCGGAATTCTCCCAGTCATCCAAATCAGATTAAACAATTTTAATATAACAGTAAGAGATGAATATTTAAAATGTTTGAGCATTACATAACACACTCCATCCTTCCCCGGAGTTGATTGCTTAACATTATTAATAGCTTTTTCTAACTCATACATAGAAAAAGGCATATCTAAATCCTGGTTTGAGACTTCTCTCCTAGTAGTAACTCCTGGATTTCCATCCAATAAATCTAATTTATTACTTTTCATTTCTTCAGATAAATTTTCTGAACTATTCACCTTAATTAACGTTACTGCTAATAAGTCAGCTTTTTCTTTATTACTAACCGCCATTTTCCCATTTAATTCTAAAACAGGTAAGGAAAACCTCTTTTTAACACCATTCATTTTCTTAATAACTCTCCATACCTCTGACAGTTTGGTCTCTCTTCCAATGGAATTACAGTACTGCCTCCAACAAGCCTTCTTAGCTTCTCTAATAGTCTTCCTAACTATAGCTTGTGCTTTCTTATATTGAATTAATGCCTCAAAGGTATGACATCTTCTTACCAATTTAAAAGCTTTATTTCTTCCCCTTATAGCAATACTACATTGCTCATTCCACCATGGAGTAGACTTTTTATTTCCTCTTCCCTTTGATTTAGGAATTGAACTTTCAGCTGCATTAATAATAACAGACTTAATCTTTGAATAACACATCTCCACATCACAAAACAAATTCTCATCCAGTTTATTAAATTGACTATCAACTAAATTTTTAAATAACTCCCAATTAGCGTTACTTAACTTCCATCTTGGAATCTGTCCTTCCTCTTCTTTTATCACTTCAGAACCAACTGAAACTAGAATAGGAAAATGATCACTGCCCATTGGAGAATCACTCATCACCTCCCAAGAAGTAATTCCAGCTAATGTATTTGAAACCAATGTTAGATCTAAAACACTCTTTAAATTCCTACAGCAATCATATCTAGTAGTGCTGCCATCATTAAGGCAAACCAGAGAATGTAACTCAAGAAATTCTTCAACAGTCAATCCATTTGCATCTGTATTAAGACTCCCCCATAAAATATTATGAGAATTGAAATCACCACACCATACAGTCTTACCTACATTTTGATCATTTACTTCATTGAGATTCTGAATGGACAACTTCTTGTTAGCATTATAAAAATTTATCACCGACATTTGGTCATTTTCTATCCAAATCTTAATAACTATTGATTCATAATTTTTCCCTATTGATTCCACTTTATATCTTATACTGTCTAGTAAAAAAGTTGCTACTCCCCCTCCTTGTCTTTCTTTTCTATCATTCCTAATTGATGTATACCCAGAGATTTTGAAATCCAGATGAGGCTTAAGCCAGGTTTCTTGAATGCAAATCAGGTGAGGTTTAACTGTCAAATCTGAAATATATTTCTTAAACTCTAGACCATTACTAATAAGACTTCTTGCATTCCACTGGAAAATAATTAACATAACGAAGAGGGGCCACCACTGCATGATTGAGGTTGAGAAGATTGCGTCTCATTTAATTTTTCCTTTATTGATTCCCAATTAACATTTTTACAATCAATATACTTTTGGGCTGCCTTCACTATTATTTGAATTTTTTCCGTTTTCCTTTGTGTTTGAGCAGTGCAGTTAACAACTTCTACCATGAACAATACAAAATCCTCCTTTGTCATGAGTAAAGTGTCACCTTTAATCTTAGAGCATTCTGAACAATTAGATCCTTCTTTTCCTCCTCCAGACACTTTCTTTGGGTATAATATTGGTTGAACAGGAACTTTTTTCGTTGCTTCCGCATAAGTAATGCCAGTAGTGACTTTGATTTTCTGAACTTCCTCAGCTCTTTTACTAACTATGCATCCCCTAAATCCTGAACTATGCCCACCTCCACAATTACAACATTTCAGCGGAGCCCCTTCCTCACATTTCCCATACTCATGATCCCCAGCACATCTCCCACATTTCTGTTTCCCCTTACACACTGCCGCGACATGTCCAAATTTCTGGCATTTAAAGCACCGCAGCGGCGGAGGAATAAATGGTCGGACATCATAGCTCATATATCCCACAAACACTTTATCTGGCAGACTGTTCTCTTCAAATTTTAACATGATAGAAAAACTATCACTCCTCTCTCCATTTTTATTTCTTTTCAATCGTTTGGCTTCCACCACTTTCCCTCCTGAAACATTAGACTTGATCTCATCAATTGGCACATCAGGTGGAATCCCCGAAATGACTCCGCATACATACTTCTTGTCATCCAAAAGTCTTCCTCTCACATTCTCACCAAGGATTCTTTTTATATTCAGCGCCCTTTCTTTTTGTTTAATATCATTACAGATAATCAATAACGATCCATCTCTTAATATTTTAACAAATTTCACCTTTCCAACCAGTGAATTGATTTCTTTTGTCAGCTTTATTGGATTCCACTTCCCAAAGGACACACCCTCTTTGACAAACTTCAGAACTATTTTAAATTCTGACATCTTAACAGTTTCTCCTTCAGCCTCAGAAACAGATGATTCTATTTGTTGTCTTGATTTTTTCCGTTTATGCTTAGCTTTTTGAATATGCCAAGGTCCTTCATTTTCCACATCATCAGCACCCTCTTCCATTTCCGCAAAATCACTACCTGACACATTTCCCTCTGACATCCTTCCAACCATTCACAGTCTGGTCGTGCCTTTTCCGCCTTTGCTCCCAATCCGTGTTGCCGTCAAGTCTTCCAACTCCGATCTTGTTTTTTTATTGGCGGCTGGCATCCAACTTAAGGTGCATTTACCGCCACCTACCAGACTGGAGTGTGGTCATCAGAGATCTCAGAGGGAATTACATCCACCTCAATGATGTGTAGGATGTGCAAATTCACATCCTAACACACTCATTAATACCTGAATTAATGCATGAGCATGCACTGGCATACACACAAATACTTGTTCATATCCTAAATACGACTCATTAACCCAGTGTTATTTAAGAACCTAAATAAGAGATTTCTAACATAACTTGATTTATTATCTAATAGACTAATCATAGACAGTCCTATATTCTTTCTGCTTAGTAACGACTTTAAAATCTGACGTTCCTCTGAGTATTTATCACATTCTAACAAGACATGCTCCACTGTTTCCACCTGATTGCAATAATTACAAGCCCCATTTTCATGCTTTCCTATTTTAAAGAGCGAACTATTAAGTCCAGAATGTCCAATTCTAAGTCGAGACATAACTACTTCCTCTTTCCGCCTTCCACTCAGATAATTACTATCTCCCACACTCTTTTGAATTGTATATAGTTGTCTCCCATTATCATGGTTATCCCATATCTCCTGCCAAATCTTAATAATTTCTTTTTGAATAATAGATTTACCCTCATTTTTACTCAAAGGGATATTCAGATGAACAATATCTGATCTCAAGGCCTGCTTAGCTAAAATATCTACTTCCTCATTTCCTTCTATACCTACATGAGCAGGAATCCAGACAAATTGAACCAAGCATTTATTGTTATGAAGATAAAGTAATAATTGATATATTCTTAATATCAAATCTAATCTGCTAGATTTACCAGATTTAATACTTAATAATGCTGCTTGACTATCTGATGCTATGATAAATGTACTTACTTCCCTAGTATCATTATCAAGCAACCATTCTAAGGCCAATATGATGGCTGATAATTCAACTGTAAAAACAGCTAAATGGTCAGCTGTTCTCCTCTTAATCAAGACTTTATGGTGTGGGATATTCACTGCTGCTCCAGTTCTACCACTATTTGGATCTTTAGATCCATCTGTATATATAATTATGTTGTCTTTATATCTTTCAAAATATCTATTAACTACAACCCATTCTGGAGTCTTTCCCTTTTTAAGAATTTCATTTAATTGAAGATCAACTTCTGGAGTTAAAAATAACCATGGAGGAATTTCAGATTGAGGAACTGTAGCACTATACTGGAGCATAGTTAAACCAAGCTGTTTTGCCTTTATTTCCCCAATCCATCCAAAACTATTACAATTTAATTTATGATGTTCCCAACATTCCTTCAGCACCATCTTAGTTGGATGATCACCCTTATGTCCTTGTAGGTTCACCCAGTACATGTACATTAATTTCAACCTTCTTAATCTTAAAGGAAGCTCACCAGTTTCTACTTGTAAAGCAGCTAAAGACGATGTTCTGAAAGCTCCACAACAAATCCTCAATGCTTGTGTTTGCTCACTATCAAGTTTTCTCAAATGACTGTCAGCAGCTGCCATATATGCTATACTCCCATAATCCATAATAGATCTCATGAGCGCCTGATAAACTCCCAACAGTGCACTTCTTGAAGCTCCCCATTCCTGTCCTGAGAGACATCTTAACAAATTATTCACTTTTTTACATTTATTTTGAACTGATTCTATTTGATGTTTCCAAGTTAAGCTTTCATCAAAGATGACACCTAAAAACTTCACTGTTTTCACTTGTTCAAGTTTATGTTTATAAAGATTCAACGTAACTTCCTTATGTCTTCTATAAAAGCAAATTACTTGAGTCTTTGCAATTGACATCCTAAAACCCCATTTATTAGCCCAACCTTCCACTTTCAAAATGGCAGCCTGCATCTTTTTCTGTAAATAAACCAGATTATGTCCCCGAATCCATAGAGCACCATCATCTGCAAATAAAGATTTACCTATACTACTATCTATCTCATCAAAAATGTCATTAATCATAATATTAAAGAGAATTGGGCTACACACACTACCTTGTGGAGTACCATTCTCAACAGCATATCTAGAAGAGAAATTCGCTCCTACCCGAACTTCTATTTCTCTACCAAACAAAAAATCCAAAATCCAATTATAAATCTTACCTCCTATACCAATTTTCCCTAATTTAATCAATAATCCTTCTTTCCATAACATATCATATGCCTTCTCAATGTCAAAGAACACAGCTATCACTAACTCTCTATTCGCTTGAGCTTTTCTTACTTCTGACTCTAGACACAGAACTGCATCCATCGTATTTCTCCCTTTACGAAAACCACTCTGGAATGGACAAAATTTATTTTTACTCTCAATAAAATAATAAAGCCTATCTGTAACAATCCTCTCCATTATTTTCCCTAATTGAGATGTAAGAGCTATAGGTCTATAATTTGATGGGTCTTTTGCATTTTTACCAGGTTTTAAGATGGGAATTATAACTGACTGTTTCCATTCTGCCGGAATTCTCCCAGTCATCCAAATCAGATTAAACAATTTTAATATAACAGTAAGAGATGAATATTTAAAATGTTTGAGCATTACATAACACACTCCATCCTTCCCCGGAGTTGATTGCTTAACATTATTAATAGCTTTTTCTAACTCATACATAGAAAAAGGCATATCTAAATCCTGGTTTGAGACTTCTCTCCTAGTAGTAACTCCTGGATTTCCATCCAATAAATCTAATTTATTACTTTTCATTTCTTCAGATAAATTTTCTGAACTATTCACCTTAATTAACGTTACTGCTAATAAGTCAGCTTTTTCTTTATTACTAACCGCCATTTTCCCATTTAATTCTAAAACAGGTAAGGAAAACCTCTTTTTAACACCATTCATTTTCTTAATAACTCTCCATACCTCTGACAGTTTGGTCTCTCTTCCAATGGAATTACAGTACTGCCTCCAACAAGCCTTCTTAGCTTCTCTAATAGTCTTCCTAACTATAGCTTGTGCTTTCTTATATTGAATTAATGCCTCAAAGGTATGACATCTTCTTACCAATTTAAAAGCTTTATTTCTTCCCCTTATAGCAATACTACATTGCTCATTCCACCATGGAGTAGACTTTTTATTTCCTCTTCCCTTTGATTTAGGAATTGAACTTTCAGCTGCATTAATAATAACAGACTTAATCTTTGAATAACACATCTCCACATCACAAAACAAATTCTCATCCAGTTTATTAAATTGACTATCAACTAAATTTTTAAATAACTCCCAATTAGCGTTACTTAACTTCCATCTTGGAATCTGTCCTTCCTCTTCTTTTATCACTTCAGAACCAACTGAAACTAGAATAGGAAAATGATCACTGCCCATTGGAGAATCACTCATCACCTCCCAAGAAGTAATTCCAGCTAATGTATTTGAAACCAATGTTAGATCTAAAACACTCTTTAAATTCCTACAGCAATCATATCTAGTAGTGCTGCCATCATTAAGGCAAACCAGAGAATGTAACTCAAGAAATTCTTCAACAGTCAATCCATTTGCATCTGTATTAAGACTCCCCCATAAAATATTATGAGAATTGAAATCACCACACCATACAGTCTTACCTACATTTTGATCATTTACTTCATTGAGATTCTGAATGGACAACTTCTTGTTAGCATTATAAAAATTTATCACCGACATTTGGTCATTTTCTATCCAAATCTTAATAACTATTGATTCATAATTTTTCCCTATTGATTCCACTTTATATCTTATACTGTCTAGTAAAAAAGTTGCTACTCCCCCTCCTTGTCTTTCTTTTCTATCATTCCTAATTGATGTATACCCAGAGATTTTGAAATCCAGATGAGGCTTAAGCCAGGTTTCTTGAATGCAAATCAGGTGAGGTTTAACTGTCAAATCTGAAATATATTTCTTAAACTCTAGACCATTACTAATAAGACTTCTTGCATTCCACTGGAAAATAATTAACATAACGAAGAGGGGCCACCACTGCATGATTGAGGTTGAGAAGATTGCGTCTCATTTAATTTTTCCTTTATTGATTCCCAATTAACATTTTTACAATCAAGATACTTTTGGGCTGCCTTCACTATTATTTGAATTTTTTCCGTTTTCCTTTGTGTTTGAGCAGTGCAGTTAACAACTTCTACCATGAACAATACAAAATCCTCCTTTGTCATGAGTAAAGTGTCACCTTTAATCTTAGAGCATTCTGAACAATTAGATCCTTCTTTTCCTCCTCCAGACACTTTCTTTGGGTATAATATTGGTTGAACAGGAACTTTTTTCGTTGCTTCCGCATAAGTAATGCCAGTAGTGACTTTGATTTTCTGAACTTCCTCAGCTCTTTTACTAACTATGCATCCCCTAAATCCTGAACTATGCCCACCTCCACAATTACAACATTTCAGCGGAGCCCCTTCCTCACATTTCCCATACTCATGATCCCCAGCACATCTCCCACATTTCTGTTTCCCCTTACACACTGCCGCGACATGTCCAAATTTCTGGCATTTAAAGCACCGCAGCGGCGGAGGAATAAATGGTCGGACATCATAGCTCATATATCCCACAAACACTTTATCTGGCAGACTGTTCTCTTCAAATTTTAACATGATAGAAAAACTATCACTCCTCTCTCCATTTTTATTTCTTTTCAATCGTTTGGCTTCCACCACTTTCCCTCCTGAAACATTAGACTTGATCTCATCAATTGGCACATCAGGTGGAATCCCCGAAATGACTCCGCATACATACTTCTTGTCATCCAAAAGTCTTCCTCTCACATTCTCACCAAGGATTCTTTTTATATTCAGCGCCCTTTCTTTTTGTTTAATATCATTACAGATAATCAATAACGATCCATCTCTTAATATTTTAACAAATTTCACCTTTCCAACCAGTGAATTGATTTCTTTTGTCAGCTTTATTGGATTCCACTTCCCAAAGGACACACCCTCTTTGACAAACTTCAGAACTATTTTAAATTCTGACATCTTAACAGTTTCTCCTTCAGCCTCAGAAACAGATGATTCTATTTGTTGTCTTGATTTTTTCCGTTTATGCTTAGCTTTTTGAATATGCCAAGGTCCTTCATTTTCCACATCATCAGCACCCTCTTCCATTTCCGCAAAATCACTACCTGACACATTTCCCTCTGACATCCTTCCAACCATTCACAGTCTGGTCGTGCCTTTTCCGCCTTTGCTCCCAATCCGTGTTGCCGTCAAGTCTTCCCCTCCCACTAGCTGAAATATTGCCGCACGTCACATCTTTTCTATTCAAATCTATTGGTCCAATGACTGTTGTTCGGGGCGTGGCTATCTTTGAATTCCACGTTCTGATTGGTTACTTCAAGAAAACATACAACACTATCAATATAGCTACAATGATATCTTTAAACTGGAGGTTTACCGGAGTTTTGGCAAAGTTATAGAATAATGTTGCAGTTGATTGTGTTCGTTACACTTTATTCCTTAAGATAAAGACATTGGATTTTAAGCAGTTCGACGTTGTAATCTTGTGAGAAATTACAGAAAAGAACAAGAGAAGTCACCATTGTTCGAGCTGGAGCGTTTAACGTAAGTGTAGCGGCTAACGTGGCTAACCTGTAGCTGTAACGGGATGAGTGAACTAAATGCGATATTTGCCCACAAACTCAACTTTTACTTGACGTGAAGAGAGACGGAGCACTGCGCAGTGAAAGCTTGACGTTTACTATATGCTTCTAAGTCCAGAGAAATAACTTTGAATGATACTGGTATTTTTTTTTCAGACGCATGCATGTTAGATAAAGCAAAGTTTAAAAGTTGAGTAGTTTGTACTTTGTAAATAAACCTGTATACCCGCTTTAAAAAAATGACACCGCTGTTTTTTTTCTAATAACATATTTAAATACGTCATTCAATAGATTGTGTAGTGCTGCACAATCAAACCAAAGTAACTGAGTGACTGGTGGTTTGTGGGTATTGATTTATTGGAGTCATACAGCCACAAATGCTTGCAGCACTTTATTAGGAGAATATAACAATATAGAAAATACTCTGAATTGTCAGCTGTCAATTGGTTAATGGTTACAGTTGAATGTTTGGTCAGTATGAAATGTTTCATGGCAGATGGCTCTTTTTAGTACATAAAAAATTTGGTACATCATATGCTGCAAGGGGCCAAATCCTGTGTTATTTTAGCTCTGGGGAAAAAAGTTCAAAATCCTGTGGAGGAGGGGAGGATGTAAAGGTTTGTTAGATGCTAAGGTTAATCGTGGTCTTATTTTTCCTTCCAGGCTTTCCAGATTTCCTGTCCCTGTGTGGAAGAATTACCGGTCAGTATCCTTGAACTAGCTGAGTTATTTCTGTCTTTTGTTTTGATGCAGGCGTAGGCTCACAGTGTAATAGCGGTGTACCCATATTTAGATTTTGGTTGTCCGAGGCAGTAATTTTAGTGCTTTGAGGCCCAAAGAAAATAGGCCACAACTATCTCAACTACCATGTTTTCAGAATGTAATGACATCTGTCTCATGTCTTTAAAAAGACTTAGTCCTTATCTCCCATAAGGCCATTATTATTAGAGCTTTTCCCCCTCCGTTTTATGAACATTTACTCTGGTGTTATTTGTTCTGGTTAAAGCAAAGTTAAAAGAGCAAGAAAGAAACACACCCAGTTGGCACATAAATACAGCCGAGGTTGGATCATCCAATGACAGGCACTTCTAATAATGTGTGGGAGCATGTTCTGCATAATCCTGAGAATTAACTCCTGTTATGACCATTCATATAGCGGCAGGAGTAACAGGATGACCAAACTGATCATTTGGACGCCACTCATAGCCAAGGAGTCTTGTAGCTAGAATTATAACGAAAGTTGGTCCTTATAAAGGATTTATGGGGTCGAATACTAATGCAGACCACGCTTTTTAAGATTTATATTTTAGAATAATAACATGTAAGCTATGTGTAGCTTTTCTTTCACTTCAGACCTGCGCAATCTGTCAGTTAAAATAAAAATACTTTACAGTTTATTTCAACAGAAAGTTCAATGGTTTAAAAACTTTAGCAGGCTGCTGGAGAAGAAATTAAATATCTCATTTGTTTAGCAGTTTCTTAATACCTAAACCTGAAAATTAAGTCCAAATAGTAAATAACCAGTCTGCTCCATTTCCCGTTGTGTGTGTGTGTGTGTGTATGCAGAGGGGTGGGGCACTATGGTTTAAACCGGGGGGAAGCATTTGATGGTGGCTTATATGATCTCATGGAGAAGTTAGGTAATAGCTGGTTTGGTTCTTTACTTTATGCAGTGACTCTTTGGATCTTCTCTTCTTCTGTGGTGGATGACTTTTTGGGTTTGAATGTTTTGCTTTTTACAGTTTTCCATGCAACAGGTTCCTAGACGCTCTTTTTTTTTTTAACCTTTTTTTTTGACACTGCATTGGTATTTTTTCCTCCATTCTGCTTGCAAGCAGTGCATGCTGAGACATTTGCAGCTTTGTCACCTTGGCGCAACTTTAGAGCTCTCTCTCTCTCTCTCTCACACACACACACACACACACACACACACACACACACACACACACACACACACACACACACACACACACACACACACACACACACACACGCAGTCCAAGCTTAGATGAACTGAGTCACTGTCTTTTAGACTGACAGCTCGGCTTGAACTGGCCCCATCCTTGTTTTTATCCCGCCCCGCTCTCTCTCCCTTCCTGCCTGCCCCACTTGTGCACGCTGCTGTTTGGTTGGTGTTGCCATGGAAGCGCATAGCCAGAAAGAGGCTTCACATACAGCATCTTGTGTTCTCTTCACAGAGAGGCAGTGACGCAAAACACACAATATACGAAAGCAGCTGTGTGGGACTCGCTCTCAGGACTCTTCGGCTCTAGCACTCATGATTTGCACTCAGCAGAGCGATAGTTGCAGATTTTGTCACAGTTGGTGACTTTTCCCCAACTATTTTTGACCTCGACTTTTTTGTTTTTTTGTTTGTATTGCTTTACCTTTTTTTTTCTCTGACTTGTTTCATTTTTTAATCGCAACCATTTTTTCGGGAACGAAGCTTGGATTTTCCCTCATATTATGCACTATGATGGATACCGGCGGTTCAGTGGTTAGCATGCGAACTGAGGAGCAGCCCTTTCATGTCCGCTACAGGTAGGAAATTTACGTCTCTTACCTAAAGTTCAGTCAGTGTTGGAATGTGGCTGCGTTTTAGGTTATTTGTAGAAAACTTCTTTAACCACTTGCTGACGATGTGCTACTGTTTACAATGTAAGAATAGAAGCTAAGGTTGAATTTGAGCTTGGAAAACCTGTCTGCGACCTTGACACAAACCACATGAGCTTCTCAAACAAACCCGCTGTCCCTGCGAACTCAGGTAAATGGCTCCTGCGGCAGGTGTGTCCTGCTCCTGCCTGGTGTAAATATTTTAAAAGCCCTGAAACATTTATCCCAGCTTGCTTTGTGTGTGCCCACATGTGTGTCCAGTTTGTCTGGACAAGGGGACACCTACGCCCAGCCGTCATTTTGGGGGTGGGTGGGCTGACTTCTCCAAAACCGGACGGTTAACGTCAATGAATTGATTCCATTAGACCACGGAGCGGAGTCTGACAGCTCTAATCAAGCTACTTAGCGTTCTCCAGCTCCATAATCTGTCAGCTGCATACTTCACAGACGTAATCTCAGGTGACCAGGTCGCCGGGTGACAGAACACGCCGAGGAAAGACGGGCAGATTAGCCGAGAAAGTGCTGATGGAGCGAGTTCCTCGCGGCCGTGCAGTGGAAGTTAATGCTGTGACAACATCCCAGGCGTCTCCTTGAACTTTTTTTTTTCCTGGGCTCAGATATCTCCATGACGTCAGATGGCTAATGCGTTTGATTTTACCTCTTATTTTTAACTTTTTTTTTTTTTTATGTAAATGAGCAATAAACATGTTTTTTTTTTTTAATCAAGTGTTTTTGATGAAAGCCGGTCGGTAGATCAAGGGCAAAGAAGGTTGTCGATGCTTCAGAAAAAGACAAGGAGCTGCTGTGTGGAAGTGCCGTTTCCTTCCAAGGGGAAATCCTCAGCAGATGCCACTCAGGTGTTCCATGTGCTGCTGCTGCTGTTGTTGCTGTAAGGCACGGAAAGCCGGCAGGTAGGCTGCCGTTTGCCACAGCTGTAGAGTCTAATGGTGTAATGCGTAGGGTTAGTTGTAAACAAAGCCATTCTCCTCTCATTTAAGGATTAAGACTGCTGAGCTCTGAGCTTTGACTGTTCAGGATATCGTCTTTGCTTTTGTTGCCAAATTATAGCCTGTCTGACGGTGAGAGAAGTTACTGTGATTGGCGATCTGCGTCAGCACAGAGGAACATTGCAGCTCGTATAAAAGCCATAACGTCGTCTGAGGATCCCAGTCCTTGGTTTGTTTTTTAGTTTATTTTATTTTTTTTCCTTTGTGGTTTTTAAGTAACGACTGGGTGTGTTCAAGAGGGGGAAAAAAACTTCTACTACACAAGCTGGATGGGTTTCAAAAACCTAATCTTTTCCCAACAACAAAAATATTATTGTTGGGAAAACAATGTCACGAGTTTTGTCTTGGTTGCTTTAGCCAGCAATCACCAAGTTGCATATAAGAATGTATGTCCATTGTTTTTCTTTCTATGGATGAAAAAAAAAAAACATTCAGTATCTTTAAAAATCCAAAATAATGACTGATTCAGGTCACAGCACATATTCATACTTTCTTAATGATGGAATAAAGAGGAATAAATTGTGATCTGGTCTTTTTGATGACCACTCTTTGAAATCCTTAACCCACTTACCTAATTCATCAGGTTATTTCTGGTTTGGAAGATTAATTTGAGTCCAAGCTCTCATCTCCTGACTGCTTGATTCGATATTTTTCCATATATTTTTTTTCCCCTTGCGACGCCATTTATTCTGTGAATCAGACCACAGGACATGTTTTCAAAAATGTAGTTCTACATGTGTTGCTGTTTTCAACCCATGGCGATTCAGGTCTCATTTCTCTGTGAGGACGCTCGCTTACCAGCTTCAGCCATCAGCTTCACAGGGTCTTTTGCTTTTGTTCTGTGTTTGATTTGCACATTTTGCACCAAAACACATTGATCTCTGGAAAACGGATTCCATCGAAGCGGTCTGATAGTTGGACAACTTTTTACATAGTTGTGAACATTTAGCCTTCATGGATTAGATAAGTTTGTATCCAAGGATGAACCGGGACTTGTGGAGGTCTGCTTTTCTCTTCCTGATATCTTGGCTTTTTCTTCTACAAATCCTTGACAATGTGACCTCGGCTCTATCCCGTAGTAATCCTACATATGTAAACTTATGAGTTTGAAGAAAGTAGCGAAACATTCTCTCGTCATTCCAACATTTAGTCAGTAAAAATAATTCTGCTGTTCTTTGACTTTTTGTTCCTATTTCAGAAAAAATTTCCAGATTTTGAGTTTTTGCTGTGAGAGAAACTGTTTTTCTGGGGTGCCGTCCGAACGGATGCGAGACCCACCATAATAAACAAGCTCCATTTGGAGCCATTGTTTTCTGTAGATGGAAGGAAGCGGCTCTGAAAAACTCCCTGATGAAAAGCCCTTCGCTTTGAACGAATGTTTCCCTGCTGTGCGGAGAAGCTGACAGTTCGATGTTGGAGTTTAGCCACAAAAGTCCTGCTTTTTCTTTTTCCGTACAGCCAATACTTTTTTTTTTTAATGAGATTCTACCGAGTTAAATCTCTTTACATATTTTCATTTTAAGGCTAGACCAGATTACACAGACATTGGAGAGTTTTTTTTTTTTATATATATATTTTTGTCACCTTCTGTAGAATGGAGGTGTCCTGCCTGGAGCTGGCGTTGGAGGGGGAGCGGCTCTGTAAGGTGGGCGACTACAGAGCGGGCGTCTCCTTTTTCGAAGCCGCAATCCAGTTGGGCACAGCGGACCTGCAGGTGCTCAGCGCCATCTACAGCCAGCTGGGTAACGCCTACTTCCATCTGCACGACTACGCCAAGGCTCTGGAGTTCCACCGACACGATCTCACCCTGACAAGGTTTTGACCCATTTTCGACAAGACCCCATCTACCCTTTAAATATGCACTTTTATTTATTGACCTGAAGTTGCGCGTCTCCTAGAACCATTGGCGATCTGCTTGGGGAAGCTAAAGCCAGCGGAAACCTCGGCAACACGTTGAAAGTGCTGGGTCGGTTCGACGAGGCTGTGGTTTGCTGTCAGAGGCACTTGGACATAGCGAGGGACATAAATGACAAGGTGAGAAACCCGTTCAAACCCGTCATTACGACCCGTCGCAGTCAAATATTTTAGAGTTCCTGCTCTGGCTTTGGAAGAAATTGCGTGCCTCACCCTGGGCATGTTTCCCACCCTGGGCATGTTTCCCACCCTGGGCATGTTTCCTTGGCTCTCGTCAGATCGGGCAGGCGCGAGCGCTCTACAATTTTGGCAACGTGTACCACGCCAAAGGCAAAAGTATTTGTTGGAGCGGGGCTGAGCCTGGAGATTTCCCAGAAGAAGTCATGACGGCGTTGAAGAAAGCAGCCGAGTTCTACGAGTAAGGACTCAAGAGTCACAGTTCCACGTATTTCAGCAACACAGTCCACTTATCTAAACTGAACTTGTTTGTTGTGAATCTTCAGAGCGAACCTGGCGATAGTGAAGGAGCTCGGGGATCGGGCTGCTCAGGGTCGAACTTATGGTAACCTCGGCAACACGCACTACCTGCTGGGAAACTTTGGCAAAGCTGTGGCCTCTCATGAACAGGTGAGAGGGGAAACTCTGACGACCCTCTCTCCCTCTCAGTTTATGTTTTATCGTGAGCATTGATGGTGACTGAAATACTTTCTGCTGTGCTTTCAGCGTCTGCTGATAGCGAAGGAGTTTGGCGATCGATCAGCAGAACGGCGGGCTTACTGTAACCTGGGAAACGCTTTCATCTTTCTGGGGGAGTTTGAAGTGGCAGCTGAGCATTACAAGTAAGCCCCGTCCCGTACACGCATGTAAAACATACAAGCATTATCACTATAACTAAAACTAGAGGAGACGTGGCTCAAAAGTGAAAATGCACAACGCACTTCTCAGATTTTTATTTACTGGAGAAATGAGTAAAAATCAGATTTATCTATGAATCTTTTCCTTCCACTACTCTGTGTGTAAAATTGAGTGTAAAGATGTAAATCAAAGTTCTACTTAAGTTAAGTGTCGCAGCAGTGCTACAAAACGTCCCTCGCCGTGAACACGATGGGTCACAATCAGCCTCTGTTTTTCCTGTTCTGTCCAAGCTGCTCTAAGCTTTTCTCTGTGAATGAAACGGCGTTCACGTCTAAAACGAGGACGTCTCCTCCGTATGCGGTGATATGCATTGTTCCTCAACCGATGCTTCCCCGAAGATTTAGAGCTTTTGATGTTGAAAGGAACCGTAAAACGACCTCATGCTGAAGCTCCTTGCCCTTTCGTTTGCCAGGAGGTCGCTGCAGCTGGCGAGGCAGCTGAAGGACCGAGCCGTGGAGGCGCAGGCCTGCTACAGCCTGGGCAACACCTACACACTACTGCAGGACTATGAGAGAGCCATAGACTACCACCTGAAACACCTCATCATAGCTCAGGACCTCAACGACCGGTACGAACACACTGTGTGTGCCTTGTCTTGGTCTGTAAATAGATTTATGCGCTCACTTTTATTTGATCTTTTTTGTAGGATTGGCGAGGGTCGAGCATGCTGGAGTCTTGGAAATGCCCACACTGCACTGGGGAACCACGACCAGGCCATGCACTTCGCTGAGAAGCATCTTGAGATCTGCAAAGAGGTGCTTCCCAGAACCGAAGCAGAGGAACAGACAGGGCTTCTGCACGTTTCAATGGTCTTCATGTTAAGTTTAGGCCGCAAAGCAGCAGTAGGTAACGTTTATATATAAAAAAAGAAACTACCAATCTGAGCCAGGAGGAGGGTTTTAGCGCTGTTAATCACCCTTGTGTATGCTGTTGCTCACAACTTCCCCTTTGCTCTCTGCTACACCACAGCTCTTTTTTTAGAGTGGAGCTTCCCCTGAATGCTCAGGCTAATTAGCATATACCGATGATAGCGGATAAATGGTTTTCCTTCTACAGTAAGCTATGCTAATGTTTTTCCACCATTAACATAGCTGCAGCGCATACATCAACATGATCGACAGTGCTAAGACCCTCCTCCTGGCCCTGATTGGTTGTTTCTGACCATGCTGTGAACTCCTGAAGATGGCGGTAGGACAATAGGAAGTAGGTTTTCACAGATCATCAGTCTCCTGTCATGACGTCGTAGCAGCTCTAATATGTGAAAAATTTCTATAAAACTGTTACAAACTGCAGCTTTAAAAAGTTGTAAACAACCTGCATTTTTTCCATAATAGGTCTTTAATTTAATTGACGCTTTCAATTTGCACATCTGTTCATTTCTTCAATTTATTTTTATTTCATTTTCACAATAGGCAGGATTATGTTTTAGTAAGAATTAATTATTTAGGTAATTGAAATAAATAATAAATTTTTCTCCACTTGCTCATTTGGTGTAAAAACGTGTAATATTTTGCTTGACCGAAGGGATTTTCTATAGTTAGAGGTTGTTTCAAGTAACCGTAGTGAAGCTGCGCTTTAAGAAGAAAATCACTGAACTTGAAAATAAAAAAACAAACTTCAAACTTGCAGAAACCCTGAAGAGAGCCGTTTGATTTTTATTTTACAACATTTGACCCTCACTGGGCTCACCTGGCCGGTGTTTTCTGCTTCCTTCCAGACTGGAGACAGGAGCGGGGAGCTGACCGCTCGTATGAACGTCTCGGATCTCCAGACGGTTTTGGGTCTGAGCTACAGCACAAACAACTCCACGCTGTCGGAAAACAAGGAGATAGACTACAACCTGCATGGTAACCCCCCCTCCAAAAAAAAAAAAATCACAGTTCTCCGTTTCTTAAAGGGACAGTGTAGGAGTTCAAAGTTCATAAGCGGTAAATAGCCAACCTGCAGCTGGTTCCATTTAGTTTCAGGCCAGACGAGTTGATCCCAGAAGCTGAAGCTGACATTTGTCTGAGATGAGCTAACGTTTCTGCAGGAGCCTTTTAAAGGACGTCGGCTCTGCCTCAAGCTTTTACTCGCTTTGAAGTTTATAATCGTCTACGTGAGAAATAGAGGTGCTGAGCGCTCTCCCCGCATGAAACGTGGACTGAGAGCAGAGCGTTTAAAGTGCTTTCGGTCTGAGTAACTGAAAACACTTTTCAGTTAACGGCAAGGCGGTATAAAATACAACAAATTAGCATTCATCTAGCTTTATGTTTATGCCTTCCACGCCAGGTTGCTTCTGTGCTGTGACTAGAACCTTTGCACATGTCTCGCACAGGAAGATCGTTAATAACTCACTGTCTCCAACCTATATTTCATGAGTAATTAAATAGTAAATTCAAATGAAACCTGCAGCCTACATGTCTGAATAGCATTTGCATAAACCGCTGTGACGATTTTTTTGAGAGGGGATCCGTTTTAAGAAGGTAGAAGTTCATTTTGGTCTCAGACTAGCTGCTGGCTTCAGCATCTAGTACCAACTAAGCTGGATTTATATTCGGTAAAAATGCTAGGAGAGTCACCTGCTGCAGGTAAGATATTTACTGCTATGTTTACAGAATCTTGATCAGAAGATCCTGGACTGTCCATCGAGGTCATTTTCTGTTTTCGTTCATGTTACGTTGACGTTTCGCAGGGGCAAAGCCCAGGATGAGCAGACGACATAGCATGGAGAACCTAGAGCTGGTGAAGCTCACACCGGACAAGATGAATGTGAGAGAAATACGATTGGCTACGAGTTTTTGCTTCCGTCAGCTACATTTCAATGTTGCTAATCAGTTTAGTTGTGTTTTGAAGGGTCAGAAGTGGAGCAGCGACATCCTGACCAAGCAGTCCAAACCGTCACTGGCCAAGAGCTCCTCCAAGCTGTTCTTTGTCAGTCGCCTGCGGGGGAAGAAGTACAAGATCGGGGGCTCCACCAAGGTCCTCCAGGACACCAGCAACACCTTGGACACAAGTCAGACGTCCACACAGGGACCACAGAAAGTACGCAGCACAGGATTCGTTTCATCATCATCAAACCCAATCAGTTCTTTTCTGTTTGTAACTTCTTGTTTTCTTTGCAAACCAGCGACTCTCTCCTGAAATGCTCGGAGATGAAGGCTTCTTTGACCTCCTGAGCCGTTTCCAGAGCAACCGCATGGATGACCAGCGCTGCTCCGTTCAGGACAGAGGCAGCAGGTTGTCGTTAAACAGCGGGCCGGATTCGCCCCCCAGAACCATCAGGAAATGTGGGTCAATGTAGTCGGTGAAGACCAAAATTTAGAAAATCCTCAGTGATGCTTCATGTTTATTCATCCTTTTTTGTTTGTTGTTTTTTTTTAATCTGCAGCCGTTTCAGAGTCTGTGAACTTAGCAGGATCGTCTGGCAGACGGCTGGAGGAATCGGCGGCCGCTGGGGGAAGCCTGCCAGGTCTGAGACTAAACCAGAGCAGCAACCAGGCCGTGTTGAACCACCTGATGGCCAACGCTGACAACGCCGAGCCTGATGAGGATTTCTTTGACATGCTCGTCAAATGCCAGGTGATTATTTAGATCTCAAAGTTCATTCTGGGCTTTTATTGTTACTCAAAGTTCTGGCTTACCACAAAGTCTAAAGCGCTGAAGTGTTAAGTCACTCCGGAAATGGAGACATCAGAATGAACTCTCCTGGATTTTTATTTTTAACGGCCATCGATTACCATGACATCGTTGCTTGATTGGCCAGCAGACGTGCCTCCTCAAACTTAAAATGTCCAACTTCTGCTCCCCCAGGGTTCCCGCTTGGACGACCAGCGTTGCGCCCCTCCCCCGCCCCCGGTCCGAGGACCGACCGTCCCCGACGAGGACTTCTTCAGCCTCATCATGCGCTCTCAGGCCAAACGAATGGACGAGCAACGCGTCACGTTGCCTTCTGCAGCCAGATCCAGCTCAGACTAAACCAAGCACTAAAAAGGGACAAAAAAAAAATCTTTTTTTTTTTGTTTAAATCTCACGAAGTTGTGAACTACGACATGACTAACTCAAAGTACAACTCTTTTGTGTCGTTATATTTGTCCTTTTGGACGAAACAAAGCACTGTAAACATTGTACAGAATAAGGAAGAAATCTCAACTTGTTTCGCACAACTTGCACACCAACAATTTCAGCAGTAGCTTTATGGACTCCTTTTTTTGTTGCTGTTTCGAATGGCTCTTTGTGAATGAATTTCGTTTCATCTTAGTGTATTTTTCAATACACAACTGCAGCTATGTTTGTATTTATTGTACCTTTTTACATTTCTGTTTACTGCTGTCCCTGAATAACCTTCTGAAGATCACATTGGTGAATGAATTTGTATGAAAACAGAGGCGTGTATATATGGGTAGTTTCCAAATACTTTCAAATAAAAATTTAAAAAATCTAATAAGCAAAAAAAAAAAAAGATGAATCTTTGTTATTTTGTATGAAATGTTTGAGTTAAGAAATAAAAATATCACAGTAGAAGTCCTGTTATTTATTTTTTTGTAAAAGACACTTTATTGAATGTACCGGTAACTTGACCTCAAGCTTCAGTTCATTTAAGTTACTTTTAAAAACAAGAATTAGGCTCAATTTAAGAGCCACTAGCATTTCAAAAACAAATAACTGTACATACATAAACACTGAAATAAATAAATCTATGTTTGTTAGTTTGGCCTCATCTCAGAAAACAATATACTCTAGAATAACAAAAAACTTAAATATGCATTTTTAAGTAAATCTGACTGCTACAAGACAATGTTAATGAAAAAAAATATATATAAAAACAATGCATATGCCCCAAATAAAGTTTTCTAATAAATATTAAAAGCACCCGCACTTCCATCCAGATGTCATTGTGCATATGGTTGGACCAAGACTGACACCTACTGTTAATACACCACAACAGCAGCAGCAGACAAACCTAAGCTCACCACTGAGGAAAAACAAAAAAAAAAACAGAATGATAGGATGTGCAACCGATATCTGAATACTGTACATCTCCTCAATGCTGAAATATTAAAAAGGTCCTTCGTTGCAAGCAAGCCACTGCAAGACATAAAAACAACACACCGATTCCAAATCAAACCAACTTGGCAGCTAATTTACACATTCTGGGCTGCGGCAACGCGTTGGGTACATCGATGTTGGCGACAACCTCAGACAGTACGACAATATCTGCAGAACCAGATGCGAGGAGCTTGCGGCTGACGGAAATATTACGTTACATCGGTTTTTCTCTACCTCAACGATAGCAGCGTTACGGCAGCTGTTGGGAAACGATACGCAGGAGAAGGAATGTACAAATTCTTTACAGTGAATTCTATAAATGAACGTAGCATTGTTTTAGTTATGGAGACTGAGAAGGCACCATCAGGGACAAAAACTCGAATCTCGTTAAACCCCAACAACTCCTAGGTGAAAAGGACATGCAGAAGGAAACGTGTGTGTGTGTGTGTGTGTGTGTGTGTTTGCGTAAAGAGTGAAAACAAATTGACTCACATGGGTTCAGGAATCGAAAGGAGAACAAACCAATATTTTAACCCTTAGGATGATAAGGAACATGCAGCATGTGCTTCGGATGTTTATCCATTTGGTTCACGAGTCGAAAGGAAAGGTTGATTTAGCAGTTTGTGTGAGCACGCAGCAGGGATGTGACTATTCATAAAGGAAGGGAAGCATCGTTTTAGTGCACGTCTTCTACGTCTAGTTTCATGTTAGGGGTTGTGTCTCCACAAAGTGACGGTGCGGTCGGCGGACGATGAGAGGAAGGACAGGTCCTGCGTGTGCCAGCGACACTGAATCACCTTGTCGCCGTGCTCTCCCACCACAGTCTGGGGCAGCTGCTTGGTCAGGTCACCTAGAAACGCAACACAGAGACGTTCAACTTCGCTCTTTCCCCCACACACCGACCCGACAGAATGCGTCCGCTCCGTCTCCACAGACGCACCTTGAAGGTTGGTGACCATGACCTTTGTGTCGTAGGAACCGGTGAGCAGGTAGTGCGCTCCAGGGGAAAATCTGACCGATCGGACGTCGCTCGTGTGGGGCCGGTACACCTGGACGATCCGTCCTCCTCTGATGTCGTACAGCATGCAGGCGCTGTCTTCCTGTCCTGTTGCTAGGAGACGGCCGCTCGGATCGACCGCCACAGAGGCGACAGGACTGCCTGTACAGCGAAGAAGACGCGAAATCCAGTTGATACTTTTGAATCTTTCCTCCACGAAGCACCAGTTTGCACCAAAGTGACAAACGCAGACCTGAGCCGTGGAAAGCAGTTCCCACAACTCTCACGCAGCTGGGCACCCTGAGGTCCCAGAAGCGCACCGTCTTATCCTGGGAGCCCGACGCAATCATCCAGCCTCCCCAGGTGTACAGAGACAAAATGTGACCTGCACAGATCAAACAAAACAATAATCACAGTCCCTTTGCTTTGCGACTCCACACCTTTGTGATTAAGCTGATGCGGAGAGGTGCAGAGGTAAGTCCCTTGGGGCACCTGTGTGTCCACTGAGCGCGTGCAGCCCTTGCCCCCTCTGGCAGTCGGTAGTGTAGATGTTGCAGTCTCCGGCTCCGGCGCTGATCAGGATGGCTCCTCCACTTTCTGGCCCCTCCATGAAGGCCAGGTCTCTGATGGTGCCGTCATGCATGCTGAACTCCAAGTCCGGCCCTGGAGAAACAGAGACACGCGAATCAGAGTTTGATCAAACAAAGTTGGCTCTAGCTGTAGCGTAACGTCGGGGAGAGCTCTTGACCTGTGGCGTTGCACGTCTCTGCGCTGAACGGCAGGACTTTGACGTATTTGTCGTTGGAGCCTGTGGCCAGCAGCTGACCGCAGTGACTCCAGGCCACGCAGTAGATGGAGCCTTTGTGGTGTTTGTTCCTCTTGAAGCGAACAACCGGCTGCTTCGTTGGACTGGACACACTACAGAGCAGAGAGCAGCAATGAGAAACTGTTAAAAATTATGAATATATATATATTTTTTTATTAAACAGCTTTTTCCCTAAGTTTAAATCTAAAACCATCAACTCAGTTAATTTTATGCCACTCCTACAATAACCCATCAGGTTCCATTTCAAAATTACAGGCAGCATTTTTAAACAATATCCCCCCATGTCAGAATTTTAGTCCCAATTCAATAATATGTGTAAAACATGAAACAGTGCAGATGAAGTGGGCTTGTGAGTAAAAGGTCATTTCACAGCATTGTGCGCATCTGGAGAAACTTCCAGATCCGCTCCGTTTCAAAGTGCGGTGTGCTACCTCGAGTTGAGTTTTTCTGGATAGGCGCACACTCGCAGTGTTTTGGAGTTGGATCCCACGGCGTAGAGAGCGCCAGACGGGTGAAAGGCAACAGCTCGGACGGCCTGAGTGTCCTCCAAACTGTGCACTGGTACAAACAGGCCATTTGGTTTATCGCCCTGAAAAAAACCCCAGCAACATCTCAGGTTAAATAATTAAACACTTTATGGCACTGGGGGGTAACAACCCCAGCAGCAGTGGCTTCCTGTAGGTGTTACTATTTTATTTTTTGCTGAGAGTGTTTCTAGTGCATCCCCACCTCTTTGCTCCGGGTTAAAGAGCCAGGCGAGTCGCTCGGTTGACCTTTCGGTTTCTGTCCACTGTCAAAAAAAAAAAAAACACCACCACCTCAGAAACACTCTCATTAAACGAAGGCGTGCGAGTGGGAAAGCTAATTAAATCCCACCAACCCTGAGAGCACAGGGGACTCATTTGGAGGCGGGACGACCCGGCCCCCTACGCTGCGCTGCGGGGTGCTGCTCACCACCCCTCCCCCGCAGCTCCGGTTCTGCTCCGGGGTCACAGATGGCGGGTTGTTGTTGTCCTCGGAGGCGGGCGTGTTCCCGTTCCCGTTCCCGTTGCACTGCTGGGTCAGAGATTTCACCTCGTCTCCCAGGTTCTCCATTCCCACATTGAGCTCCTCCAGCTTCTGAATGGACCTGCAAGAGCAAAGGCACATCGCAGCTTGTTCTTCTCACAGCACATTTATTTCAGTTTTACTTTTGTTTTTGGAAATAAGGGGGGAGGTTTATTTAATTTTTACTTTGTTGTACAGGCTGACACGGCAGCAATATCAAGTAAAAACAAGAAATAAGAAGAGAAAAGAATAAAGGATTTTATTATAAGCACCGTCATCCCTCTGAATAATGTAGAAGTCAGCAGGGACTGGGAGATTTATGGTAGATGGAGGACCGTGAGGATGACTAAATCAAAAAGCTTTTGTCCTGCTGAGAGAATAATAAAAAAAAGTATACATTTTTCTTTCTTCTTTTTAAATAATTGTGTTTCTGTAAATCTGCTGGAGTCGGATTACCTTCAAGTCTCTGCATGTGAAAATACAGTTGCTATTAAGCAGGATATTAACACTTAAAGTGAGAGTCCCAGGTGGTGCAGCAGCTCGGGGGCAGATGGTGCCGCGCAGCCTGGAGGGGGCTGCGCCACGTGAGGGGCGGCCTCGTGGGACCCATTATTTTCAAGACCTTAACGCGTCAACTTTATGCTTTCTGACAGCTGCGCCCCTTTTGTTGGACAAACACCATACAAAAATTAACACGGCTTCGAACAAGAGCGCCGTCGTCTTTCCCTGCTCCTTTACAAACTGTAGTCGTTTCGTAACGAATACATAGTTGCTGTGAACAGGAAGCAAAGAAATGCACGTTTTTTTGTTTTTTTTTTAATTCTACAAAAACAATTCAAATCTGAAATAAATTGTTTTTGTTTGTGGTCAGCCCCACTGAATCGACCATCTGCAGCAGTTAGAGCTGCAAGCCTTCAGGGGTCCAGTCTATGTCTCTACCAGCTTTATACTTCTAGAAACAAAAGTGTTCATCATGTTTTTGTTGCAAACTGTCTCGACTGGATTTCATTGCAGAGATTACCTGGAAATGTCCAGCATATGAAAATGATTTGCTGTACTCCATAATTCTAGTACAAGTCTGGTTGCGTGTTCATGCTGGAAGGTGAACCTTTAACCCCAGGCTCATGTTTTTCGCAGCTTCTCATGCTTTTCTTCCAAGATTGTCCTGTTTATCGTTTTAATTCAAACTAGCTTCCCCATCACTGCTGAAGAAAAAAATTCAACCCCACAGCATGATGCTCCCTCCGCCATGTTATCACATGCTCATACCATATTTTTTCCTCTCTTTGTATTTTATTGTCATCAAATGCTACCTGATTTAACAGGGACAACAAAATATAAATAAAAATGGCTTAGTCGCATCTTGCTACTTCATAAAAGACGTGACGATTATAAAATTAAAGGTGCTCTCTTGTCTGTGATGATTCACCAGGACGCACCTACAGTGTAAATACACTACTGTCCAATCAATGAGACAAATACACAATTTTCAACTGAATTATAATTTTCTAATTAAATTATGACAATCATCATTTATGAAGGGGATATGAACGTTGTCCTTGAAAATAGACGCTTTTATAGAGAGAAACTTAAATCAACATGAACAAATATGTTACAGATCTACATTTTGACGATGATATCAAGACGTTACCACATATGTCATGTGAAATACGTAATTCTCATGTAAAATACAAGAAGCTGAAGGTCCTGCCGTGTCCGTACCTGTTCAGGAACTTCTCGGTGAGGCTGTGCTGCATGTCGCTGGGCGGAGGGTCCTGCTGCACGCCTCCCTCCAGCAGCATCTGCTGGTACATCTGCCTCTGCTGCTGTTTCTGCTCCAGGTGCTGCTGCACACGCAGCCTCTGCCGGTAAAACTCCTCGTACTTCTCGGTCGACTCCCGTAGCTGAGGACAGAGCACATAAGAAATGCAATTATTCATTTTAAAAGCATGTAAAGGCATAATGAATGGATTTGATTTGACCAGGAATGAGACTGTTTTAAAGAGATGGAAATAAATTCCTGCTGTTATTTTGTTCAAGGAAACGGAGAACAACTAAGGTTTTTCTTTAGAGACTGAACCATTTAACAAACACTTCTGATTTATTTCATTGTATCAATGTTTTAGTCGCCGTCTGATGTGTTGATTTAATTAAACAGGGATCCAACACAAATTTTACAACCCTCTGGACGTTTAAGAAAAAAAAAAAAAACCTAGTGAATTATTATATTAGTGAATTATCTCCACTAATAATGAAACGATAAAACTAAGATTAGGTCTATTTTCAAGATGTGTCAATAAAAGCACAGCTCATGACCTTTGACACCTGTATTCTGTTTGTAAAAAAAAAAAAAACTGAAGTTGTGACAATGATATTAAGAAACAGACAAATCATTGTAAAAACATATTTAGACTTACATTTTTAGTGTTCTAGATAGTCTAACAAAACATTTTTGTGAACTCAATTTTCTTCCCCCCCCCTTTTTTTTTTAAAGCAAATCTCATACTTTCCCACACATCCCACATTTAAAGAAAAACTAGAGCATTTTCTAGCTCAATCTGGACCTCTCAAAGACGCTTTGTGAACTCTTCACCTCTCCCGTCGGCTCAGGTATGAAGGGGAGGGAAGAGGGTGAGACGGAGAGCTGAGGACAAGTCACTTCCCCGCTCTGTCGTCTGCTTCCTGCCCCGATGAGCCGATGGGAACAGACTGGATGAATGTTTGGGGAGAGGCCAGAGCCTGGCTTTGAGCCAGACGTGGGAAAGAGGCACAGAGGAAAAACAAGGAGGAGAAAGCCGGGACGTGAAAAAGATCTCAGAGGCTCGTACTCGGGTCTCTGCGTGTGAATCTTTGTTTGACACCGACAGTTACGTTTTAGTTTTATATAAACTTACAATAAATGACTTAACTGAAGATAAAGGGAAACACAAAGGGGCCCAAAATAGGTACAATGAAGCAAACAAACATAATTCCCCATTTGAAGCCGACACAAGAGCATAGATGACCCATTTTATGTAGCTCAGCCACTGAGTCGCTGATCCCTACTGACATGCAGCCTCATTACGCTCATTATTTATTAGCTAAACAGGTTGAAACACTTCGTTGATTTTTCGTCAGTCTAAAATATTCCATCTTTGAGACACAGACAAGTTACTACCAGATGTGATAGTAATCTTTTTGTTGATTTGGTCAGTTTTCACACAGTTTCGTAGCAAATAGATGCATCCTCATTATCCCTCTTCGTCGGCGTCAGAGACGCTAACGTAGATCGATTCAGATTAATCAGAACCGACAGCGTCACTGCGGGCAGAACTCATCCATGGAATAAGTAAAAACAAATTATTCGGCAGGACAAACGTTCACCTCATTCCTATCAGCAGATTCAGCCGTCGGCGCGTCCTCGCCCGGAGCCGAGTCGGGCCGCGCGTTCGGAGCCGCACCAGAGCTCAACATCTTATCTACGGGTGTGTCGGTTCTGGATCTGCACACGCAAAAAAAGACCGCAGCGTTAGAACGTCTGCTAAAACCCGGAATCACCGGTTTAGTAAATCCCCAAATAATCACAACAAAAATGCTTTTTTTCCCCTGACAGATATTTATAGGGATCAATGGCTCTGGGAGCGAAATATTTAGCAAATTTAGAGACGTAGCAATATATGTAATCACAAAAAACAGCTTGAACTGAAATAAGTATTCAGTAAATATCATGCATTTAAGCTGTGTATGCTAATAATAGATTTTAGTGATGCTTGTTTAATGCAGCATGAAAATGGTTGATTAAGTCATTAAACTGCATGTCTTGTGTTTGCCATGATCCCAAAACAGAAACACATCAACACTGTTGAGATAAATATTTTTAGATCCTGTCACTGTGGCAACACTTGCCAACAATATCACATATTTTTACACTTTCATGAAACCCTGTTTTTGTACAGATCTTCAACTTTCTAACACTAAAAGCCTATGAATTCTGAATTTAGCCAATTCTGATTTTGCTTTAGGAAGTATAAACATTATTGTTGGTTTCCTTTTGGTTCCTAGTAGAGAAATCATCTAAACGTCGAAGAACACAGATTTCCCCATGTGGAAAAACGACAAGCCTTTAACAACTCTTAGCATAGGAGTATTGTCATTATAATGCAGAGTCAACACATTTAAAAGTCAAAGTCTATTTTATTTGTCCAGGTTTGTTGTTTCATCTTTCACTGAAGCTGCTGACAGCTTTTCTGCTTCCTCTGATTTCCTTTTTAAACGTCCGTCTCTTGCTGACGAGAGCTTACTTAAAGTCTTCTTGATTTAATAACTTCCAATCAATTATTTTCTAGCTACGGTGTGTTCACTGGCTGGAAAAAGACTGGATTTTTAGTTTCTGTCTGGCACATCACAGATCACGGCCGTTCTGGCCTAAAATCGTCAGATTCTGATAACCAGGTTTCTTACGTTTCGGGCGATTCCTCGAAGATGCTGTGGCAGTCGGAGCTTTCCATCATCAGACTCCTGCTCAGGTTCTGTCCTCCCACTCCTGGATAGTGGAAGTTTGCAAAGGAGTGAGACATGGGAGAGACCCCTTTCCCTGGCACAATCTCCCCACCACTCGCCCTCTTATCCTGGCCCGACAAGCCGTAGGACAACCCGTCCAGGGCTGGGTTCAAGGACCGGGTCATGTAGGTGTCTGCGGACTGAGGGCGCCGAAGCGGAGAGGAAGGGTACGGGGAGAGTTTGCTGATGAGCGGGGTGAGCAGGTCGGCGTAGCCGGTCTTAGCCGGCTTGACCAGGCGGTCGACGTGGATGTTGAGCTGCTTCTGTTCGAAGGCGCAGGTGAAAACGCTGTGGGAGAGGTTCTGCATCCAGGAGAGCAGCGACAGGTCCAGATCGTCGCAGCCGTTACCGCACAGCATGTCGACACCCAGAAGGACCTCGCTCTCCGTTATCTCCTCGCCTGTTGCCTTGCTCTGCACATGACAAAAAAAAAAAAAAAAGCCTGAATGTTAATGATTGTAAACAGAATTATGCCAACAACTCAGTCCAGCGTACACCTTCAGTAGTTCCCACCTGGCAGAACTCCACACAGCATTCGTACAGGACTCCTTTGAGAAGCAGCTGAAAGAGGCGATCCCCGCTGGCCTTGAAGCCGGCTTCACTCAGCTTCCTGTCTGCGGGAATAAACTCGGCCACCATGTTGCAGGCCTCCTCAAAACACTGCACTCTGGCTGTGCTGGGATTCCAGTCCTGAGGGAGGAAAAAAAAAAAAGTTATTTTAGTCCAAAGAAACAAGTTCAAAGGTAATTTATTCACAATACATAACAAACAAGATGTAGCTGTAACATTTTGTAAGTCTTAAATCTGTAGAAATATGGGTGTCTTCCCACCAGCCCTACTAGTTTCTCTTTAGCTGAACTCTGGTTCATTTTCCCAGAAAGTCCAGTTCATTTGGGGAGGAGCGAATGAGCAACTGAACTCTGATGTGGACCAAAAAAGCGAAATCTGGTCCACTTAAAAACCTGGGTCTCGGTTCGGTTCAAGTGAACTCTGGTGTTGTTTGAATGCAAATGTGAATGCAGAGTGGACCGGAGTCTGCTCCAAAAGCAGGAAGCAAACTATACCGCAAGGCATTCTGGGTGAAAACAACCAAAACAAAAGAGCGAGTCTTGCTGTAGTGGAAAAATGCCTCTCAGTCTTTGGCCAAAAAACCAAAATGAGGAATCCTACAACCACTAAAATGTACATTTTTGTTTGCATTTCACTCTTGTTGCAACTTTGGACCTCAATCAAACCGAGTCTAGTGGACCACCGGGTGTGAAAACAGCCTAAAACTCTCACCTTGAACTCAGCGTGGTTTGTGAGGCGAGGCAGCGTTAGCAGCAGACACAGTTTGCTGTAGTCATCTTTGGACGGGCAGAACTCTTCCAGAGCGTGGAGGCACTTCACCGCTTCCTGCATGGTGAACTCCATCTAGCAACAAGAAACACGCGCTACTCAGCAGCAAGACCAAAGCAACAAACACATGACACCACACGTTTTGGCATCACTTTAGATTTAAATCTGGGAGCTGTCAGCAGTTTTATTGCAAATATTTATCCTTGTAACAACCGAGAGAAAAAAAAAAACTTGCAAACCGTTAGTAAATGGAAACCTTTTGATATTTAGAGGGTTTTGTTATAAATGTACAAACTTGTATTTTTTTTTCCTATAAGAGATTATGCAACTTCAATAAAAGATTATTTTACACATCCTTACCAGCAGTGCCAGTAAGTGTGGAAGGTTCTTTAAATTGTAATCTGGCTCCAGATTTGGACTTACATGCTGTGGCTCGTCCTCAGCGGACATGGCGTTATTCACACACAGAGCCTCCAGAAACTTCTGCTTCAGGATGATGTAACGAAACCTGAGGAGAATGTTTCCGCATTTTATATTCGCATGACAAAGATGTATAATAACTGTACACAACTTCATCAAACCCAACCCAAAATATCAAAAAGGGTCAAACTGGAGACATTAAAAACCTGACTGGCTCACCTTTTCCTGTCAAACTTGTCCATGCACTCAAGAGGCTGAATGAACTGCAGGACCTCATCCCACTGGCCATCAAGGATCAGCTGCCTGAAACAAAACCAAACAGTTTCCCCATTTTTAGCTCTGTTGTGGAAATAACTTCTTTTTTTTTTGACATTCATCTCTATAAACTTATATTTCTCAAGGAAAGTTTTAAAAAGACCAAATTAGGCAAAAGAGAAACGACTCACACTAGAAGGGAATTTTCTCAAAAATGTATTCAACAGTAAGACATGTTGGCAGATGTCCAGTTTGATGCAGGTCTCCAGTGCAACACAGTGCTGAATGTAGCAGATGGAGTCAGAAACGTTGGACATACACAACCGGTGTGGAGCTGATTTACCTGAGGAACAACATGTCGTCTGAGTAGAGGCCATTGATGACGCCGCTCTCCTTTTCCAGAGCGAGCATGCTGATGTGCAGCTTCCTGGAGTGGAGGAAGTCCAGGATCACCTTGATGATCTCCACCTCCTTCACATTTATGGTTTCTTCAGCTGTCATGGTGATCACGCTGGAGGGACAGGAGCAGGGAAGCTAAACACGAAAGACCAGGGAAGCAGCCAACATCACAGCTGTGATTATATATATATATATATATGTTTAGAACTTGAAGAAGTTAGGCAAAACAACAGCCTGACTGCAGCAGGCCAGGGGAAAACAAGTTAGGAAAAGAAAAGTGACTCATTAAAACTGCATTATATTCATTAACTTTTATCAAGACAACCATCTGTCTTCTGCCACTTTAGCTCTCTGTTGAGAACATCTTATAACTTAAGCATCATTATGTAAGCGTGCACAGTCAGCCAGACCTAAACACCATCACACGTCACTGTAAAGGTTTAAATAAATGTGCAGTAGTTTTTCCATTTGAAAAAGTGACTAAATGTGCAGTAAAGTCAGCTAGTTTTTTAGGCGTCATCTCCATTTTAGGAGCAATGGCCTCGTCAAGGGATCAGTTTACAGTAAACCATTTAACAAAAAAGGACAAAAAACGATAATATAAAATAAAACCTGCTGTCTTAGAGTAAAGTCTCCAAATGGAGACGACTGGCACAATGCAAGCTGGAGATGGTTTAATGAGTTGCAAACTGTGATGTCAGGCAGATAAATGAGTAAATAAAATAAAATTTGTAAGCAAATCTGATCAGAATCATTGTAGAAAACAACATGTTTTAATCTGGTGGTGCAATACTGTGAACAGTCAGTTGCCTCACATACAAATAAAGATAATTATAGTCATTCCAAAATGTAGTTTTAAATTAAAAAAATAATTTAAAAAAATCAGACATTAAGGGGAATAAAAAGGATCCAAACTCACCAGGCCATATGAAAAAAAATTGCTCTATGTGAAGAGTTGCTTTTTGAGATCTAACCCTACTTCCTGTTTTCAGACTGGTTCTACTCAAAGAATGTCTAGATTCTGCAGGTCAAGCAGTAATCAAGCCTGGATTACCGTTTGACTATGAGAGCAAAAGTAAACCAAAAGATGTGGTTACTCCTACTTAATGATTTAACAAGCAGGTAAATTAAATTTTCATACGGAGCCGGTTTGGGTTGAACGGCTAATTGTTCATGAATAAATCCTCATCATGTGTTAGGATCAAATTGTTGTGGGTTTTGGTATTCATTTGCGTTACATTTGTTTTATACCTCGATTTGTTTGATGATATGAAACATGCAAGACGGACGAAAATGCAAAAATAAAAGAAACATGGAAGGAGTTAATACTTTTTCACAACATCATACCTAATATATATATATATATATATATATATATATATATATATATATATATATATATATATATATATATATATATATATATATATATATATAAACTGTTGTCTTTTGTTACTCAAACCAGACAAAGCAAAATGTGTTTCATTGAGATTCTGAACCCAGAACTGGCAAGATGGCGGCTCCTGACGCAGCAACAAATCAACACGTCTAACACACATCTAAACATCTCTAGATTTAAAACAACCACACAATCTGTTATTTACAAGGTATTTTTCTGCTCAGCTTGTTATTTACATACTGATCTGACATTTTTTTGTGGATGGATGATGGGTTTTAACCACACTGATTATTACTTCATAGGCCATTGTATCTTTATGCAGCCATAAATTAAACTAAGCAAAATAAATACTGCCACTCTGAACTTCAACCACAGCAAAATCCCAATAAAAATATTTGCACTTAGACACAGTTCATCCTTTAAATGCCCACAGAGCTGAGGATCATTTCATCTTATAATTGTGTTTTTCCATTTGGAAAACAGAGGCTGTAATTATGCCAATTTGTCAAGCTGCTTTAAGAGTAGCGGTGGTTTTAATTGATCAAATGTACTGAGATCGTGCTTCATTTGTAACAAGATGATCTAATTTTAGTTACCTTTTTTACAGTTTACTCATCAACTTCTACACAGTGACCACAAATAAAAGAAATGAGCCTACATGCCTAAATTTGGCACATTTACAAGACGAACTGAGGAAATCGTGCTGATTAGTGTTCATTGTTGCTTTTCAAGTCAAAGAACAAGATAAAAGATAGTTGAGTTGAGCAGAACAATAGCAGTGACACATGTTGAGTGGCTTGAATGCGAGTCAAAGTCCATATTTAGAGTACCTTGGGACGGGATTCACATCCTTTCAGCTTTCCAGCTTGTCACATTAAAACCTACATGCATCTTATTGGGACTTAATGTCAAAAACAACACAAAGTAATGCATAATTGTAAGGAGAAAGGAAACTGAAGTTCTTTGATCATAAGAGATGGATGGGATCGAAAACTTGTTAGACGCTCATGTCACTGTCGACCAGGTCGAAGTTCACCGCCCAGGTTTAAATCAAAACATATCCATGTGTTAGAATGGTCCAGTCAAAGTCCTGGCCTACAATTAGGGGCAGGTTGATTTTCTTAATTTTGAGAGACTGCCTGACGTTTACATATGTGAGACCAAACTTACCTCTACCTCTTTATATTTAAGAGCACTACCATATGTGAAATTGAAACAAGTTAGTATTGTTTCACAAGTACTGTCCAACGTTTTTTATGAAATCAGATTGGAACATTGAAGTTGTATTTCTCACCTTATAAGACCTGACAGTTATGAAAAACAAACCCACACAAACAAAAACAAAAAAAGACTTTTTAAAAAGCAGGTCAAGCATTTTATAGATCAGTGATTGGAAATAAAACTGCAATCATTACTCAACCAATAACTGAGAATAAGTGGCAACATCTTTACTCTGTTACAAAACATAAAATGGGTTAAATGTTTCACTCATGATATGCGCAAAGCTTGCAGAGGTCGACACCAAAAAAACTTAAGAGGCATCATTTCACAAAAACGTAGAACTAATGTATGTACACCTCACTTTTTTATTTGACTCATCCAACATAAAAAAATAAAATATGGAAACATGTAGTGGAAGCCCTTCGCCAAAGCCCTGAGTGAAATAAAAAACAAACGTAACATGACTGAATCTGTGTGCTCATCAGGAGTTTTCCAACCTGCATCAAAGAGCAGCACAGCTTTATTTCAAGTTGCTCTAGACGGCTAAGAAGGTTGTCCTGATTTGTGATTCAGGTAAATTAGCTTTATGGAAATGAACTGGCACTCGTGTTGGTGCCATTTCCCTTCATGGGATCATCATCCTGAACAGACAGAGTGTTGGACTTAAGTGTTGCTTATTCTGGATGTAAACCAAGATACTTGTTGCCACATACAATTTTAAGGAGTCAAACCATAAAAATCTCTATGACACAGCATACAATGATGTTGTTTTGATTAAAAGGAACAATGTGTGTGAGCTGTCATTAAAGAACAAGCTCCTGTCAGAAAGCCTGGACCCAATGAAACAAGAGCCAACAGTTCTGCTAAGCTAGCCAATGGTTAGCCAATAACAAGCATTAAGCCACAGAGTCAAACAGCATAAGAAGCTTAAGTTGCTTGTTAGCTCTATACGGGCCCTGAATTTAGCCGCAGGATTAGAGCAGAACCATCAAATGGCTAGTTACTGTCAGGGCTCATACAAAGCTGACTAATTTAACCAGCGGTAGGAGGGGAGCTAGCCAGGGCCGAGGAGGGGAGAGGCATCATCCGCTAGTTAGCTGGCCGGGCGGGGTGACAGCTCCAAGCACCAGCAACACGAAAAACAATAACACTCACCTGCGTCTAAAAATACATGGAATAAAAACGCCGGTGTGTCTCCCCGCTGTTCACAGGCGGTGTCACGGTGACCCCGTCAGCAGTTCTCGTGTTGCTCCTCCGTGTCTGTCTCCCCTCCTCTAGCTGGATGTTTCTCCGCCGCTGCGCTCACTGACTGCGGTCTCTGGAGCCGCCCTGCCCAGCCCGCTGCCTGCCTTCTGCTGCCTGTAGAGCACCGCCTCCATCCATCCTCCGCACACACCAACCTCATGCACAGTTATGGGGTGTTTCTGTGAGCAGGGAACAGTGGCGGAGCTAGACTTTTATCGCTGGGGGGGCCAAGGCTATCTGCAAGGGGTCCACTGACTATGACAATGAAAATACAGTAAGGGTACTTTCATTCACATGCTATATATAAATAAAGACTGATCAAATGAAATTTGCTCATGTAATTTGCAGTTTATTATCAATGCATGCCACACAAAGCGTAAGTGGACATTAAACTCTAAATGACACCATTGTGATAAGACAAAACTTACAATGAGAATGCAGTGTCACACAGTTCACAATTACAATATCTCAAAAAAGAAGGTTGTATGTTATGTCATTTAATAGATGCTACATGTGCATTTTATTTTCAAACTTAATGCAGCTATGACCAAATGTACTGACTCCTAAACTATCATTGGTACAAGTCAGTGTTGTAGTACTCGAGATCGGTCTTGGTCTCGAGATCATTTTTTGATGGTCTCGGTCTTGTCTCAGGCGCCGAGGAATCAGCATTTTATTTCAAGACCAGTCGAGACCGCAACTGTGAAAATATCACTAAACGCAGTGGTGGGAAGTAAACTTGTACAGTAACGAAGTAACGAAGTACAAATACTTTGTTACTGTACTTAAGTACAATTTTCGTGTAACTGTACTTTATTTAAGTAGATTTAATAATGGATACTTTCTACTTTTACTCCACTACATTTTACAGTAAGTATCTGTACTTTCTACTTCACTTCTACAAAACTGTTACTCGTTACATCCAAGTCGCGTTGCTCTTTTTGTCCGTTAAAATATGAAGTTCAGGGACTTAAGGTGGCGCCGTAAAATCCGAGCAATACCGTGACTTAGTGTCTGTTGTCACCCATCGCCTCCACCTTTACTCGCACGCGGATCTCCAGACATGCGCAGTGGTTTCCTCTGAGCTGGAGAAGATATAATAGCGCTGCATAATTAGATATGGCAACATGTAAAATAAGCAGCACTTCGCTTTCACAGACGGTGGGGACTTCGTCCAACTTTTAGCGGAAGGAAAGCTTAAAGAAAGGTAAGCTATGTGGACGTGATGCTAGCAAAGCTAGCTGTACTGACTGAGACACACATGTTGCATCTGCGATGATTAAAAGTTGTCACTCATGAGCTGAATTATTGTGTGGTGGTGTTGACTGAGGTGTCGCAAATATGGGACAACGCTGTGACCAAAGTCTGCATTGATATGACATTCAGAAACGATCCGATTCTTCTGGACGGATCTTTATTGATTAAATTTATTTCAGCTCTAAGTATTTAATATCTAGGCGTTTTATGGGAACGTGGATCTTTCAGATCAATTTGAGAAGCAATTTTGATAGGTAAAACTTTTTTTTGTGTCACGTAGCGCAGGGTGGTGGTCTTGACTTGGTCTTGGGTTGGTGGTCTTGACTACAACGCTGCTTCGTGGCTCCTCGGTTGCATGTCCTCCCCTGCCCACCTTCTTTCCATCCCGTTTCTGCTGGATTTCTTTAAAAATAAATGCCACTAGTGGCAAAAAAAGTGAAGTTCATGCTATGTTATGACAGGACACAAGATGTTTCCATCCCTGAAATTATGATGCATAGAATCACATATCTAAGTCTAAACTAATTTACAGAGAGTAAACATAATAAAACATGCTTTATCTGTGGCATTGTTCATTAAAATGACACATTTCTAATGTATTAAAATTAAATACGATCGGTTCACTTAATGATATTGTATTAGGGATTAGGTAATGCATTCAGCAAGTACTTTTACTTTTAATACTTAAGTATTTTTAAAAGCCAGTACTTTTTTACTTAAGTACAAATGTTAATGTGGTAGTTTTACTTTTACTTGAGTGCATTTTTGTCTGTGTATTTGTACTTTTACTTAAGTACATTTTTTGAGTACTTTCTCCACCACTTACGAAACGTACTGTCCAGTTTATTTGTTAACATCTTTGTTTTCAGTGGATGCAAAACTCACCGATTAAAATCCAACCAATAACGTGACTTGTCTCTGTTTCCCCCCGGCCCCCTACCTTTTACTCGCACGCAGCGCTCCAAGACATGCGCAGTGGTTTTCTCTCAGAAGACGTCTGTCTAATCGTCAGTAATTGAATAACGCTGCATAAATCATAAGAAATCCGACGGCCACAGCTAACTCAGCAATGCTTCGCTTTCACAGACGGTGGGGACAACGTCTAACTTTTTTCGTCATTTAGAAAAGAAGCTCAAAGAAAGGTAAGCTCCGTTGTTGTGATGTTAGCAAAGCTAGCTGTATAGAGACACATAAGCATTTGTGATTAATAAAAGTTGTCACTCACTGCGCTGAATTGTGCGGAGATGTTAACTGACTTGTCGCATATATGGGACAACGCAGTGTCAAAAGTCTACAATATAGTGATGCGACATTCAGGAACAGTACGATTAATCTGCTCGTCTCTTTACTTATTAGATTGGACTGGAGTGTGGCTGAGAGCCGTTGCTCTATCAGATTACCATACACTGTCAGAATAGCAAACATGCAGTGAGTACCATGCCTGCGCATGCGCATTAAGAAGTCCAACGTCAGAGAAGTTGTCAGTTCACCATAGGCAACAAGTTATTACAAAAATAAGTAATTAAATTGTTTTCCATGATAACTATATGGATATACATGCGTTGTCGTGGTTTCAATGTGTATTTAAAGCAGGGTCTGGCTGCAGCTGGAGTCAACTACAACACACGCCCGTGTAAAACTCATTAACCTACTTAACTGCTAAGTCAGAATGCCATACAACTGTTAATAAAGTGTATGATGATCTACGTCATGATTCTATGTTGCTATATAAATAAAATTATATGGTTATGACGTGTCTGACAGATATAGCCGTGAGTTTGTGCTAAGCGTATGACGATCTGATAGCGTATGCCAGTGGTTCCCAAACTTTTTCTCCTGGGCCCCCCCAAGTGGTTTCCAAACTATTTCTGGGCCCCCCCCATGGCTTACAAATAGCTGTCTGGTTGAACGATATGTGTGAGCGAAGGGGGTGGGAGGTGGATTCTTAGAAACTCCTTGTTATACTCAGTCAGTTATTGTCAGAAGTTTGTGTAGATCACTTAGCAACCTTGTCCCTTTAAAAGCCCTTTCAAATTAAAAGCATTGGTCAAAAGGTAACAAATAACTCTTGGTTAAATGAGGAAACAACTAAATACTAATAAAGTAATTTAGATGTCTAATTTCAGAAAGTATTCTTAAATGTGATTCTCATATTGATTTTTTTAGTGTTATTATTTTCAATGAATGTCCTCATGTTTGATTCATAACATTTCAGATAACTTCTCATTTAACCTAATTGTAAATAGTCTTAGTGCGCCCCCTCTGGTTGCTTCATGTAAACTATTCATGTTCTGAAGGGATTTCATAAAGCTCTGCTGATTGTGCCACTGTGGGAAACCTGGCACAATACCAATTTGTTATGTCAAGAATATATGTTCAAAGGTTTTAGTCAAGCAGTATTTTATTAGATGTAATGTTCAGATTTTACGTAGTTATTAACTGATACCAACAAGTTAAAAGAAAAGGCAATTTTGAAAAAAAAAAATACAATAAATGTAGATCAGAGCTGGACACACAATGTGCCAAAGCTTGAACTTTATCTTCTACTGATTCAATATTGTTTGTGGTTGTGGAACGTGGGGGAAGCCGGAGTGCCCGGAGTGAACCCACACTAACACGGAGAGACATTTCCCACCGTGCAGTCCTTCTTTTTAATGTTAAAATGTCCAATTCCCGTTCCCACCAATCAGCCACCCCTTTTTAAATCTAATTTATTGGAGATATAAGCTGATGTCTACTCTGGTTGGTCTTCAGATCTGTCTTTAAAGTGGTGGAGACATGATGGCATTAAAGTCTTTTTGATTCGCCTCCACAGCGAAATCTTTTTTTTGGGCCTCTCTTGTTTACAATCATTGTTCTGCTCTGCTGACTCTTCTGCTGCTTGGTGTTCAGATTTCTGAGGTGGTGTTTTGATTACATCTTCCAATAATGTAACCTCTGACTGTGGAGGGGATGGTCTCTGTTTTTCCATTAGGTCACTCTCCCCTTCTGTGGAAACCGTTTCTTCTTCGATTGCTGCCTGTGGTTTACTGTCATTTGAATGAATCTCATTTTTAATGTTAACTGTCGGATCCCCAATTATTTCTGGTACTGAAATCTCTTGTTCACTATATCCTACAGAAACATTTTCTTGACTGAGGGTTTCCAAAGTAGAGGCAGCTTTCATTGCTGACTCTCTACTGTACTGACCGGCAGATCTCTCGAATAGCTCGCTCTGCCGATCCTGATGCTCATTTGGTTGGGTTTCAGAGGGCTGTTCTCTGAGCAATGGAAAGAGCTCAGTTTGGGTCAAAATTGTTTGATGATCAGGTTTGACCTGATAGCTGGTTTCAAACACATCAATCTCAGTTTGGGTCGAAATTGTTTGATGATCAGGTTTGACCTGATAGCTGGTTTCAAACACATCAATCTCCGTTTGGGTCAAAATTGTTTGATGATCTGGTTTTACCTGACTGCTGGTTTCCAACACATCGATCTGAGTTTGGGTAGAAACCGTTCGACTGACTTGTTTTTCTTTATAACTGGCCTGTACAGCCATGTCCGTTTGTACTGAATCAGATTGATGACGAACTGTTCTCCGCTCTGTGTGTTCTCGTATGTCTCTCTGAATTTGATGAGAAAACATTGAATTGCTGCTTTGTCTTCTCTCTGAGTCTCCGTTCCTCATCAGATCTTTCTGATATCCAAGTTTAGCTTTTAGTTTCCAACTTATACCAAACATCTCGTCGAGCTGTCTCATTAAATATTTCTGGACTCTGATATACTCCATTTCAGACTCCTTGAATTTGGCAAGACATGTACAATTTGCTTTACTCGCTGTTTGATTGTCAGGAACCTCGGTTAAATTTTCTCTTTGATTATTGTCCCTGGGCTTGTCCATAGATGGACATTTCTCCCCGTTTTTATCCAGAGTTTCCTGTGGTTTGACAGAGTCCTTTTTGGTGACTGGCTGTGCTGTAGAAATCCCTGTGTTCTTGCAATAACTTTCCTTTCTAAAGGAAGCTGCCTCGTCACGTTCCTTTGCTGGCATCGAAACGTTTTGTGTTTCGATATTCTCAGGAAAAATCTTACATTTATGTGAGGCTCTGAGTTGGGGAGCATTTTCCAAAATGTCTTAATTCTGCTGCTGGGCAAACCTGCTTGATCACTTTGCTTTTCATTCAGAGGACTATTACTGTTGACACCATTTTCAGTAAAAAATGTTGGATCAATACAAGCGTCTGACTCGGGGAAAGATTTCCAAAGCAGTGGCTTCTTCTTGATGCGCTTCGTCTTTCGTCTTTGTTGTTCCCGTTTTTGATCCACTTCCTTCTGTGATTCTGTAATGGATTTGTTTTCGATGACCGGCTTTGATGTAAAATTCACAGGTTCCTCTTTATAACTCTTCTTCTCGTTGGACTCACTCTCAGGTGGTTGTCTGTCCCCTTTTTGATCCACTGTCTGAAAAGGACAAGAGTTCGAGTTGATTGGTGGTTAGAATTTTATGCTTTTATGTAGTTGAACGGTATATTTCTTATTTGTGTGTGTTGTGACATGCTGCACTTACTGTTTGGGTCTAGCTGTTTTTTGTTTTGTTTTTTTTCTGAGAGAAATTGTTTTATTTTGAAGAACTTTTGCATATAATGCCAAGTGAGCCACATCTAAACTTTTGGTTTTTGGTGATTTTTTGTTTTCAAAGCTGAGTTCACTGTTGTCAGAGAGAAAACTAACAGTTTAACAGAAAAGGCATAATTTTATTTCGGTATGTTTTTTGTATCTTTTATGTCTTGCCCTGGGCTATTTTTTATTTTTTTGCCTCCGTTCTCTTGTAGTTTAGGTGCAGGATTCATCTATCAAAAAAATTGTTTTGTTAAATTTTCAACACAAATCTTTGTCATGATTTGGGGTTTGGTGAGGTGAAGGAGAACGCAGACAGCACCCAGGATGAAGGTGATGATGATGATGATGATGATGATTTAATAATAAATCAGAAAGCGCTCCAGCACAGAATAGACAAACAGGCACCAAGACGTTACACGACGTAAGACGAGGATCAGACAAGGAACACAGACAACAGGAGGGACTAAATACACTGGGAGGGTAATCAAAGAAACGAGACACAGCTGGGAATCAATCAACAGGGAGGACAGGACATAACAGACTCACAGGGGAACAGGACACAGAAAAACCAAGAAATAAATACACTGAAAAACACAGATCACAACAATCTTTAGTTTTATTATAATAAAATATGTAACTGAAAAGATGCTTTTTATTGACTGGCTTAACTGATGCTAGTCAACGGAAAAATAGAGTCAAGTGACAATATAATTTTCCATGTGCTGACATGTTGGATGCAGACAACTGATAACTTTTAGAAATATTCAGAACAGCGACTTGCGGTCAGGGGAGGCACGTTCTGTTCCACAGTGAGATAATGCGTCTAACTGCAGAGCTCAACGTAGCGAACATTGCAGTTTACCGGACAGTTTTTGGTGAATAAAAAAAAAAGGAAAAGGAATAAATATTCCTGAGGTTTATATGTAACAATACGTGGTATGTGTCTGATAGACAGTGGCATGAACAAAGCTGAAGAAAATCTTTTCTCCGCGCCAACAGACCTAATTTTAAGGTTAAATCTACGTGTAGAGTCGGAGTCAGCCCAAGGTATAATCAAACTAAGCTACATTTTAGGGGCCCCAGACTATCACGACTCTCCCATAAATACTTTAATTTAAACAGACAATCTAAAATGTTTATTTTTATAGAGAATGATTTTACCAAATCAAGCTATCAAATTTTGGTGATTTCAGCATTGATAAATTAAAATATTTTAACATCTAAAGGAGCTTTTCTTTTTGAAAGTGTACAAAATAATCTTCTCTTAGTGTGATTCTTGAGTTACCATGGTTACAATCTGATGCCATGAGTTTAACATTTGTGTTTCAGCTTCAATTTGTCCATAAACTTGCCTCAGCAAATAATAAACAATTATCTCCGACTGCTTTAAGCTTCGCCCAATCTCCCAGATTCCACCACATCTGGATTAAAACACTGTTGCTGGTGTTCTGAACATGAGGACAAGCTCTATATCATGTTCTGCTTGGGCCAGTCTTGTGTACACAGTGCATTTCCTTTTCAGGAACATTTACTGGAATAACTGTAGTTTCTCTTCTTTGTTCGCTCTTGAATACTTTAATTCCGCCTTCAGGTTTTCCTTGAGATTATAGGTTTCTTCCTTGCACACATCCTATGAAAGCTTTGCAGTCTGCTGCTTGTGGAAACATGCATTCTTCCAGCAACAGAGCCTCCCAGATGTCCTGTGATGATGCAAAGTTTTATGATGGCATCTTTTAGCATCTTATTGTCTGCGCTCAGGTGAGGAATAGTTGCCAGTTTTAAATGTTCTCCATTTATGAACCATCTTTACATCCTTCTTCACTTAGTCAATTCTCAAAATTAGCAAAAAGTGGGCATTGTGGCAATTCTGAACCCTTGCAGGCAAAATGTGTTTTTATATCAAGTAAAACTAGTCTTTGTTAAAACAAATTGGTCGAAGTAGTTATTTAAGTTTGCACACTTACTTTTACCAATTAGAAACCTGAGGACCAATAGTGCCACTCCAAAGAGCAACACCAGTTTTTACACATATTGTGCATAAAACATAAAGCTAAAAACAGCCACTTGTAACAATGATAATAAAAATGTGCAGGTTTCTCAACAATATTATCACTACTTACCCATTATTTATTAAGCTAACAAATTTACCATCAGCAATAGCTACAATATAAAACAAGGAAATTAAGTAGAGACAGACGCAGTGCAAACTGTTAAGAGCTGGGATTTTAATAAAACAGAAAATAATAATAATTAAAAAAATCAACAATAACAAGTTCATGAAAATTTGATCACATATTCCTGATTAAAAACAAAATGAATCCAGAGCCGGAGAAAAGAAAAAAAAAAAAAAGAAATCCATTCAATAAAACACCTCCTCATTTAGCAACGCTTTGCATTCAAGCACACGTCTTTCATTAACCGTACTGCTTCACTAATACACGCTTCCGACTGGTAAATATCCTTACAAAAAATACTTCTTATATGTGAAAATATATCTGTACAGAGTCAACACATACTGAAAGGAATGCATGATGTAAAAATGTAACGGTAAGGTAAAGTGAAAAGCACTGACAGTGACAGTGTAAAAACATCTCAGATCAGACGCAACGACAGTGGAGTAGGTCTGAAAACCGCTAGCGCAGGCGAGTTCGTCCTTGTATTTACAACAAAATCTGATCGCAATCTGCATCTAACAGTGAGAACACAAAACACATTGATGTGACGTTTTAGTTATTTGGTCACTCTGCAGCATAGTCAATAGTTAGAACTTAAATTACTGCACACACTGATGACACTGAGATCTCCATTTAGTTCATAACTCGTGGTAGTCTGGTCAGTAATGCTGTTGAGGGATCAGATTTATTTTTTTTTTTTTGCATCTGTAGCACAATAAAAGGCCCCAGGAAAAAAATTTAAAAAAACAACAACACACTTAAACATGATAAATTACAAAAGCTACTCAAATGCTACCAGGAGCTAACTTGTTTGTTTTCCTATGATATATAATAAATGTAACTAACGTATGCGGTGGACTGTGTTGTGTTTCGCATAAAACATAACATGCTATTCAACGTATCTCAAAAGCTATATTGAAGTAAAATAAATTAAAAGCCTATTGCAGGTGTTTTCCAGAACCATTTGATGGCACTCCATACACTTGTCATTAACACACACTTTTGTCAAACATATCCATTCTCCACTTGAGGTGTGCTTAACTCGCTGGTTGGCACTTCACTGTACGTGCACACACAAACAGAAATAAAACCTGTTTATAGTGTTGTCAATCACATGTACAGAGGCAAAAAACGACGACAACAACAACAAAAAAGAACATGCCTGTTAAGCAGCTGAAGTCACATCTGATCACAGACAGGCAGCGATCCGCGAAGGGGAACCTAATCTGATCTTGGACCTGTGTGTTACGGACAACAAACGGACGTTTTCGGCAGGCGCAGCCAAAATGACACCAACACCCACTGTGCGTCCATGTGACACAGAACAAGCATAAGGCTACACATGATCGACGAAGAGAACCCAAAGTGCCTCTGAGAGGCGTGACATTCAGTGCTTCAGTGGTTCAGCTTGGTAAGGCATCGGCTCACCTGGTATCTTTTCTTTCTTTTTTTTTTTTTTTTTTTGGCACATGAGAACATTGATACACATGCTGACAAGAACACACTTGTGCCACACTGAAGTAGTGTCGTAGCCAGCTCTGTATTAGTTTTATGTGTGATAATATATTTCAACATTCCAGTTGAGATTTTCAGGAATGGTAACTGGTGTCCCTCGAATAAATATATATAAAGAAATGCACATTTTCTTCTGTTTGTGTCAACAGAGCTTGTCCAGGTGCACCGCCTTCACTTGGCTCTACTTTGGGTGTTTTTTGGGCGTCCCCTGCTTCTTGGTTTGCCACAGGTGGTTGGCGATGGTGATGGCGTCCACGCTGGCAGACATGGTCTTAGCCGGGATCTTGCTGAACTGCTTCTTGTCCGAGTTGTACTTGTACAAAGTCTCAATCATCTTGGGAGTGATGGATTTTGGGCCGATGCCGGCCAGTTTGGCGATGTCCTCCGTTTCGGGGAAATACGTGTAGACGGACCTGAACTGGCAGCCGGAGTCACGGAACAACACCAGGAAGTTATTGGCTTCCGATTTCTCCATTTCCTGCAAGAGATTGTGCATAAGAAACCTACTTATTAATGACTCTTAACAGTCGCTGATAGCTTCCTGGTCAATGACATTAAGAAAATGAAAATCACTCCAGGTGTTTTGCTGCTCGTAAGTTCTGATTAAACCACCAAATGACTAGTAAAACCCATTTGATTAAGTTTATTCAATAATTTCTTTCACATGTGTCTAAATTTCCAAAATATTTCTACATATAAGGCAATATTTACAGCTTGAATACAAGAGCTTTTTGAAGAATGAATGCATGTTGTGGGGAAGGTCGTCCAAAATTATATGAAATGGGACTGGAGACTGATCAGACCATCAGTCTGCCTGATCTTTTTATGCTATCAGAATAACTCGGTATAAGTAAAAACACCCAAAGAAATTGATCTTGTGTTCATATAACTTAACCTGTCAGAGTTATATGCACAGAAATAGAGCTTACATCAAGTATCTTGTTTTTCTGCCCTTCGTTGACTTTGCCAGCGAGGCAGCAGTGAGCCAGGGCGTTCTGGATGATGTGCTTGTTGGACTTGGCACTAGGCTCCTTGTACAATTTGGGTCCTGAGGGAAGAAACAGTGAGTGCAAAAATTACACATCCGCTGGATATGTGGACCAAAGACAGGACTCTACATTCCTCTCCGTCCTTACCCGTGTACTCTGTGTTGGAGGGAGTGGAGGAAGTGGTCGAGTCGTTTTCCCAATCTTTCTCTCCGTTACGACTGCTGGCCGAAGGACAAGAGGAAAAACCCTCCGCAGAGTCTGGCCTGACGGCAACCAACAGATAAACGCAGACATAACGACAACCACGTACGACATGTCACCACACGGCGCACACAGAGACATGCACAGAAACACAGAGAGACGGGTCAAAGCGAGATCAGACGTTGTGACACAGTTCTCCAAAGTCTGCCTGTTGTCTTGCGTCACGTCAAAGTGAAACGCGCGGGTGAAGCAGAGCCGTGTTCAACCAAGCAAAGCAAAGCGGCTGGCTTCATGGTTGCAGAGAGAGTTGTGAAGGAAACGGCAAGCAAACAGCTAAATCATAAAGCAGAGAGCAAATGTGATACAGAGAAAGAGGAGGAGGCGGAAATAGCTCTTGCAGCCTGCGTCTGATGGACCACTCCGTACTGCAGACAGGAAATTAACCCACATTTACGACAAACTTTAGCCCAATACAAAATTATAGTGAAGCTGCAGCATGTCTACACAGAATCACGTCTAAAAAGAGCTTTGATTTAATTTCAGAGTGTTACTAACCTTCCCTTTCTGTCTTTGGGGGAGCTTAAAAAAAACGGGATATGAGCTGAAGCTAGTTTGTGGCCTCTGAAGGACGCATGCAGGGCAGAAATAGAAGAAGGAGGAGACAAGGGGGAAAACAGAATCAAACTGTGGACAGTAGAGTTTCCTGTGGATCATGGAGGACAAGAGCCTCTTCAAACACATTCCCGACGAGTATCATCAGGGTAAGAAATCAACTTAAGGTGAGTACAGGATTTATTAGTTTAACCTGTTAACCAGAAACAAAAACTAATTTCTAAGTCGTTTTTAAACTGATTAGCTAATTATTAGCTTGTAGGCAGTTGCCACCAATGACAAACTTCAAGATTTTATTGAGATCTCATGCCACAACCAACACAAAGTAGTGCAAAATTAAGTGCAAAAATGATACATAGCTTTAAAGTTTTTTTTTATTTTTTCAAATAAAAATAAAATAAACTGTAAGTAGCATTTATTAACAAAGTTGTGTGGAAGTCTAAAGAGTAAAGGAGATGCCCTGGTCCATTTGCACTTCGTTTAAAATCCTACATATGGAAGAATGCTAACATTCCATGTAAATGCTCAGTAGCTTCAGTGAAGCATGGCGGTGGCAGCATTATGCTGTGGGTTGGTTTTAGGAAAACCTGGTAGAGGGCGCAAAGACTTGAGAATGAGGTATAGGTTAACTTTCTAACAGAACGACGACGCTGAAAGTGCAGCAAGAGCTACAATTCAACGGTTCAGATCAAAGCATATAGAGATGTTAAAATGGCCCAGTCAAAGTCCTGACCTAAATCAATGTGTGTACATGGTAAGACTTAGAAAAAAGGTTTTCAGAGATTTTCTACATTCTGTCTGACTGTGCTATATTTATTTATTTTTTTAACAAGAATGGACAAAGTTTTTAATGTGCTTTGTTGTGTTATACTCACTCTAGTGTTGGTCTATTGCATAAAATCTCAATAACATGCATTTACTGTTTTGGCTTAACATGACAAAATGCGAGAAATTTTGAGCGAATACACACTTTTAGCAAGGCACCATTTCTTCATATTAGATTTGTGAGTCTCAGATAAATTAAGGCCTAGTCAGTTTGTTTCTTACCTGTTGTTCTTCCTGTTATCTGGCTGGTTCCTGTCGTTGTCAGCCAGATTGAGGGACGCCAAAGAGACACTTGAGACAGAGAAGCCCCGAGGACGCACACCTGCAGTGCAGCAGCACACAGAACCAGCACAGATCAGCATGTGTAGCTCGGTGGGAACATGTATGTAACGGCGGTTTGGGAGTCCTTCACCTGTCGTTCTCACAGGAGGTGTAGATGACTCCATGATGTCCCTGTGGATGGACTTGGGGCGCTGCTTTTTCTTCAGACTTCCACTTCGAGGCTTGATGACCTCATCCATGTCCTCCATCAGCTTGAGCTGCTTCCTCCGCAGATATTCGTTCTTGATGTACTCCCTCCTCGCCTTCTCTTCGTCCTTCTTCTGTTGCTCCTCCTCTGCCTTTAGCCTGCACAAGAACAAAGGAAGCTTGTAGCGGAAGACCGAACAGAAAAGCTGAAGACAAGAACACTCTAGACGGAGCGTGCGTGCGTCTGGACACCATGTGATGCAGAGAGGACACACCGTGCAGCTTCTTTCTTCTGCTCCTGGTCCAGCTCTTGTTGTTGCTTCCTCTCCTGCGTTTCCTTCTCCCTCCGAAGCCTCTTTTCCAACAGAGCTGCTTTCTTTGCCGCCATGTCCTCTTCTCCCTTCACATCATCCTGGTGTTGAATGAGAATATTTACACACATAAAACATTCAAGTTCCTATTTTAAAGTAGAGCTGGACGATAAATCAATAATATGTATCATGAAAGATGTATAGATACGTCTAATACAATGTTCAATAATTTCACTGAACTCCGATCCTGGACCACACAGCATTCTGGGGGATGTAGGCAGAGGAAAGGCTAACAGTCAGTTAAGTGAGGGTGGTGGCATCAACTCACTCGCCTCGCTGGTTACCTAGCAACAGCCTTTTGAGTAACTAGAGGCAGTTTCAGGTTTTGCCATCCTGCCTTATAACTGATTAAACATAAAAAAAATAAAACTTTTCCTCATAGAACTGAGGAAAGGTCAAGTCATTAGTTTGGCAGTTTTTCAGAGACTTAGAAACTAATTAATAATTATTAATATAGACTAATATGAAACCCTCCTATTGTGTGACATTTTCCAGTCATATCCAGCCCTATTTTAAAGGTTATCCCAGGCAGAGGAGACAACTAGAGAGACAAAGTGTATATTTCTATCAATTTAACCTTGTAGCTCAAATCAAGAGGGACGAAGGATCAGACGTTTTGTACAAACGCATACCGATTGTCTCTTGAACTAAGTTCAGCCTGTTTTCTCTGCTTTCGTCTTCTTTAGGAGCAACTAGAACATTCAGGGCATGTTGCTCCAACTCACCTTAAAGAAGAATCCGCAGCACATCTTTTGGTCGTCTCCATAACTTTCTCCTCCTTTCTCTCCGTCCTCTGTGTTCTCCGGACCCCGGCCACCAGGAGGCTTTAGCCAGGACAGCGGCACCTCCACTAGGTCCTTCTTTTCCTGTTTGTCATCTTGACTCTGGCTAGCAACCCCACCTTTGCTCTCTGAAAGCGGCTGGCACAAAACCTCTGATGTCTTCGACTCCTCTTTAGATTCTGTCCTCTCCTTCAGGCCTTCATTCGTCTTTCCTTTGCGTTCTTCCTCATCACTGATCTTTACTGCCATTTCCTCTTTTTTCTTAGACTCATCTTTTTCACCCTTGAGCTCTTGGTTGGGTCTCCCCCTGACGCCCTCGTCGTGACTCAGGTAGGCAAACGAGCACTGCTGGGTTTGGCTGGAGCTGAAGCGCCTCAGTCTGGGCAAGCTGTCCACTGAGGTGGGAGGGTTGAGCATCCGACTGATGGGGGTGACCTTCAGGTCGTTTGGACGGGGAGTCCGAGGCGTTCTGGCATGAAACGAGGCCGGCCGTCGTTTGATGCCTGCAGGCGAACGGTTGGGGGCGCGTGGCGACCCGGAAGAGGACAGGATCGGGGACAAGGATCCCACCGACCCACGGCCCGATCCTCTGCCTGTCACGCTGCTGCTGCGCAGCTCGCGGAGCTGCCTGTGCGGAAAAAGAAACGAAAACGGTAATGGGGAGCTAGCATTTCAGTCGCCTCCTCAGTGAATCTGGCGGTAGCCGCTTACCTGTGCGGAGACGGAGCAGGAGGCGGGATCACCCAGGCCTGCTGCTGCTGGTCTCTCATGGCCATGATCTTCTCCTGCTGCTGGGCCAGTCGCTGCATCTCAGTCTGCAGGAAGCCCAGCGACGTGTTCAGCCTTTCAATGGACCGTGTGTATTCTGCAAGGTCGACCTCTCCAGGGGTCATGCCTGATCATCGCCATCAAACACAAGTAAATACAGAAACCTGTCACCATTTCCAAAACCAAAATCAGAGGAGCCAATAAAAAGAGAGGCATGCCAATGTTACCTACCCCCACCGTCTTCGCAGGGAGATTTGGGAGCTGCTCCATCAGGTTTGCATCTCTCCACCCGCTCCACGCTGTCCTCCTTTGAGGAGGAGATAGGCTTGGATGAAGGTGTTTCTGCCCCTCCGGAGTTCTGGCTCAGAGGGGCCGTCACTCCTTTCCTTTTTACTACATTCAGGAAGGCTGTTCTTCCCATTTTCTGGCGGTGCCTTGTGAAAGCTGCCTCTACCTGGAAATTGGGATGAACCCAGAATTAGATGTAAAAATTCACACCATCGGTTTTGTCGTGATGCAAGCCTGCGTACCTTTTTCTTTTGGGCTTCGATGGCTCTGCGTTTTTCTTCAAGTTTCATCCTCAGCTGAATCATTTCTGAGGCTATGAAGTGGGAGGGGTCTCGAGGCAACGGGGCAGCCGGAGAAGGCGACGTGATTGGCAGGGGAGGCGTCGAGAACTAGGGGCAGAGAAGCAGTGTTGATGCCAAATTTAATTTATTTCTCATCAACATATTAGAGAAAGCTGCATTTCTGTCTCTGCAGAAGTCGCAGTGGTTGTCCAGTGGTTTAATTTATCAAAGAAAAAAAAAGATATTTGAAACAACATAGCGCTTAGTGAAAATACTTATTAAATTATGAACTACTGATCAACCATTTTCTAGTTCACTTTTTCCAACCACAACCAAGACTGACTGCTGCCAATCAGAACCGGCATAATTAAGAAGTCACTTAAGTAGAACCTTTCTGACAACATGAAGTAGGCAAATGTAACCTGCACAAAATAATCAACCCGTATTTTATTTTTGCGGGTCAAACTGATGGTATACTTTAAGTTCCGGGTCACAGGTGAATTCGGATCTCCATTGCTGTTGCTGCTGTCACTGTGGTTAGCTGCTTGTGTTGGCGTCTTCTAAAATCACAGAAGAATACGGCTGGATCGAGCCCTATTAACACAGCCGAAGGATTATATTTGGTGTTTTCTGGCAACCGCTCGACGACGAGTCGTTTGTTTTACGTACTTTGTTTTTTTTTAATAGAAATGCGATCGCGACACGCCCACTCAATATATGTATTAGTGATTGAAAAATGATCTGATTGATTGAAAGGTCATTCTCTTTTTGTTAATTGTGTGGCCGAATAGATGATATAACCTCAAAATGTTAAATAGGCCCTTTAAATTCGTCCTTTTAGGATACGTTTAGTTATTTTCCATTGATTTTGTTGATGGCCTATAGAACAAAGGAAAAACAATTGTTTATTGAAACAATAGTGAAGTCAATTAAGTTTAATTGACTCTCTCAATTAAACTTAAATACAACTTGAAAGTGCACTTTAATTTGATCTGTAACTTTATTTGGATCTGTAACATCAATGTGATCTTTAACTTGAAATTCATTTGAATGATTCCTGAGAAATACTTTATGGAATATAGCTATATTTTTTTGTAATTATTGAATGTTTAGTTATTTTGGATAACAGTTTAAGCCTGTTTAAATGTGAATGCTAATTTGTTTTTATTTTTATTTATGACATTGTTTAGTTCAGGTTTTTTCCACCCCTGTTTCAACCCAGGATGGAGAGCTACCGGATCGCTGCAGCTTTGCGGTAGGACTTAAATGAACTAAACTACTTTATGCATTCTGGACCTATTGGCTTGGATCATGGACTAAAAACAGTCAGATTATTGATTGATGGATCATTAATCACCCTGGATTCAAGAACGGACTTAGAATAGAAAAAAAAAAAAACTCTTGGGTGTCATCAGGTTTTATTGCTTTGTTGTTGTTTTTGTTTTTCTTCTTGTCTTTTGGTTATATTCATAGAAAATCACTATTATTATAAATATTATTATTGAATACCTTCTTAAATATATGCAAAAATATAAGCTTGAATACAATAACTTGAACTTACTTTCTGTCTAATGGTGGTTTATTCACACACACAGGCTCCACAGCCGAACCTTTCTGACTGCCTATTATATTTGGCCGCAGTCGGGCGCCTAGCCTTAATTAGCGTTACACAAACGGTCACATCATGCCTCAATGTAAAGAAATTCATGAAAGAGAAAAGGGTCACAAAGTCTAAGACTTTGGAATCAGAATGGTTATCCACAAATGGAAAAGACATGGAAACAGAGGTGAACCTTGAAGGAGTTAAATTACTGAGAGAATGCATCAATAGATCCAGGAGAACACGCACACAAAAAAACAATAAAACAAAAATCTAAAACACTGTAGGCCTCACTTGCTTTAGTTAAAGTCAGTGTTTAACATTCAGCAGTAAGAGAGACCATCCATAGTTTATACCCGCTTATCCATGCGCAAGGACTGGTGCCCATCTCTAAAACAAATAAGGGACAGATCAAAAATGGCATCCATGAGAGAGTTCAAAGCCAGAAATGACTAAAAAGAACCTAAAGGGTGTAGCGTTAAATCTTGCCGTAAATTTAAACACTTTTTAACAGCATCACATATTCTGAAATGTCTGAGGAGACCTGATAGACAGAATGAGTAACAAACCTGAGAGGAAGTGGTTCTGGCCGATTGTGTGTAGGGGACATTGAGATCAGAGCTGTCTGGAGTGGTGGTTCCTCCGCTGCTCCTTCCCTCCAACTTCCTGAACTTTTGCTCTGCAAAGCTGGTCATCCGCACCAGACCCCCACCTGACCCGCCCGATGAAGAGGCAGGACTGCCTGTATAAGACCTGGGGATGGTGGGCGCAGAGCTGGGACAGGGGCTGCCTCTGTCACCTCTCTGTCCCTGTTCGCCCTCAGGGTTGGCTTCCACTTCCTCCTTGTGTTCCCCTTCCCTGCTCCTCTCCTGCTTGCCAGGCAGAGGACACGACCTCGTCATGGCCTCGCAGTCTGGATCTATATCCGAGTAGTCCCTCAGAGACGAGGAGTCCTCATCCAAACTCTGGATGTCCTCTGTCCGCACATGGATGCCTGTGTCGACTTCATCTGTGGAGGCAGAGTTGGGGTCTCGGTCGTTCACCCGAGCCTTCGCTGAACCAAAGTCGTCTCCGGGAGCTTGAGCCCCTGGAAGGTGTGACGGATCTGCACCATGCAGAAAAAAGCCATTGTCTCCATCTCCAACAGCGAGGCTGGCATGAGGCCGTTCGGTGTCGTGGATGATCTTGAGGGCCTCCTCGATGCTCGGAGGAGTCGATGGGCTGACGCGGGCGGAGTGGTTCCCTTGGTACTTGGTGGGGCTGCTGTTGTCTGGTAAGACTCCATTGGGGCACCTGGAGAAAAGATCCAGGTAAGTAGAAAGTTGAGGACAGTAAGAGTGAATATTGAAAAAATGATTGCTCTATTCAAATGTTTTCGATACTCTCAAATAACAAAAACTTCCAAAGGTTTTTTTTTTTTTGTATGTGGCCAAGGCTCACGTGTTTGTTGAAGTATGTGTTTACCAAGGTGCCACCGGTGATTTTGTAAAAAAAAAAAAAAAAAAAAATCTTTGAATTGTATGGAGGTAGATTTGTAATCTTTTTGCATATCTTTACCAGCTGCCTGTGTTTGTATTTAGCTTCCTCCAACTTGTTTTGTCCTTAAAGTAACCAACAAGTAAGGCTTTCATCTTTTTCCAGTGCAACGCTCTGCTGGGAAAACCTGCATCCAGGGATTTACATGGGGTGTTTTTTTGAAACCTGACACCAAACCAAAACATTTTTTTCAGACCAGTTAGCACTGGATATCGAAAAGCTAATATAACTCCACCTTGTTTTGTTCTTGTCTTAAAATGGTCTAACTACTCTAAAATTAGACTTTTTTTTTTCCAGATCTGTACACTTTGAGTCACCTGATGCTCATTGTCAACTTTGATCGGTATAATTAAGCAGGCACTCCTTTACCTTTCACAGCTTTTATTGAACTGCAGGTTGTTACATTTATAGATGATGCAGTTAAACTGACAGTAAAAGTCACATTTAAAACCCATTTTCCATCCACACCTGCTTTGGCTCTTAATAGAGAAAGTGTTGTTCCGTCCCAAAGGTTTGTGGGAAGCAAAGTTGTCGTCCTCCTCTGGGATCTGTCTGCCCTGACCGTTCACGTCGACCGGCGTGAGGGAGAGGTGGCGTTTCATGCCTCCTCTTGATGCATAATGGACTTTGAACCCCAGACCATCAGTACTGGCTGAGCGGGTCATGGCGCAGGTAGAAGGAGCCTCAAAGGGGGGCAACGTTGCATCTCCATCCAGAGGGATCTCAAAGGAGATTCCCCGAGAGGAGGATCTGAAGAATGAGAAGAGTTGTCAGTGCAACAGGAAAGAAACCGACGGCTATAAAATGTAGGTCCCTGGAGGCTTGGCTGATAGCTTCATATACTCACTGTCTTTCTTTGGGCCACGTCCCGACACAACCGTCAACATAGGACATGGAGGTAGATCTCTTCATTAGGCCTATTACACACAGAGGAACCTTCTTAGTCTTGCATGATCTAAGAAATTATTTGTTTTCATTTAAAAAAAAAACATAGCAAATGAATCTCGGGGGGTTACAGAAGAATAGAGATGATATAATGGGTTTTAACACGTTTCACAGCAGTTTCTTTTCTCGCTTGTATGTTTGTGCTCCATATACGTCATCCAGACCTTAACCCCAGAGGTATTTTGTAAATTGATTACATTTTGCACTGCATCCTTAACAGCTGCACTTTATTTCATTTATTTGCAGTGTGGAGCTGTACACAACCACCAGGGGGCATCTGACTTCTGAACAAAAATCTAAACCTGCACTGATCAAATGGCCTGCTGCACAAAGCCGTAATGTTTGTTTCTCAAGACAAAGTAATGATATCTGGTGGCAACATCAGTTGAAGGAGTGACATTTAATAGAAAGATTTGGTAAATCACAGGAAAATCATACAAAAAGAATCATGGATTATTGCTGCTGCTGTTCAGAGTCACCTGAATAGATTTGCAGCTTCCACTTCTTTATGACTTCTGCACAATTCCTTTGAGGATCGAGCACATGCATTTCCACCCTCGTCATATCCACGAAGCTGTTCTCCTAACACAGAGCATCGGCATTCTTGTCGTCCCACTTCACTGAGCTGACACAGTGTTACGCTTTTCCACAAAACCCTCCATGGCATCAATCAATCCACTGCAGTTTTGTTCATTCCCAAAACTAAACCGCACTAATTTGTTATCTTATTACTCAAGAGGAGCACCTAACAACTGGACCGCCAAATTAATGACCTATTTAAAGATTTTTTTTTTCTTTGCCAATACCTAATTTTATTTCTTGAGGGACTTTTGAAATTTTGTAGTGTGTCACAAAATCCTGTCTGTGCATTAAAAAAAAGGGTCAGATCACTTATTTGTAATACAGACGTGTTTATGTAGCTACATTATCTCATAGAGAGACACACACGAAGGAACAAATTGCTTCAGACAAAAAGTATAAAGATGGCTCGGTTAGCTTTCCATTAGTCTACTAGCAACAGTCAGCAAAAATACATCCCATTGACCACATTAATATGGCAGATCATATTTAATCCTACCTTCAGCTGTGAGGTTTTCTGGACTGGGAGGTCTGTCTGCATAGTTCTGTTTGACAGGACTGGACACAGGAGCCATATCTCTGCAAGACGATACAGGCTCACAGGCTGCATGGCAAAACAAGACAAGTCCTCCACATCATTAGTCAACAACTGGCATTCAACACATGGAGAATATCACCATCATCAAAAGGAACACGGACTGGACCGTACCGTTGGGGTCGAAGACTCTGGGCTGAACAAATGAGGGTTTCACGACCTCGAACCACCAGAAAAGCTCAGCCATGAACACCAGGTAGTTACTCTGAAAGATTACACACATCTTTAAGCTCAACTCGCACATGTAACATCTGGATTTTTGCTGCTGATTCCCTCTGTACATCTCTGTAGATATCAACAAAAATCAAACCAGCTCTGAGCATTTTGAAAGACCGCTGAGGTCAAAGTCATCCAACCGGTGCTGGACTCAGATGGACGAGTTCATGTACTTGACTATCTGTGCATGTTGCACGGCATGGCTGCTGTCATGTCAAACCCAGATGTGGCAAAAAAAAAATATGTGAAGCTACTATAAGGAGTCTAGTTTATATGCAGTATCTTGCAGAGCTATTCAAACCTATCAGTGTTTCATATTTCATCATGTAACAACTGTCCTGTGTTTTACTAGGATTGTGTGTAGTAAGACTAATTTTAAATGGTTGTGGAGTATAAGAAAAGGAAACATGGTGTTTTTTAAATAAATACAAGTCTGAAAAGCTTGACTTGCATTTGTATTCAGCTCCATATAAGCCGATAGTCCTATGTAAATGTAGTTCAAGTGAGTTCATTTAGAGGTTAGTAAATAGTGCCTGCCTGTGTGTAATACTGTATATTCTCAGTGTAAATACAGCTATTTGTAAGGCGGCCCTGTACGTCCTATGAAAACGTGACTGAGCAAAAATGATTAGTAGGTAGCTAATGATAAAAAAAAAAAAACACTAATTCATTAAGCAGATCTCAGATGTAATTTGTAGACATATAAACACTATCTTCCAATGCGATGTGTTAAACCGTGCACAAATAGTTAAGATTCTGTGGACAGTGAATCTGTGGCAAACAGGCAGCTTGCCAGAGTCTTTAAAAACCCCACATGACTCCCTGTTGCACCATAAAACCAGCATTCAGTCAATGCACAGAGTGGTGAATGAGAAACGAAGGCAGAAGAAGGAAAGCAGAGCGAAGGGTGTGTGAGGATGAAAAGCGACTGGTGTGTGGCGTCACAGAGAGGAAAGTTCCAGTCAGCTCGAACTGTGACTTGAATCCCGAATGTTTCTACCCACGCTCTCTGCATACTATTTACCCAACGCTTGCTTTACTGCTCTGTACTGTCTGAATGGCACTAAGGGACTCCTTGGGTTGTACAGGAAAAAAACAAACAAACAAAAAAAAAACTGAGATTTTTGTCTGAAACCTTACATCTGCAAACTTTAAAGACGTTTCTTCAAAAACAAAAAGAAACATAGCAGGAAGAGTTGGGTCAGGACTCTTGAATCTGTCCTCTGTCTCAGTGGGATGAGATCAACAGAGAAGAAATGCACACTGAGTATTAAACTTTTCCTTGCATGACTCAGTTTTGCCTTGGTGTAATTTCCCACCCCAAGTCTCCTTCTTCTCCCCCTAAAAAAAAAAATCTCTCTTTTTGTCCCTTGAGTAACTGAATCCTGCATCATAAACACAGACCTTTCCACATCTTCCCCATCTGTTTCTTTAAACATCAGCGTAGTGGAAGTTCTTACCTTTATGGATGCATGCGTGTAGAGCATGTCCTCCAGGCTGAAGTGGCAGCAGCGATTGAGGTTGTTCCTGCAAAACTCCTGCACCAGCTGGAGGTTGTACAGACTGTCAGCCAGAGACATGGTCTCCTTGAGGCAAATGTCTGCTCAGCCAGGGGAGGGGTCAGACACACACACAAAGGGAGAGGGAACAGCAACACCAAACAGGAAGAGAGGAAAAGATAAGGTTCAGCTTATGGTAAAACACAGAAGAGAATAAGAAAAAAAAAATAGAGGAGATGCTAAATGTCTTTGCTTGATTCACTCCAAATCTTTGAGACAACTCCAGACAAACGGCATTCAGCTCTTTCTTCATGATTCACCAGCATTTTTACTCCTTGATGTTTCACAACAGCCCTGGCATGTGTAGGACATTGTAGTGAAGGAAACAGCTGAGGCTTATGGTCGCTAATTTATGCGGTGTGACATCATCTTGAACTGTGCTTATTACTTATTTTAGGGACAATCCAGCAGCAGGAGAACCTGCTTTAATGAACCGTGGCTTGTTTTCACATCTGGTTCACACGCTTGCCTGCGAACTAAATCTAACCTGAGGAGTTTTCAGGAAAGCAACACAGCGGCTGTTTATTTTTGAAACTGCGGCCTGATAAGTAGCCGTCTAACGGCTCTCTGTAACGTACAACTCCTGACCAATCACGTCTCTGCCCGGGGCGTTTTTTTTTTTTTTTTTTTAGAAATCAGATGGGCTGTGAGGAAACGCCTCTTTGTTTCTTCGCCCACTCCCTCTTAAAGTCACTTCTGGGTCATATCTGTACTGTAGTCATTCCTTAGTCATCATCCTGACTGTGGTCTGCTGTTGATACGTAACAAACGTAAAAACGACACAACAAAAAGGTCAAAACCATTTTGAGTATCCGGTAGAGTGAGGGAAAAGTCAGGAAACAAGACTAAAGTGGATGACAAATACACTCTTTGTTTCAAACACCCGATTCAAATGTATTGTGTGGTCGTCATAGGAACAGGAAGAAAGTATCCATTGTGCTACATATAGAGGCTCTCTAAACAGTGCACACTTTACCAGGGAAAGAAAATCATTTCAAACCCTGTCCCCACATATATTGTGGAGTTCATTCTTTTCAATGCAATTCAGAAGCAAACATTTCTTAGTGGGAAAAAAGAAGAAGGAAACAAAAACATACAATAACCTTGTTCTGCCCTTAAACTACTTGGTTAAAGCACCTTTTGATTCTGTTTCGCCCTTCTTCTTCATCTACCAGCATCGAATATCTTGACTTAGTCCACTCTGCCTTGCAAAGATCCTCCTGTGGATTCTAGCAACGTTACTCCAAAATCTTAATTATCCCTCAACGAAGTTATCCTTATGTTTATCTTGGAAAAAAAAAACTACAAACCTTCATCTTAGATTTCTATGAATCTTAAGGATTTATTCTGATGTGTATTTAGAGTTATTCATAACTTACATTCACCTTAGCAAAAATCCCAATTTTATCTAAGAAAAATGGACCCCAGAGCATAATACTGCCACCACCATCTTCTACCATTGATGCGGTATTCTATTGGTCATGTGTTATTTGTGGTCATGGGATTTTAAAAGAATCACAACAATTCATTCTTTTCTTTCCAGATAAGATCTCTTGTTTTGTGCAGTTTAATGAACAGGAAATCATAGCGCAGACAGATGTTTGGGTCTGGGCACCCACCTTCCAGGCGGACGGCCTGCGGGCAGTAGAAGTGCAGCAGGGCAGCGAGGGCGCAGCCGTCTGTGTTGTCCTTCAGCAGGTTCTCCACCAGGGGGAGCGACGGGACATTCTTCTGGGCATGCTCCCTCCTGTACCGGGCCTGAAACACCATAGCAACGACACAGAGACATCACCTTCATGGATCGCCAGGGTGGATATGCAGCGGTTCTCTTTGACTACCGCAGACACACCTACTACTGCATGCACAGCGTGATTACACACAAGTCAAGGTGTTAATCTGACGGTTTTCAGGCATTCATCTGACGTAATGCAGATTATACTGAGCATGCAAATAACACGTCTCTGGCATTCACTTCAGATTTCTTTTTAAGGAAACGACTGGAACAGTTTTGCGCTCTCTGTTGTTTTCTCTCTTTGAAAATATTATTCATTAAACTATTAAACCTCCTCTGAAACATTTTTTTTGGGACTAAAGCCGTCAAAAATATGTGCAGTGGTTCTGTAGCACACTGATCATGTGATTTAGGGTTTAGGGCTTAATAATGATATTTGTATTCTTCCTTTCTGCAGGTTTCCTTATGCGATGCTTTACACGTGTGAAAACCGCAGGGACAACAAACCACCGCATGCGCCTTCAGGGCGTCGGCGCTCCCTGGGAGCCCACGAAGAGATGCTTTCTGATGGCCGCGTTTTGTAACCGACGTGGTACAAAGGAAGACTCAGTCAGCGCAGCGCTCTCTGTCTGTCGGCCAGCTATGACTGAGCACTGAGCTGTGAGAAACAAACTGTTGTCCTTCACTTTGCTCCACTGGTACCGAATCTCTCTCAGTACCGCTCGTCCTTTTCGCACACGAGACAATTTCGGGTTCATAGTAAAGACGGAAGAAACGCTTTAGTTCATTTTAGTTTTCAGCTGCACGTCTTAAAAGTATGAGTCCCAAGACGAGTCGCGGTGTCTTATTCGTCTTAAGAAGGGGAACAGGTTGGGAGGGCGGGTGAGAGGGTGGGAGACATTTGGCCAAACAATGATGGAGCTCTGGGCCGCATGCGGGGAATAAACAACCGGAGGGAACAATGTGAAGGTTGGGGTTAAGGGGTGTCAGGGCTGATGCTGGGGTTACTGAGATCTTTTCCAGAAGGAATGGACTTACAGGTACTAATCTCCAGTACCATTTGCTAGAAGACTTGATGGTGGGTCATGATAGGATAAGAGGAGAGAGTGGGATACGTGTTAGGACCACCACTGACTGGGAAAGAGATGCCAACACCTGAAAACAACATCTGTTATGGCTCTGTAAAAGACAGAGGATAATTAATAATGTGTTAAGTGTGCAGGATGTGACGGAATAAATTGGTCTCAGTGCCGGTTTTGAGCTTTAAAATCTCACTGATTTTTCTCTCTAGTACTGTATGTAGCAGATTTTCAGTCTGACCGGCGCCGACAGCAGACAAGCTGGTTTAAAAACCACACTCTTTAGTGTGGCAATTGTTATTGAGGGACAATTTACACACTTTAGGTAATTACTAACTCAAAGCTAATAATTATGTACTAGAGATGTGCCTCAAAAGTGAAATCAAAGGATCCATTTCATCCCATTTATCTTTCAACTTCAGTAAAATGCTGACTTTTGCAAATTTCAAAGCCGAGGTAAGAATCTACATTCTCAAGGGAGTAAAGACAATATTTAGCTAACTGATGAAAAGTAACCAACTTTCAGGAAAAGCTCTGTAAAATTATCTTAAGTGAACCAAATATGGTTTTTTTTTTTTTTTATTACAGAACAGCTACAGTGATTTTAGTGCTTTTAGACGTGATGTGGAGCGAACACCTCCAGCAGACTGAACACAAACATCCTCCGTTTCCTCCCCACCATAACCGAGTGAGTTCTTCATCATATGACCAAAGTTGAAACACTTTTCTCACTTTCCCAGAATAGAAGAGACCGAGGAGCATCTTGTGCTAATCTACCAGAGCCTACACGTTGCAGAAGCATTGATGAGTGTGTGTGTGTGTGTAATGATTTCCTCCTGCTGTCTTCTTAATGAGTAGACTTCTCCTACTGGTAGACTGATGCCACCAGGAAGAGCCGTGTGATGGAGCGTGCAGCGTAAAAGCAACAGACTGATGTGAAGCGTCTTCAGGACTACTTTCCTCTCATCCGTCTTTGTAGAACTGTGTCAGCATGAAACGGGTTAAACACACACATATATATGTTGTATGTCCCTCTCACTAAATTAACAAGATATTATTATCTCTGGAAGAGGATTCAGCTCCATAAGAGACAGTCAGACTCCACTTCTTGTGCTTCATATTTACAGATGCTAATCTTCAGTATGGAGAACATCCCAGTCTAAGCTGCTATAAGATTTGCTTTCTGCCAGAGAAAACAAATCTAAAGTAAAAAAATGTTTATATTATCTGAAGTAAATTTCAGAACTAGACAGTGACAAATCTTTAATATTTAAATATTATCCAGGTCAGATAAAATAATGGCTAATAAATATCCCTATTGATAAAAAAAAAAAGAGTACGACTGCATCCATAGAAATGCTTAATTAATCCTGTACTATTATTTATTATGTATATGGGTGAAATATCTTTTAAAATTAAAATTTCACCCTGCAGAACAATAATATATATATATATATATATATATATATATATATATATATATATATATATATATATATATATATATATATATATATATATATATAAAAACCCATCATTTCTCCTTTTCATTGAAATCTTTCAAACTACTAATTTCCTGTTACAGCGTGTCGGCCAGGGACTTTGTTGAAGCCGCCTTTGATACTGGCGCTTTGCTCACCTCATCAAATTTCTAATGAACAACAAGAAAGAAATCTAAATCCACCAAAGCGCCACAACTTCATCTCATTCCAGCCTTCAGTGAGTTTCTATTTTTTACCCTTCACCTTACTGCTGCCCTGACGGGACCCGTGATCCGACCGAGCTGTGCTGAAGCGTCATGGGTGAGTGAGCAGAAGAGGACGACAGCTGACTGCAGCGTGTTATTGCCGGCAGATTGACTCGTTGTGTCACAGGGACCTTACATAACCGCTCAGCTAGCAGGGTGCCTGCCTGTCACTGAGGCCCTTCGGCTACGGCGGCCATGTCTCCTACCCTTTCCCAGCTCATCTCAGATAAACCCCTCCTCACTTCTCCTCTCCGACTGACTGGCACCCTGCGTCTCCTCCTCTGCCCTGTGAAATGCTTTGTCTCCTCAGACAGCAGTGGGGAGGTTCTTGCCAAATACTTTCTGCAGCTGGTGACTGAGCTCATCTGTTCGTCTGATTCGCAAAGCTCCGTACACTGTGTGTTGAATCCGTCTGCAAGGGAAGGGAGGTTTTTTTGTTTGTTTGGACGCAGATGTGGCTCTGAATGAAACTTCAATTCCACAAATATTAACTCTCTGCAAGAGGCTAAACAAAGTCGTTTGTGAGCAGCAGCTTCCTGTATGTTGGAGAACCTTTTCTGACTTACCTTATGCGTTGTGACGTTTGAGTCTTGGAGGGAGGCTTCTCTTAACTTCTGCTCCTCGATGAGGATGTCCCTCAGCTGCTCGTTCACCTTGAACGACAGGAAGAAGCAGGGAAGGTGGTGAGAGACAGAGACGCTCGGAGAGCCAAGTCGTATTTCAAGAAAGCGCCGGGTCAGATTCAGGCTGAATAAACTGTCTGCTCTGAGAAGACGAATGACGTGAACCTCAGCGAAAAACCTGTCACCCTCACTTTGACACATTAACTTAAGATAGTGAAGTCGTGTCTTATGAAACAGTCTTTGAAACGTGAGAATTATTGTTCAATGATGACTTCTGTTTTCCTTTTTGTCAAGAGGAAGTTACACAAAAACACCCGTTCCTAATCATGTCTCGGTTGTCTCATTACGGCCTCCATATAGAAAAAACAGCAATGAACTAAGAAATCAGTTGATTGCAATTGGACAATTGGGAATATACACAAAGACTGCTGTGGTAAAAAAACAAAACAAAAACACACTATGATATTCTTGCTAATCCATCTCATTGATCCGTTATTTTTTTTTTAGCATTTTATGTTAATTTTTAAAACTGTAAGACTTGTTTTAAAATGACTTCTGTCTGATACACAGTGACATCTCATAAGCACTATAATTACTGACCCTTCAAAATATGAGGACAAGAACAGATTGATTTCCTCCCGTTATAATTCTTAGAGTTAGCACAGTAGGTTAAAATCTGTGTCTGCAGGTAAAAGCCTTATAAAATCTGAAGATTGGAAATCAGTCAGCTTGTGATTGGTATAGAATAAAATATATTCCACTTACAAAATTACTTTTTTTTTTCAAATATCTCTTGCGTTGGCACCACAGGCAAAAAAAAAAAAAAAAAACAGCTAAATAATCTGTAAGAGATTATGAACAGTGACCTTAGACACTTAAGCAACTCAAGTTCTAATTTTGCTTTTTTTTTTTTTATTCCTGCAACAGCAAACAAGACACGTTGCTAATCTTGGAAGCGTCTTGGGAATTACTCCACATTCCTGCTCTCTTGCAAGAAAATGAAGAAACGGCTCTCATATCAGCTGAACCCCGACAGAAACAAAACAGCAGCGAATCAAATGAAAAGATAATGCTTGGAATGCGTGCCGTCTTTGAAAGCGCAACGTCTTTGTGTTGTTGTTGTCGTTTCTTTTTTTTTGCGCCCCTGCACATACCTTGTTGATCCAGGTGGCGATGGCGTCCTCGGTGTCGTACGGCAGCCCCTGGACGAGACCGTCGCCGTGTAGCGGTTCAGCAGGCGAATACTTGTTGATGCAGGACATCACCCTCTCCACGCTCACCATCTCCACGGTGTAGGCCATCATCAAGGTATCGATGAGCGCCAGATGGGAGCTCTGCACGGAAACGCAGCCGCAAAAGCTTATCAGCAAGATGAATTTAACAGGCGGGGTTTTTATTTTTTCCAGTGAAAAATAGTGGAAGTGCTCTGGAAGAGAGCAATAGTCTTTTAAAGCATTCAAGTCGTGCAAATGATTTTAACATGATCACAAACCTTGGCCTTTCTAACCCCATTCCAGACCGGTCAAAGCAACAGACCTCCCCTTCCCTTTCCTGCCTTACAACAGCTCTATTCAAAAAAAAATATTTACACTGCATGAGTGTGTGTGTGTTTGTGTCTACACTGTATACCTACGCCAATACGATACAAACCTAACAAGACAAGCACCTTTTGGCTGGTGCTCAGTGATTCAGGACAAAAAGTCAAAACAACAAATAAGAGACATCTGTTCAGAACATCAGAGCTCTGAGTGATCCAGTCTTTCCCCGAGACATGAAGCTGAGCTGCTGCTAGAGTTCAGTGGAATCACCTCATGTAAAGACAGTCAAAATACAACGCAGACATGAGATCACTGCCAGAAACAAACCGTGGATGGAAATAAGTACTAAGATGAGTTACTTCAGCTGAACAGGGGGGTAACATTAGATATTAGGAGTATATTTCCTAATATCCTTTTTTTTTTAGTTGGTTAGTTAGTTAGGTTTTGTCACTTCACTCGCAATGAACTCATTTTATTTTCCAGAAAATATACATTTACATTGACATGTGAACATTTATTTCGAAAGAAACAAATTCTTTTTTTTTTTTTAATGACAGTATAATCTGCAGACTCTAAATAAAACATAAAAACAAACGAAAGTGTGATTTCTTGTAACAGCTCTCAAGTAAACCACTGCTGGGTTTAGCAGCTAAACACAGGAGTCTAATATTCGGCTCATGAGGCGGCGTGCTGACTCTGCTTGGAGTTTTTGCAGCCTCAGGATGTTGTCAGATACTTCACATTGTGTGCATTCTGCACCTGGCCGACGAAAACTGACTGACGGAAACCGACTGAGTGATGGGCAGAGGAGGAGAGACCAGCCAAGCAGCTTAGAATGAAAGTGGAGATCAAGAAATTGGAATTTTCTTAAGACGCCATAAAGCTTTCCTGACGATTAAAGCTTTTCTCAACGCATTTGCATCAAATCCCCAAATCTTTCATGCTGGTAAGGAGCTTGCGGAGGTTCCTGCGTGCAGCAGGACTTTCATGTGTGTTCGTTTAGACGTGTGGAAAGAGAAATACTGAGAGTTTAAATGACAAGCCACTTGAGTTCCTCTTAACTCCAACAGGACTGCATCTGTTTGCTTTTGTTTTTTTAATTTCATCGAGTTAGTTTAAGTGACAGGATGCAGACATTTTGCCGCCAATTCAAAAAGTGGAATCATACATCTCTTTTTTTTTAAGGTGTACTCAGTTGTATAGATGCAACATTTATTTATTGTAATTATTTTTATTCTTAAGACAAAAGCAAACATAATACATTAACTGCCATAAACTGAGTAGTGTATTTCAAGCATGTCTTTGGTCAGAACATTACACTTTCAGGGTAGTTGCTGCAGCAACACTGGGTGTATAACAGGCTGAAATTAGCCGTTAGCCTGCAGGCCTGCTCCTTAACAATCAAGCCACTTATAGCTCGTCAACTGTAGTTTTAAAACAACATAACATTTTGGCTTCATCTCACCGCGGCACATTCCTTTTAGAGAGGAATGAACAGCGGTGAGATTATATTTTTATCCACAGGTTAAGATCCCACTTCATGATAATAATATATATATATATTTTTAAGTGATTTTGCTTTGTGGCTTTCACAATAAATTGAGGGATAGAAATTGAGACTTTTTTTTTTTTTGCTAGTATGTTTGTGTTCATGTCATATTAGTTTATATAACATGATGAATTTGATTTGTGGTTTCTTCTGGCATAAATAGGCAAAAGTAAAAAGGTGTACTTTTTGTCCATTTTCCACAACACTCACAGCATTAACAGCGCCGACTGTCACAATCTAACAACAACGAGGTTAAAAAATATACTTTAATAATTAAAGACTGCTTAAATAGGTCTACTTTAAAAGACATGGCTAATTTAGTGATGGAAGTATAATTTGGCCTAAATTTCTAATGACTTAATGTTTTGTTTATTGTTCAGCAGTAATGTTACAGTAACTTATGACCAGTCGGTACTTCAACGGTTTTTCTTACACGTCCTTTGACTGAATAAAAAATAAACAAAAGTTAATACCAAACACTTGTACTGCACCTCTACAGTAAGTGGTCGTGCTGCGCTACACTCAGTATTCTGGAGAGCAAATAGGTGAGAAATCAGGACAAAAAGAAGAAGAAATGGGCAGAGAAAAGCTGGAACTACTTACAGCACTTTGTACTGCCTTGTTGCTGAAAATGTGCTACATAAATAAAATTACCTTTACATGCTTGCAAATTTAGTCAAATCCTTAAAATTTTTCCACATTTCCAGATTACAAAAACATATCTGAATGCGCTTCATTCAAATTCTAGTGTAAAAAAAAAATATATCTGCAGAACATGGTGTGAAATTAAGGAAAACCTACACACACACTGTGTGTGTGTGTAAAATACAAAGAAGCTTGTTGACGATCGTCAAACCTTGGGGGTAATTATTGGTTTGTGCTGTAACTTATCTTCAACAGGAGAAGAAGATACCACTGTTGTCTCTACAGCCTGGACTTAAAAACCATGTGCTGCCTATTATGCCTTCACAAAGACTTTTATGGTGCATGTGTGTGAATGCATGTGTGTGTCTAAAACCCCTCACAGTGACAGACACGCCTTATAAGGCCATGGAAATGGCAAACAGTGGCTACAAAGAGTGGTACAAAGCTGCAGCACGCTCAAACACACCACTTAAGAGGTGAATCGGTATTCTTTCACCGTGGTTGCGTGGCTGCAGGGGTGTGTACGTCTCTGCCCTTGATCAAAGGGAAGTGAAATACACCTGAACAAACATAATCCAAGCAGCCAAGCCGTCCACAGACACGGAAAAAAAGTGTCCATTCAGAGTCACGGCAGTAGTTTTCTGCACAACTTCACACCGGCTAAATCCAATCCCACATTTTTCATTCGCCAAACGAAGGTGAAGCGTTAGCGATGATGCACGCCCCCCTCTGCAGGTTTGCACTTTCCATTCCCGCTCTGCCTCGTCTGTCGCTTTTTCCATCTCAGCGTTACACTAACCGTACGTGAAGCATACGTGGAAAATACAAACAACAATTTGAAATTATTCGTGGAAAAGGCCAATGAACCTAGCGGGATGTCTGACAGCTCAAACGAGACGCGTGTGTGTTGGAGAGAGGGTATCATTTGTGCACCACGTGGGCTTTAGCTCAGTGTGAGACCCCACCCACCACATTGCTGCAGTGGTGCACATTACGCCTTCCTCGTCTCCTTCTTTGCCAGCTCCACACTCCTCCTCCTCCTGCTGCTGCTCCTTTTCCCCTCCTCTCACCTCCTTCCAGATGGCTACATTACCACTGTCTGTTCCACTCATTTTCTCCGCCTTTCCTCCTCTTCCTCCTTCACAGCTCTTCTCCCTCTCCACAATTACATCTATCTTCCACTGTCTTCACCCTTTCCTCCCCTGTCCCGCCTTACTTTCCTGCTTCCTCCTAGATCACACCCAAATGGCTGCCCCTAAATCCCCCCTTTTCCTCATTCATTCACTCTCTGACAAAATGCCACACTCCTCCCTCTGGTCGTCCTCCTCCGCCTCCCCGACATGAGTTATTCCTCTGGCGCACAGTGTTTGGAAAACCATGAGGTCATCATTTTTTCTGCAGATGCACCATAACCCGAATGGAAAAGCCTCCACTTCAGCGTCACTAAAAGGTTCCCACAGAGTCCGCAGGAACACGCTTCTTAAATTTCTTTTAATAACCAGAGACGAGGAGAGATTTAACAAGCAGCGCTGCACAAAAGAAGATCAATACGTTTGGGAGGGAATTAGAAATCAGCGTCATGTATCTACTTAATGTAGCCAATAAATCACTGAAAATGCACCAGGAAGGAGGTGTGAACGAACAAACCGTCACGCCTCACTCCCTTTCTTTGTGGCCTTCTAAATCGATAAACGATGCCACGAGTCAAATCAAACCTGAACGTAAAAAATGTCCTCAACCTGTTGACTTTAGATGAAATTCAATCATCTGAAGCAACGAAAAAGAGACCAGGAGTTAATGCTGAGCTACAAAAAAACCGCAGCACCAGAAGAGTGCATGCAGCAGAAACAGGTGGCACATACATGTGATATGATATCATGATATATGTATTAGAATACTTTGATAATGATATCATAGCCGATATTCCACTTTTTATTTTTAGTTTCCTTTGTAAAATAGTCACCAGAAGAAAAATATATTCATATATACACAAAGTCATACATTTAGTGTATCAAAAAAAAAATATCTAAAATAAATATAAATGTAAACTAATTTTGGCCAACAAAAAAAACTGTCTGAAATCAGCTACCAAGTGTAAATAAAAATACCGAAATACACAAATGAAACAAACTGCTATGGTTCAACAGAACGACAGTTTTATAAGATGTCAAAATGTGTTTTCCCCTCATGAACTAAAACTTTATAACTAAAAAAAACTTGTTCTAATATAAAAAGAAATCTTCCTTTTAAAAATGCTCAGCACTCAACACCAAAATATGATAATGAAAAACTCTGCAAAAAGTAAAAGCTTGTGAACACTTCCTATTGATCGAGAACTTTATGCTCCAGAATTAAATTGGATGGTGGTCGAATCTTTTTCTTGTGTACATGGATTTAGGTTCTTTTAACCACAATTTTATGACAGTTTCCAGTTTTTACACCTGCATGTAGCAAATCACGCCTGAGTTTTAAGTCACCTATCTCTACTTGCTCTCATGCTGATAGAAGGGATACAATATAAAAAAAGAAAGGTGTAAAATCTCCTGCTTTAAACCCACATTGTTCCTGAATCCCATGGGTGGAGCATCTCCACTCACCATGTGTATGGGCATGTTGGTCAGGTCTCTCTCGGTGACCAGTCTGTCCTGGTCTGTGACGTACAGACCCTTCTGGGCCAGGGCCTGGATGATGGCGTTGTGTCCCAGTAGAGGTTTGACGGCATCGCTGCGGAGGATCAGGCTTCCTGCACGGCAGTACAGCTCTGCGGACTGAAGCAGGCAGGCGACGGGAGGCTTCAGGTGTTCCTGGTTGTACTGGTCCCTGTAGAAGGGCTCGGCCAGCTCCTCCGGAACGGCATCTAAAAGCAGAGAGAAAAGGAACGGTCAAGGGAGAAACAGTCTGAAAAGGCAAACTTTGGTTGCCTTATTTTCTAACACAGATTAAAAGACTGGTGCTGAAGTGGACTCCAGTATGGGATATTGTTGATGCTCCTGAACAGATCCGGTTCATAAAAAGGTTTGCTTGGCATCAGACATCAGCCAAACACAGCGGGTGTGCGGTGGGTTCGCAGAAAATGCTTTTTACTGATGCCGCCAACGTGTCCTACTCTTCAGAATGCCCCTGTTCTAGTTCACTTGAGGTGCATGACGCTCATCGCTTCTCTTATTTTGGGCAGTAAATGTGTCTGCAGACAGAAATCTGTATTTAACAACTGGTAGGAGAAGAATCCAAAGGGAGAGCGCATCGCTAAGCGCATAACTTGCAAATATAAAGTGCAATATAAGTGCATTTAAGTGCAATAAATAATAAATATTCACCCTGTGTTTATATTCAACCGCTCTATATGCAAAATACCTAGAATCCACAAATACTTGAGGACTCCTGTGCAAAAAGCCTCTTAAAGAGTTCAAACACCAATTTACCTCAATATGCATTAATACACAGAGAAAACCATCTCAGCATTTCTGCAGAAGCTAATATTGACAGTCTTTCTTATTTGTGGTCTTGGGGTTCGAACCAATCACCACCAAGGAATATAAATGTCCATCCTTGGCTGCGTTGCAAATGCCAATTAGTAGCGTGTCAACTAGCATCGCACCTAGGTATTCTAGCTTCTCAAGCTGTGTTTTATTTTAAATATGGTGAAAATCTGCAAAGAGGCAAATTTTCCAGGGGTATTCTAAAGTCTCGCTCAGCAGAAAAATCTACAAATCTGTGAAGACTGCAGCACAAATAGGTAGGGTTCACTTTTAGTACAAAACTCACAACAGCTCAATCTTTCCCAGTTTTAGGAAAGCTCATGTCACCCCAAAAGTCAGCAGCACCCTGGGTGGTGAGCCACATCACACACACCACACTGCCACAGTTTGACCTACAAAATATGAAATACTTGATATGGCCAAAACTGATTTGAAAACATGAACATGGATGAACATAAACACACACACTCAGTTGTGTTTCCATGACTACAGAAGGCATTTCTTTAATGTCGATGTGTAATCTTAAAGAGGCATTACGGGGAGTTGCTTTTTACAAAAATAGAAACCGAGTCTTACACACACACACACACACACACACACACACACACACACACACACGGAGGGACTCAGGACTCTGTCGCTCCTCTTTAAGCTTTTCATTTTCTTCATGACGTCGTGTTGTTTTTAACCACAAGTTGTGACTCAGAGCTCAGCAATACTTCTCATAAATAGCCTCCTGTAAGCATTCGCTTCTTTCCCGCTGGTGCAGTGTTCAGACAACGCTCCTGTGCAGGAATGTTTCTGTTCCAAGTGTGCTGTGTGACACACTCATGCTCCTGTATGAGTGTGTATCCCTGGCGTGTGGGGGTCATTTCCTCCCTGCCTGTCTCTGAAGCACACCGAGGAAAACAAAGAGCACTAAAGGAATCCTGCTTTAAAGGAACAATGTTTCCCCTTCAAAACGAGCTCAGAGCAGAGACATTAAGCTTGACTAAACGTCTTCAGAAAACCAATATGCGACGCTCGCTTCAGAGACACAAATATAACATCCAGTCGGCTTGTGATCAGCTCGCTGCAGTTTTCCAGAAGCTGTGGTCACAGCGGCCTCCCCATGCAGCCACACTGGGTGATGAAAGGAGATATTTAGAGCAACACGCAGATGTTAGACCTCTTTATAATGAGGACTTCTGCATCATAACTCTTTAACTAGTCTGACCTGCAACCATGTCTACAGATTAGAGTTAATTAGCAAAGCTATTCTCACACAAGCATGATGATTTGTTCACTAGCGTGACTTTGGTGTAAGATGACTCTCTCTCTCTCTTTCTTTTTAGTAGAAATGTTAAGTTTTTGTACAAATCCACTGACAGAAAACAATCACAGCAGCTTTCTATTCACATAAAGACTGATTCTTAAAAGAAATTATTTTAAAAACAACTAACAGCAACAAAAACAATTACACAACAAGCACAACTTTTTTTCTTTTTTTTTCCATCAAAGAGGAAACAGACAGGAAGTAGCTGCCACAGGAAGTCCAGGCATGGAGAAGACCGCTCCTCTGGAGACCCCTGGGAACTGTGCTTATCTCCACTTGTGTTTTTTTTTTTTTTTTAAGATGCAAACAATCACATTAAAATGTTAGTTTTAGCTCAACTGATCAAGATTACTGTGCGATAGGTCCCATTCAAACCTACAGTTACAGAAAGGGTTCAGCAGAGGGAGACAGCCAACTTAAACCTGATGACTAGTTAGCGAAGGTGTCCTTTAAAAATACCTGTAACATTTATTTGACTACATCTACGTGTATATCTAACATTGCTTATACAAGGCTTCCCTCATAAAACTTGCTAAGCCCGGTGGTTGGATGCTAAGTCGGTCATTCATCCAGCGGCCCGTCGTGTTTTTGAGTTAAAAAATGTTTAAAGTTGACAGGAAATTTGAAAGTATCACTTGATAATTATGTACCATCAAAAGATTGGAAGATTAATACCTGAACACCAACTATAAAGTCTTAAAAAATGTAAACATTTTTAAAAGACTTTTTAAAAAAAGAAGCAATGCTAAGCCTGGTGGGGGCACAAGTAAAGCCTGGTGGCCCACCAGGCTTATAATACACTTCACTCCTCGATCAGAAATATCAAAACTATCAAGAACATTTCAATGGATTGACACAAGAGCCAAAAAAAAAAAAAAAGAAAAAGCTGCTTAAACTGTGCATTATTAAATATGACTGGGATTTTATTCCACTGCGCAGTAATACTGAGGGATCCAAACACTCCTGGTGCAAATCTAACAAAGCTTGTGACTGTTACTAAAGGTTGTGATCTCCAGGCAGTCCGGCAGAGCTGGACTGAAAACAAGAGTCTGTAGCAGAAATCACTGCATGAACTCAGGGATGCTTTTCTGAAACAACCGTCTAGGAGTGCAGACAGTGTCTAGGTGTAGTGTGTCTAGGACACAACTTCAAGCTCAAACTCCACAACAAAAACAGATCGAATGCTAACACCTACTCCAGGTGCAAGGTTTATGATTTCTTCTATTAGATTTTACTTGCTAACTATGAGACTATGAGGGAATTGTTGTTTGCACATAATCCCACGGCCGTGTTTTTATTATAAATATTTTTGTTCATCTCAGTTAAAAAAAAAAAAAGTAGATGTTTTGAGATAGTCTGTTGCAGTGTCTTTGGTCATACCGTATTTTCTTTACATCCTCTTGAGATGTTCTCCAAATTTTTTTCCCCCCTTCTGTCATAAATGTTATTTCTCAAGCCATTATTCAAAGCCGTTGCTTTCGATGCAGGTCCAGTACCAGCCGGAGGTTTACCTGCTCAGAATAGCAGCTGATGGATTTAACTAAAGCCACTTCAATGACCAGAACAGATATTCAGATCCCAACAGAACAGAGATAATTTTTTTTTTTACTAACTCTCTGAGAGATTATGAGGTCTATTACAAATAAAGTGTAAACAATTGGAGTCATATGAAATGCAGTTTTGCACATCAATATGGCTGCAGGAATACGTTATGGATGATACTGGCTCCCTTTCTGACTTTGAAATAGTGAGCATACCTACATACTTTTAAGATTGTCTTTGATGTACAAGCAGCATTTTTGACTAAATGTATTTCACTGTGACTTTGTGCGGATAAACTAATAAAAATAAGTTTCCTGTATGGATTACAACACCATTGATTTCAAAGGAAAACGACAATAGGAAGACAAATTAGTAGCTCAAACAACCAACTTGTGTGGAATACCATGTCTGAATACGCAACATATCAAATCTTTAAGCAGGCAGACTACAGAAGTCCACACTGCACTGAGAAGCTGAGGCAACAATTCAGACAATTTCATCAAAATTAGACATTTTTTCTGGTTTCATGTTAGCTGCAACATTTGGATGACACATCCTGGTACTTGTGGGATGTAAGTAATAAAGTGGGACAGTATAAGAGCATAAGTTAAAATACCTCTTTGTTTTAAATCACAATCTTATGGCAACTGTACGATTTGTTGTTGAACTTGTTCGAGATAATGAAATCTTTATCTAGTTGAAGCTCATCTCTGCCGTGCCCCAAATTGCCAGAGTCGGTATTGTCTCTGTACTCCAGCTGATGGAAGGTGCTGCACATGATAAGTCAGAGTACTGGGTGTCAAGCCAGCGACAGACTGTCATTTAAATGAGTTTCTGCCCAGCGCTCCCAACACCAGCTCAATAAAATCTTGACCTATCCCGTTAAATTGAAACAGACTCTCCCTGAGTGTGTCAAGTGTAATTTTTTTCAGTAGAAGATTTGATGCTGCTGAGAAACCCTTAGACAGATGATGAAAAGTACCCAAGCATTTATGTTACTGTAGTAATTAGTAAAAGAGAAACTAAGAAAATGTGTTGGATTTACATTCTACCAACAGTGAAAGTCATCAGATGTTCAGTTTGAAACCAATTCTTCTTCTTCGGGTTAAGTCATCTGTTTTACAACCCTTCTCCTTACTATGAATAAAAGTTTAATCCTAGCCTCAAAAAGTCCTCCAGCACCAATGTGTGCTTGTTACAGCCCACAGCAACCGGGTCCATGTGAAAATCCGCCTCTCATAAGTTTCTGAGCCAGTGGGGAAACTGTTGCATCCGACCGCTGGCAGCTTCTCCCTGCAGCTCGCCGGGTCTATCTAGGCCAAACGAGGCTCTGAGGACCGCTCATGAATTGGGCCACAGTTCTCCTCAGTGGTAGGAGCTGAAACTGTGTCACTGGAAGGCCGAGACAAAAAAAAAAAAAAAAAAAAAAACAGGACAGCAGCAATGTGTCCACAGCCACAGCACACGCTTGCTACTGTTGCACGTCTTGCGAATATATCAAGCTCCATGAGGTCGTAACGTAGCGGAGCCCTAATTGGCATTCAAGGTCTGATCGATGGGTTTGTTTAAGCATTTCGCCCAGTTCTCTTTAAGGCTGTCTGTGCGGAGGATAGTAGAAGTAAGATGCTAAAGAAAATATTTCACTTTGTCCTGGAGGTGGCAGGGTGGGATCAGACTTGAAGCATCTTAACACAGTAGGCTAGATATGTGTTATTAAAACAAATACTCAAAAGCTATTAGACTCTTGAGCAGCTGCACAAGAGATTATTTTCTGACAAAGAAAGTTCTCAAACAACATCTTTGTGTATCTGTGTTCCAGAGTTTTAGATTTTGTTTGCTTCATTTTATTCTAGTTCCCTCTTTAGCACCAAATGTCCTCGGAAAAGTGTTTGGGTCATTTTTTATGACTAAAAATAAAATCCTCAAACAGGCGGCATGCATTTCTGTTTAGCCCCCTTTACTCTGACACCCATAAATCCGACTGCTTTCTGAGATGCACTTTATAAACCCAGCTGTTGTGTAAAGACCTCTGAGGTTTCTCGGAACAAACAGTAACATGAAGACCAAAGAGCACAGCAGCTATGTCAGGGATAAAGTTGTGTAGATGTTAAAGCAGGATTAAGACATAAAAAAAAGATTTGGACACTACACTGAGCACTTGGATGATGTTTAACCCATCATCCAAGTAAGGAAAGAATATGGCACAACTACAACTGGATTGAACTCAAGAAATCTGGCCTTTCTGGAAGCAGTTCCCACTGAAAGTCAGTTTGTTTCAGGCCATGTAAAGCCACCATGTGGAAGGTGGAGGCTTGTTCAGATCAAACTGTAATTTTGGCCAATACTTAAACTATTTTGTAGCAAAAAAGCTAACCCTGCACATTATCCCTATTGTGAAACAGGGTGACAGCGTCATGCTGGGATGCGTAGGTTTAGGTTTGTTGACCAGGACAGGCCAACAAACCTAAAACGCTACAACACATTGATTTAGGTCAAAGCCTATACATGTATTGAAGTGGCCCAGTCAAAGTCCAGAACTAAATCAAATAAACAACTGAGAGAATCTCTTTGTCCAATCTAACTGAGCTTCAGCTGTTGCACATAAACACCACGTTTCTTCCGCTACGCCAGTCTGTCACACAATAATGCATTGATATCAACCTGCACAGGTTAAAACAGCCTCAACTGAACTCAGAGTTACATAACATTTGACCCGACATGGGATAATCAGCAGCAGGTAGCGAGGGTAAACCAATAACGCTGACAGGATGAAGCTAACTAATAGGAAAAGCCCAGGATATGTTCTGCCCAAATGTCGTTGGGCAGAATGTCTGTTTTCGTCGTTTGTCTGTCACAGTAAGATCCTGATTGCACGACGCTGTTTACAAAACAGTCGCACCAGCACGCCACATTATCGCACGCTCGTTGATTATCCTAAGCGGCGTTTCCCCCCCACTCTTCTCCCCCGAACCAAACGCACCAAGGAGGCGCCACCTACCCGAGCCGAAAGCCTTGGCCACCAGCCACGTCAGGCTGCAGGAGATCTTGGCCCTGGTGAAGTCGTAGTGGTCGAAGCTCTTGATGGCAGGGACGATGAATGTGCGTCTCATCCCTCTGTCCTCTGCCGCATCTCCCATCGTCCGTCTGTGCGTCGGCGTCCCTCTGCTGCTGGGAGGCTCAGTCAGCCGGAGGAGCTCCTCCTGTATGCGGATGACATCTCGTCCAGAGGAATTCAATGCAGTAAAAAAGAGAAGAAGAAGAAAAAAAAAAATCCCTTTCTGCTAATTAAAGAATAAAAAAGAAATCAGGGGCGTGGGGGGTGGACTTTGAGTTTGGCTGGTGTGAGCTTGATGAGGGCCCCCCCTCCTCGGTTAAATGAGACTCATGTTCAGTTTTTACCTCCTTAAATCGTGACAGCGCGGCTCAGTTTAGTGGCAGGATTCCTCAAGAAGATCCCCGGACATTTTTATCCTGGGGTTTTTCACGACATGACGGATAATCTGTGCGGTTCAAGAGCAAAGCTGCGGGATCCAGCCCACGGTTATGTTTAAAAAAAACAAAAACAAAAAAAACAAAGCAAAACAAAACAAAAAAACGATCCGTTTTTAGGTCGTGCTCTTCTTTTCCCCCTCCCTAACTGTTTTCATCTCCTCCTTTTTCCCCCCTCTCTGCGCTTTTCCTGCCGCACTGATCAGTGGATAAGGCGCACTGCGCAGGCGCGATCCACCCACCCAAGTCTTTACAATCCTGTCAGGAGTCATCACAATGTAATACAAACTAGCGGCAGGATGGCTGCTGACTCAAACCCAGATGTTTCCATAGTGAGATGCATGAAAAAATACCAAAGAATGAGCTCTTAAACGCACTGACCGGACAGATTTAAAGGAATATTACGTTACTTTTACATAATTTTTAACCAGTTGGCATGTTCGTTTAATTTCTTAAGTAAACGTGATATGATTGGGTTATATTTTAAACAATTTGAATATAAATTGGGGATATTTGAAAAGCTTATTAAAGCTGCAGTAACTTTTTTTTTTTTACAAATATATTTAAATTGTGAGTGCTGACAGTATATTATGACACGGTAATCTGATAAAAAACTGAGCACTCCTTCACCCAGTGCTCCTATTTTTATTTACAGAAACAACCAATCAGAACCAAAAGAAGGGTCATAGCGGTGTAAATCATCCATGTGTTGGTGATGTTCACCCCTTTCACTCAGCCAGTTCACCACAACAGAGGCTGCCATGAATGCTAAGGATAGTCATCTTATTTCTCTGCCATTAGCACATTGAGCAGCATGTGGACAGGGGTGATTGACAGCTCTAAGCAATGATTAATAATAAAAAAAAAAAAGGCTTGTAGGACATAATAATCCTACTGGGGAAAATATCCAAAAATACATTTCAGGAATGTTTCAGTCAATAAAGTTGATATTTTCCACCATTTTCTGAATGTTGTTCTTACTGAGCTTGTTTTTAAAAACTTAATCCCAAAGTGCAAGTTCTAACATTTTTACACCAAAAACATCGCTTCTAAGAAGTAAACTTAAATTACACTAAAACAGTGTTTCTTTTTCCCTTTCTGTATATGTTCTCATATTCCATTCATCCTGATAATTACTGCAGAAATGGTTCCTCTTGTGGGCTGGACAGTTGTAGCACTACTGCTTTGCACCAAGGAGGTCCTGGGTTTGAAACCAGGCCTGTGGGCTTTTTGCATACAGTTTTCATGTTCTCCCGCTGCTGACCACATCAGCCAGATCATATATGGATTTTTGGATCTCACTACAGCTTCACTGTTATTCAGCTCTCAAACCGTAGAACATTCCTGGTTGCTGAGATGAATGGCCACATCCAGATGGGTGATGGTATCAGTCTTCCTCCATTTCAGAATAATTAGGAGTCTCAGAGGGGAATTTAAAGCTGCTGAAATGGAGGTATGAGCTTTGCTTCACCACAGGCTTATAAGGGAGTTTTGCTATGCAGGTGCGCCTGTCTAATGTGTTTTCTCCCGCAATAACACAGAGCAGTTTTACTCCTGTCCCATTTTAAACATGTGTTGAATCCTTTTGTCTTCGTCAAAAGACGTATGAAAACTTGTCTATGCATTTGCAATCTTGTTGTATCCAATCAAGTCCCACCTTATCAGCAACAATTACCCTATAAACATATAAAACGTGACACTTTTTTTTTCTTTTAAATGGATCAAAAGGGATGTGTATATTTGATAACCTGTCAGGTGGAGGCGCTACTACTTCCCTGTCTTACCCTGAAGGCCGTGCTCAGAATAATTGATGAAAAATGTTATTATATTTTAAGTTTAAGATTTTGTTCAGAGCATTCTAATGTCTTCTTTGTAAAAACAGATTTATGATCTGAGTAAGATTTCCTGGTTAAATAAAGACATATAAGTAAGATGCATGAGATATTGTAATGTTCCTGCTGATGTTTGTTCACAATCACAGTTGTTTGTATATTCCAACCCTTAGCAGAAAGCCGTTTATTGACGTGTACTTGGAATATACGTATTTTATGCTAAATATGAGGTAATTTAAGTTGACTTCTTACTAATTTTCTATTTACTTGAGACTGGACTGGTGAAGTATACTTTGCTTGTACTAAAAAGTATAAAGAGTAAGACTTAGCACATTAATAGATTCATACAGTACTTTCATATTAAAGCTATACTTTTTACTTATTCTGCCACAAAGTACTAACAGTCAGTATATCTTGATCAAAGTATGGTTTCATTTAATATAGCGGAATAAAATATTTGTCACTGTACATGTTTACTTTTAGGTTATAAATATACATTTTCAGGATCACGTAGTACATAGAAGTCAAAAACGTTGCGTTTCTTTTTTTTATCCCCTTTTGAGATATTTATTTTTGTTTCCATACATACAATGAAGGACTTCAGTTCTCAGTTAGAAACACTGTTTCGTTTCCAGTTTTATAAGCAAACACATAACTTTTTCCTTTATCTTTTGTTGACAAAAGAAGAATTTTATCCTAGAGAGACTATTGTGTTTTTTTTTACAGCTATGAAAGACTTTATTTCATTTTTTTTTTTTTTGCTTTTGAAATGTATAAAAATGTAAATAGGCATTTATAAATACATTGCATAGTATATTTAAAAATATAAAAGTTGTTCTCAATCTTCTGTGTTGTGATTTTGTAAATATATTTCAGTGTAGAGCATGGATATTTTTAGTTAACTTTGAGAATATTTTAAGAAACATGTAAACACAATGCTACAATTAATATGCTAAGCAAATTTCCAAGTAAGTCTGTAGTATTAATTAAACTGTAAGCTGTAATATAATATATTTCAGTTTTGGTAATTCTTAAAACAAAATAAATTGTGGACTAAGTATATACCTAATGCAATGATAGTATAGATAAGAGTGTACTTGTGGAATACTTTAAATATACTTCAATAAACATAAATCGTATACCTAATATACACTATTAGGATATAGATGAGTGTACTTGTTGCATACCTGATGTATACTTTTGTAAATCTAAAATAATTGTACAAAAGTGCTTACAGTATATTTTTATAAACTTAAAAATTCTCCAGTGTTGTAAACAGAAGCATACTTTCTAGTACATAGTCTGTAGCTTACTTGCTATACCTATAGCAATGCTCAAGTATAATAATACAAACTTAAAGTATAATAAGAAAATCTTTAAAAGATGACTGAACCACAGATCGCATGTATTTTTTTTTAGTTACAGATGTGTCAAACCTCTTCCCACATAACAAACCAAACTTATTTTGCAAACATTTATTTTTGCAACATTTTATGTAAACTTCAAAGGACGTCACCAGGGTCAGCCTGCGAAAGGCGATGACAAAAGTGTACCTGCAGAGCCCTCTAGTGTCCAAACAGCGTTCGTACAGCTGAGTGGACATGAGACACTCAGTTTCAGCCAGTAGGTGGCAGTCTTTAGCCGTGCTTAAAGATTTGTTTCTCCTTTGAGTCTTCCTCCTTTGTAGTACGTAGAACTGCTGATTTGTCCCTTTCACCGACTGTGTTGAGAACAATAAAACAATTTGCAATAAAAACCACTGCATCTGCTCCAACTTTCACACTTTTAGTGTTCAGAGTGTTTTCTCTACCTTCTTATCCTTCCTTCTTTTTCTTTCTTTCTTCAACTTAGGCCACCTTTCTCTGCACTTCCCTCTACACCCACAGTCATTGTCGAGTCATTCCCAATCACAATATAGTTTGCATTTTCGATGTGAATGTTGGGCGCCAGCCGCTGAGGCCTTGGGTCCCCGCCGTCCTGCTCCCGTTGTATGGTGGCTCCGAGAACAAGCTGTCGCTCCATGCAAAGCCTCAGCATCTTTTTTTCCTCCAACCTCAGCCTCCTCATTCTCTGTTCGCGATCCCAGATCTTTCTCTGTTTTTCGATCCTCGCCTTATTAAAAGCCTTTTTCAGGTGCTTCTCAAAGTTCCTCCTCTCGTCCAGTGCCACCAGCGTCTGCAAGGTGATGGGCATCTGCTCTTTCGGCATGCAGTTCTCCTGAGGCAGCAGGGGGATGACCGTGTTAAATTTGTGTGCGTTGTTTATAGAGTTGATGAGGGCGATGTTGGTTTTCATTTCCACCATTTGCGAGTTGAAGTTGCGCGTGAGCAGCAGGAAGGTGAAGGCAGAGTTGTTGACGGCGTCCTCCACGCACCTCAGAGCGCTCTTTCCTGGAATGGCAAAGTCCTCTGAGAAAGTTGCCCCCGTGGTACCGATGACTGCCTCGAGTTTTTCCTTCATGCTCTCCGCCACATCGGAATCTTCTGGAGCATGCAAGATAACAAATGCATAAAATATGTCCTCCTCCTCATCCTCCTCTTCATCTACTTTGCTTATGTGTGTGCTTTTTAGAGCAGGACTGCTTGGAAGAAGAATGTGTGTCGCAGACGGCAGGCTTGATTTAGTCTGAGTGATGGGTTTTAGTGGTTGGGTTGCGCTCTCGTTACTCCTCATTGACGCTTCTTCTATATTAATGTCTTTCTCTGCTCCAAACCGAGATGTTCCAGTCGATGTGTGCTGAGGAGATGCACAATGAATTTGTTCTGGGACATGTTCTGTTTTATTTTCATGGATGGAAGGGTTTAGTATTGGGTTTCCTGAAGATTCAGCAGGTGCTTTGTCCCCTTGAAAGGAGATTGTTGTAGGAGCGCTTATCTCGAGATGAGAAGGGTATGAAGGCTCAGACGGACTGTTCTGCAGGGGGCTGGGCATGCAGTTAACATTTACAGACTCATCCAGAGACGCAGCGATATCTGAAGTTGCCTTTCCTTCACTCATGGTCCTGCATGGATCGATGGAAGACTCCGATTTCAGATCGGAGGGCAAGCACATGGGCTCTGCAAACTGAGGCCCACACACAGCTCTGGCTTCCTCTCTAAAATTATCATATTCCAGAGAGCTTGTGTTTAGACATTCACAGGAAATGGCTCTCTTGTAAGCCAGATCCCTTAGACGTGGATCGCACAACCTTTGCTCAGACAAAATTTTAAAAACGCGAGCCAGCGATGACAAAGACTCTCCCGTCTTGGCCTCAAACAGGCTACAATGAGCTCCAAAATCGTCTAATTTACCTCCGCCTGAGTGCCACTTTTCAGCCAGATGGTTAGCGAGGGGGTTGTCCTCTAGCATCTGGAGCTTCCTCAGGGCCAGGGCTTCTCTCTGGAGGATGATCAGACACAAAGCGTGTATGATCGTGTCTTCAGGAGACTCACCCAAGTGGATTGTGAGGCTGAGTAATCGCTCTGAAGGTGCCTTTTCCAAAATGTCAAAGACAGCCCTCAGTCCTGTCCCTTGATTTTCCAGTTCTGTGTGATTCATTATACGGATTAGGTGCCAACTGGTTTTGGGCAGAGGAAAGAAGTCAACGAGATCACATTTGATTCTCCAGTTGCTTTTTCTTCAGATTATCAGCATGTTGCCCTTCTGAGGAGAAGACTTGCAGTTTTCCTTTCTATAAAGACACATGAAAACATTTCGTACAAATGAGATCAAATGTATATTATAATATTACTCAAACGAGCTTAAGGGTGTGAAAAAAGTGCCCAATTAATAGAAATAAATGAACTTCTTGTGTGACTTCCTTGACCTTTTTACGATCATAAATCAGTAATTACTTACCGGAATGATTTCTCTGGAGCAATGATAAGAGATCTGCTTTTAGTTCAAACAAGGAAGTCAGTCAGAAAGTGATGACTTTCTCACTTCAACAATTTGTTTTTCCTAACAAGAAACTCTTACTACTCAGATGGATCCCTTAAAAATTACTAAAACTTCTCCTTGGATCTCTTCCGGGTTCAGGACTCCAGCCTATCAATGAGAATCTACCTGTTGGACGTTTAGGACTGACAGCTTTGAAGCTAACTCAAACAACAGCATGCTGATGTCACGCAGAGTGAAGTACGGTAGTTCAAGAGGGTCAAAAATGACGGAAAGCGGAAAAAACATTCATTGCCGTTGACATTTCGAGAGCACAAACTTGTAGCTCTCTTAACAGTTATTTTTCCAGTAGTTAAAAATAAAATGTCCACTCTCTATCAGAATTTTCTTAAAGATGTCACACATTTTAAAATCTCTAAAAACAAAACAAAACAAAAAAACAAAACAAAGAAAACCTCTTGTAATGTCGTAAAGTGCAAATCTTCAGCTCCAAATGCACAATGGGCGTACAAAAGAGAAGAATGTTTTTTTCTTCAACATCTGGCTCTGTCGTTCTCCCTCTCTGCAAAGAGGCTGGTGTATTTTTATCAACGGAGGAAACCTCCAACCCTGTATTTACCAGGGGTGGGGTCACACCAGGCGGGGAGCGAGCCAACACCAAATCCCTGAACCCAGCGCAGACAGAGAGCCTCTGTGCTGAGAGCAGAGCGATATGTTTACAATGTGAGGGATTAGAGTCACTCTATGGGAAGTGTTTAGATTTCTTTACAGAATAAAATTTCACTGCTCAGCTGCAACACACGCCACCAGCCCGGCTGAAGAGCTGCTCCCATCTTTTTACTCAAAAAGCTTTCTTACTGACACAGATGCAGTTTCTGAGTCACTGTAAATACCTCTGAACCTTTTAAGACATTTATTGCACTGACTAAGGGGAAATGTATTTTCTTAATGCAACATAACCAACCAAAACAACCCAGACCGCTATATGCAGCTTATATGCTAAATTCAGCCACTCTAATGAGATACTCTTTAACTTTGGCTGAACTCACATCTCCCTTTGCTTTGATGTGTTATTTTTATGCCATTTACAAATCATAAGTGCCTCTGCCAAAAAGCATTTAAATGACTACACAAATACAACTAAATAAATTAGAATATCATCAGAGAGTGTATTTATTTTATTATGAACTACAAATATGTTTTTACCAAGAATTGCTCCTATTTCCGCATCGGTCTTCAGGCTACTACTGACGATATGCAAAAAGACTGAAACGGCACATGGACTTGAATTAGTTTTGAACATGTTGCTAGAATATGTTTAGATGACTTTGATAGTTGCAGTCATGACAGCTGCTATGTTTTGTTCTTACTTGCGCTTTATGCCATGTAATATGATCGAGAAAGATAAATGAAATTAAATAAACAAATAAAAGCACAAAATAGGACAGTTTTGTATCAGAGTGCCATGAACAAGCCTGCTTTTGTTGTATCAGATAAAATAAATTTCTAATTAAATGTGGGTAAAGTAATTACTGTAAATTGGATAACATGACATGATTTTCATTAATATTCATGTTTTTAATTCAACAAACCGTTCTTTGGACATACCACCAAGGTGTGGTAAATATGACAGGTAATGACAAACAGGTCACAGATCACAAAGAACATGCGGAGCATACAAATGTTCACTGCTACTTCTTATAATAAAATAACACATGAAAAGCATTACATGTCTGTAATAAACTGATATTAATTAGTTTCTTGTTATGCGCATTTAGAAAAGCAGGATGCTTATACATTTTGTATTAAACATCAAGTTTATTTGACTCTATTTAAGTTTATTTGAGCCCCTCAAAGTCGCTCACCCAAGCGGAAAAAAAACTTTCACTCACTCACTCTCTTAAACACACACACACACACGCACACACACGCACACACACACACACACACACACACACACACACACACACACACACACACACACACACACACACACACACACACACACACACGCACGCACGCACACACACACACACACACACACACACCGAATCCCAACACCCACACCGCCTGGAGATGATCCCCAGTCAGTTATGTAACGTGCTGCCAAACGTCCATCTCTATTGAGGACAATTCCTTTAACGAGAGACATGCTCCCCCAGCAGCTGTGTTAGTCAGCCTGGCAGTAAATCTGCTTCCACCTTCAGGCAAAAGCACATAGTAAGAGGCTGTGTCAGTTCTGCAGATCCTGGCATTAAACATCCTCCGTTACGCAGTTTGGAGCAAATACGTTCTGACCCGGGCTTGGTTTTTCTTTTGGAAGGGGGGTTAAAATAAAACGCTGTTCAAACGTGGACGACTCTTCTGTCACATGGTTCCTGACTATAGGCGACAATGCACACGTGTGCTGCTGTGTGTGTTAGCACGCATGGCTTCTGGCCGTGGGAGAAAGCTCTTGGGGGAGACACAGAGAGGTCACGAAAAAAGAGGCTCTGGGGCAGACGAGTGAAAAGGAGGCCCTTTCTTGGACAGGGACTGGGGATTAGGATGAAAGACATATGAGTGGGGGATGCGCTCTCTTGTGGCACCCACTTGGTGCATCGCTCACACGGATTCTGCATCACATCCATTGTAAAATGAGCAGGAAGAGACAAAAAGAGATAGCCAATGAAAGTTACAGAGACAAGGATGGGAGCACAGATGTGTGAAGATCAGTGGATTTGTTTAAGTGGGTGAAAACCAGACTGCTTTCCCCTCGCCCTCCAGTAAACATGATTTGTTGTAGATGCTAAAGAAATATTAGCTTCAATTATTTTCCTTCTAAAAGGTTCTGTGAAAAAAAAAATCTCCTTTTTGACATTACAACTGCAAACTTTTATGTATGCAGCTGGGATTTTATGCAGTAGACAAACATAAAGTAGCACATAAACAAAGGATATTTTATTTTTGGTTTTTCAAAAGTTTCTTTTTATAAGAATTTGTGACATTTATTTACTCCACCAACCTGAGTCAGTTACGTTGTAGAATCGCCATTTGCAGCTATCAGTACTCCAACGTCAGAAGGGATTGATGTCTCTGCAGACTGAAACTTTTGCATTTTCTTCTCAGCAAAGTGGCTCAAGGTCAGTCAGATCGGATGGAGAGCATCGATGAACATCAATTTTCAAATGATGTCACGATTTCTCGCAGAGTTGAATTCAGACCTGGCCTTTGATTAGGTCACTCTAGCACATAAATAAGTGATGATCTGAACCGTTGCTGTGTGTTTATGGTTGCCATCTTGCTGGACGGTGTTGTACAGCCTCGTGCAGCTTTTCTTTCAGCATCGTTCTGTAGTGAGTAGAGTCACTCTACCTGTTGCTGCTAAAGAAAAGCATCCTCACATGTTGATGCTGCAAGCTCTGAGTTTCCATGTGGGAAACACTTCAACAAAGGACAAATCTGTGCTGTGCAGTTGTCCTACAAACAGATTTTCTCTTCTGAGTGATGGATCTCTGCAGCTCCTCCAGAGTTAACAAGGGGCCTCCTTGCCTGCTTTTTTGGTTAATACGCTCCTTCCTGGATGGTCAATTTATGTTGGCACCCATGTCTTGATATCTTTGTATTTGTGCCACATAATAGCACCTGCTGTTCTAATTAGAAGGAGCCAGTAGCTACCACAAATTCAGATTTTTCTCCAGCCTCTTGAATATATGATTTTCAGATGTGATTCATCTGATGCTGCTAACTTTTTTAGGGCCTTCTTAATTTGTCTCTCGGTTAATAATTAGACATAAAATTCACAATATGCTGCCTTGAGTTGAGAAAGCAAAGGAAAAGATCATTTAAATACATTGCAAGGAATGTCATCAGAAGCATAATGCATAAAGGAAATTACAAGTGGCTCAAAAGTTTTGCACAGAACTGAATTCCAAACACACATGCACACTTGAAGGCACGAAGGTCTACAAGGACGTTTAATACCAGCACCGACATTTGGACCGCGATTCGGTAGAAACCTGCAGGTCGGCCTAATGCAAGGCAACACACAGAGCTTCAAAAACTAACGTGTGCATTGCTCTGATAAGACAGAGGTCGCTTATAGATGCAGCTGCGGCTATCCTACATACATTCATGCGTGCAGAGAGTGGCAAAGCAAAAATAATCTCTGATATCAGTACCGAGGCTAGTTTATGCTGTTGACAAAGCAGGCCAACAGATTTGAGTTAATGTGACAGTTAACTGGGATTAATTCAGGAGCCAACGTAAATGAAGCGGGCCCGCGGACAAGACAGGGGCGTGCAGTGGGGATGGGAAGACGTGTGTACTGTACCACACTGCTGCATGCTTGGATAAGCATGTAGGCCATGCCAACAACAATGCGTAATACAGCCTCTGCTGATGGGGGGATGGAAACGCACACAGACACAAACTCTCAGCGCTTTCTACCTCACCTCACACACTCACACGCATGCACGCGCGCACGCACACATTTGGCTGTGCAAACACACAAACTCGCACTCATGCACAGACATTGATGGTGATGGGGCATGGAGCAGTTTATGCTCATATCAAGGGAAAGTCTTTGATCAGTGTGACAGGAAGGGCACTCGCCCCGGAGGAATTAGCTAACTCTTGCTTTGAAAAAGCACATCCACAATAAATCAGCCGTGCTCAAATGTGCAGAGCAGAGGGGAGAGGATGTCTGATATTTGGCTTCATTAATATGCTAAATGTATGAATATGATTTGTTCCAGTTCAGTGTCCAGAGTGGCACGATGAAGCACAAAGAGCAGAAAGTGCAGAAATTCAGGATGTGCTCACGATCCACTCAGATTAACAGCCAATTAATTAGCAAAAACAGTTCAGATGCACGGTCAAAAGATGAAGCTCAATTTTTTTATTATCATTATTAATAATCATAATGATTATCTTAATAACTATAATTATATATGTCATGTTAACAATGATAGCAATTAAAGAGAACTTTTACACTGTGTTAATCAGAATTTTATCAAATTTGTGACGCATAGTTATCCCTTTGCTTCTCATTTTGTCATCCAACAACAACAAACTTCAATATATTTATTAGGATTTTGTGTGATTGAGCAACACAAAGTAGAGCACAATTAAAAGACTGAGGAAAAAAATACAGTTGAACCCAGATGTTTGTTTACACCAAATAAAAAAAACACTAAGACATTTTCTTCTCACTGCGGTTTGAGGTTTCTCTCTACCGGATTTGCACATCGACAGACTTAAAGTATGTGTGAACATAAATTAAATAATCCTTATCAAGACTTTAAATTGGACTTTTAAAGCATCCTGACTGCATGATGCTGTCTCCATCATTTCTTACCATGGGTATGTTTTTTTCCCCCAGGATGATTGACTTTATTCAAACAAGTGATTTTTTTTTTTACTAGAGCACCATCATAGCTTCTCTTTGCTTTCCTTCAACAGTGGCTCTCTTATTGCCATCCTCATATTTATTTTTAATTAAATTTATGGAGGTCACAACTCATGAATGTCCCATCAGGAGATGAGCTGTGAATCTCTGTTGCTCCTCCAGAGTTAGCATCTTCCTCTTGAGTGCTTCTCTGGTTAGTATCAGCCAGATAATTTATATAAAAAGTCATGTCTTGGAAGATTTGCAGTTTTAATATCCTCTTTCCATTTTCAGAAGCCAGACTGAACAAAGCTCTCTTTAAAAAAAACTTGGGATATTGTTTTATAACTACTTTCTGCTTTAAACTCCTCCACATGTTTATTCCTTTTCTGTCTACCGAGTTCCTTGATTTTAATTATGCTTGTTTCTTCTAGTAATGTTCTCTAAGAAACCTCTGATGTCTTCACAGAGCTGCTGGATTTCAGATGTTGATTAAATCACACGCAAGTAGAGACCCAGAAGGCAATTCATTGCACTGGATTTTATTTAGGGTTATTGGAGTAAAAGGGCCTTAATCCTAAGTGGTTAGCCTTTATTTGTCAATGAAAAAAACAACCCACAATGCATGTAAAAACCAAGTGTCACTTTTCTTCCAATACATATTTGTGTTTAAGAATAATTTTGGAAGGAATTGTACATCCTGCTCAAACTCTCCGAGTGTCTTTATTTACTAAGAAGAGAATGAGTTTTATATTTGGATGTAAGATGAGAACAATTATCACACCTATACCTAACCAATTTACTGATCTGGTAAACAAGTGATATTCACCATGTAAATAACGAAGGGTCAACTGGAGCTACAGGTTGCTTTCACTCGCACACTCTGAATGCAAGCCATCCAGGGTGGAGCGATGTTCAGCAGAGCGCACTAAATAAATCAGTGGGTGAACCAAGCAGAAACAAGCTGTCTGGACTGTCATGAGTTGCAGGGAAGAATTGCAAACATACAAATTAGCAAAAAAAAAAAAAAAAAAAACCCTGAAAAACCTGTTTGGATGGATCAAATTATACCTGAATCTGCATTGCTGAAACACTACAATGATTCGCAACAATGTTCAACTTTTAGTTAGCTGAACTGTTTTGTTAGGCTCACCAGTTACTTCTTTTCCAGCACAACTGACTCCAAACCAAGGAGCTTTGCATTAGGACTGCACAATGTTAGAAAAACGTGCTTTTGGGCTCTTTGGTTTACTTTCTGTGTTATGCCTAGAAATTCTCTTTTGTGAGTAAGTTTTTTCTTTTTGTTCGCCTTCCAGCCATCATCTTCAGCTGCTGCCAAGTCTTAGCCCATGGCTGGATTTAGAAAATATGCACAGACTAAGAAGAAGCGTGGGCCACTTTCAGTGTGAGTGAATGTACACATGCAGGATTAATTCATCTCTAAAATGCCACATTTGCTTAAATCCTTAGTCAGACGTTTCAGGTCCAACATGTACAGTATTCAAATGTAAATTAAAAGTTAAGTTTTTAAGATGAACAAATTCAGGATTTTTTTTTTTTTGGACATCACACAACGGCATTTTTCGCACTTATGGTCTTTCTTTGGTGAAGATGTATAAAAGCTGTAGCATAAATGAATCTTAGTTTCAGAAAAGTTTTAAAATCACTCTTTAATTTAAGTACATTTAGTCAGTATCCAAAAAATCCCCTGCAGTCAATATAATATAATATAATATAATATAATATAATATAATATAATATAATATAATATAATATAATATAATATAATATAATATAATTATTAAAAAGGGGATTATATTGCAATAGAGAAGGTGGACTTGCCCCCACATCCTTCTACATAACATAATGAAAATACAGAAACACTTTAATCAACTTTCAGAAGCAAAAAGAAAATAACACAAACGATAGTTGCAGTTATTTTATAGGAATTAGCAACTTTGAAATAAGTTTCACATTGGTAATATTACAACAATCAATTAACATTCAATGTGCCTCTTTTTCCGTCCAATCTTTATTGGCTATTTCAACATTTTCTGCATCCTGCATGCTGTTGCACTAAAAGATAAACTTATTTAAACATTTTTTGGTAACACTTTATTTGAAGGGGGTGAAATAAGACTGTCACAACACTGTCATAAACAGATGTCATAAACATGAATAAGCCTTCATGAATATTTATGACTGTTGTCATAAAGCGTCATTCGGTAAATTATGACACTTTTAATACAAAGTTGACATTATTCAAAATGTCTTTGTTATGACAACTTGACATTAACCAGGAAATCATTACTGTTTAAACTTTACCTTTAATAACATGAAGATACCTAATTTTTAAAGTGCAATCATTAATACTTTTATAACAAATTTATATCAGTAATGATTTCCTGGTTAATGTCAAGTTGTCATAACAAAGACATTTTGAATAATGTCAACTTTGTATTAAAAGTGTCATAATTTACCGAATGACGCTTTATGACAACAGTCATAAATATTCATGAAGGCTTATTCAAGTTCACAACAGGTGTTATGTCATGTTTATGAAAGTGTCATGACAGTCTTATTCACCCTCCTTCAAATAAAGTGTTACCCATTTTTTATACATTTTTCACTAAAAGAACTTGATATCTTGGTGGGTTCTGTGGATCCAGTTGTGAAAATATTCTTGATGTGTACCTGTCATCAAAATAAAAGCAGACAGTAACTTACTTTGAGCTGGCATGTTAACTTCTTGTCGTCCCATTTGAAGAAAATTAGTCACAATGCAGTTTTTCACCTTCTCCTATAGCTGCTTGGGCCTAAACTTTTCTTCAGTAACATGTGTCTTGGTGGAATCTGTGTCTTCTGGAACATTGTGGCGTCTTTGTTTCCCCTCCTCTCTGAAATCTCCTGATTATACGTTGATTTGACTGCTCTAATGGAGGCCAGAGAAAAGCCAATTATTAAATCTTATCCAAAGTCAAGGATAAAGGAAGTGTGAAGCTAAGAATGTGGAGTATGGGAATTACTCCACAGAACAAATGGACCCAATCTGACTCCACTTGGTGCTGGAGAGGCTGCCCATCCAAAAGCCAGTGCTCAATCCACCATGTCACTTTTGTCCGTTTCCAAACCCCACGGATGCTCCACTTTTTTTTTTTTTTTTTTTTTTTTTTTTTTTACAGCAGATGCGCACAACCAAAGGATGCGAGGCATGAAAGCAATGGGAAATTCATTACGTATTCCTACCCCCCTCCGCTCCCCATAATCACCACAATTAGCAGACATCTGCAGTGTCTCCAAAGCCGGGAGTGCATTCAGGCAATCAGAGCAGCTTCAGCGACAGCACTGACTGCAGCCCCCTCTGAGATGGGCCTCATCCTGTAGGGAAGCATTCCATTAGAAACCCAGAGATTAATTGAGACACAGAACTCGCTTCTGGCATCCGGCAAGAATGAAACCCAACGGGCGGCATCCACGGTGTCAGAGCCGAGCGCTGGGGTGGACAGGGAGGCGGAGGTCCAGAGATGGCGGGGACTGTTGAGATAGGGCCCTCGCACCGGGGTTTGTAATTAGCTAGATTGGAATAGTTACCAGACGACGGGCGTGTGAGGAGTATCTGACCCATCAAGTAAACAAAACCTGTGTGCGCCTAATGATAATCCAGATTTTATGGCTGCTTAAGGATATCGTTGCTGCTGTTATCCCCGGTTCTCATTCTGAAACAGTTGATGCCCGGATTCACACAGTTACATCAGGGCCCCTTAGCTGGGTGAGACGGCTGCTGTAAATGTTTTGAATATATTCAGCTGCTAAAAATGTAAAGAAGCGCTTGGTTGTGTGTTTTTGCTGTTTGCGGTGTTATTCTGGCTGATTGCTTTTGTAGGTGTTTCTCGGTCTGCAGATATTTTGTCTGAACACAGAGAACTTTACAAATCAATCATCCATGAAAGCGTTTAAAAACATGATTTGTTCTTTAAAACTGGGCTATGCAGCTTTTATATATATATATATATATATATATATATATATATATATATAAAATGTCTTTTATATATTTGCTAAAAATTTCACTATGTTGAGACAGTGTAACATGAGACAAATAATCTGTGAAAAAATTAAGCTCCTCTGCCTCCTTCCATTTCTCCCAGTGTTAACTGCAGAAATAACCAATCACAGACAGGAGGATGGTCATAGCGCTGTCAATCATCCTCATGTTGATGCTTCTCCCCTCTCCCTCCTTTGCTCTCTTCTACGCTATAGTTTCTCCCTGTCAGCAGAGCCTGACAGCAGACCATGGCTACACAAACAGCTTTCCTGTAATGGTAAGTTGTGTCTCTGCCATTAGCACACTGAGCAGCATGCACACAAGGATGATTGATAGCACTAAGACACTCCTTTTGGCTCTGACGTATTTCTTTGGACAGCAACAGTAGCACTGGGAGGAGATGGAGGAGCTTGATCTTTTCACAGATTTTCTGTCTCATTTGATACTATCGCCTTAGTTTTAATAAATCGTAAAAAAAGAAAAATTTATGAAAGTTGCATATCACAGGTCTAGCTAAAAGTGTTACATCATGGTTTGCTATCATGCTTTTTTGTTTTTTACAGCACAAAAACGCTGAATTATTTTGTTGATTATGTTAAGCTTCCTTGAATCTAAACCCCTCAACAACTGTTTAATTTCACACTTTTAATTTTTACTGTCCCTGAACCGAAGCGCATGAAACCTTTAAGTATCTACAAGTTAAAATCATCATCTTTTCTGAATATTTTATTTATATTTTTACCCTATTAATTTTGCTGAAAACTCTCATTATGCAATAATTCACCAGAGACTTCATTACATGCAGCTTGCTGCTGCTGCGTCGGAGCCTTTCTCCCCCCCCCCCTCAGAACTCCATTAGTTCTTTATTTCACAGATTCAGTCAGAATCAGTGAAATCAAATCAGTTCTCAGAGATATATTGATATAATACTCCATTAATGCAAACCTACCGCTCCACCACATCAGAAAGGGGCTCTGTTTGGTCGACTGGTGCCCACACTGAGTTCACTGTTACGTTCAAGAAACCAGCTTGAGATGCTGCTAGTAGTATTCCCGCTGAAAGTCATCTTAGTGGTCATAAAGGGACGGAGGCGGTCAGCAGCAATGCTCAGGCTGTGTTAGCTGTTTAAATAAAGCTCCGTTGGTGCTAAATGGCCCAACGGGGCCAAGAACATAGTCAAACCATTAGGTCGCCAGCAGCAGCCTGAACAGGATTCATGTCGTTTACTAAACTCAGACTTTGTTACCTGAATGTTGCAGCTAAAATTGAGATTTTTGGGTTTTTTTTCCAATCTGTTACTGACCTGTTTTGGTCGTCTGCTGCTGTAGTTCATCTCTTTCCATGTGTTCAAAGATAGTGTTCTGCATACCGTGGTAGACGTGTATTTTGTTTCAGTTTACAAAAATATTCTCATGTTTGTTTGCTTTCTGAATCATCAATGCATGATTTTTGTTCTTTTCTTTCTTTTTGCTTAACATTTGTTTCTATACATATATATATATATATATATATATATATATATATATATATATATATATATATATATATATATATATATATAATGGTACATTTCTTGTGTTTTGTAGTATGTGCATCCAAAATTATGAGTTGGTAAAATTTTTCTCCCGTACAAAACATGCTTCCCACAATGCCAGTTTCACTCCGTAGAAATGTTCCAAACAGATAATTACGGAAAGCTTTGAGGGGCCCGCAGTACGGCTGTGTGTATATTCTCCATCTGCGTAAGACGGCAGCGTGTTAGACAGCTCATTACTAGAGCAGTTGGAGATGTCACTCTGACTAGGCACAGTATGGCACAGCGACGAATTTAAGCCTCAGCTTAACACGTTGTCATGGAAATTAACAGTAACACATTGTACACTTATCGTTTGTGTGGAGACCGGCGTTGGCAGGATTGGGATCACACATGGACACGAGCGTGAATCCACAAATCAGTGGAGCTTACAGGGGCTTTGCTGCAAATGAACCCTGGCCCCAGTGAGCCAACTTTTCAAGAGTTAAACAGAAAAAAAATCATGTTTTCAAACTGATCAAACAAAAAATTTAGATTTTATAAGGTTGGTTTACAAGATAATTGTCACTAAAGCAGTTTAGCACTTTTTGACGGGGCTATTTGAACAAACCCGATAATTTATTTATATTGTGAAATGAGCAGAGATGATTTTTTTTCTACTATTTATTTCAAATGTTTAGTTTGTTGCATCTTTTTTATTTGAGTAAAAAAAAGTCTGATCAGAAAAAGGTTGTAGAAAATGTAATTCTGATGTTTCTCTTTAGCTGCCAGGATGAATAAACCTTGAAATAAAAATATTGAGGAAAGCCCCGTACTGTTGCCATATCAAGGATAAACTGCCTGCCAACCAAACAACATTGAGTTTTTGTTTATATAATAATACTAGGAGAAGAAAAGTGTACACATTACATATGGGATGACTTCTGCGACACGATGGGTAAAGAGGGCTGCGTTTGCTGGTAAGTATAAATAACGTAAACGTCGGCATGCAGTCAGAAAAATTACAGGGTGGGAGTTTGTCTGCAGAAATAAGTATTGGTTTAAGAATCAGCCAGTGCAAGAGTCACTTTTGGGTCAGAAAGTGACGGGGATGTTCTGGCATAAATGAATAAATTTATGCCAGTTAAAAAAAAAAAAAAAAAAAAAAGGTTCATTTAAAGGGCATTTCCTGCCCTGGGACATTACAGGCTTCAGTGCTGCAAAATATTCAACATAAAAAAACCAAACAAGCAAACCGCATCCAAAGCTGCTACAGCGTTACATCAATATCAAATGTAATAAAAAAATATGCCTATGCACGTGAGTCCTGTCGTGATGTCGCTCAGTATTCCTCACATTTATAATCATCTGACAAAACAGGAAACAGTAAAAGGAAATGTTTACAAAAACAACACCCTGACTGTGAAATAAGTCGGAGGCTCATGCTTTCTAAGCATTTCACAAAAGTGAAGATTTTGAAAGCTCAACATAAACAGATGCAAACAACTGTTTTTGTACCAGACTTGAAAACATACAATTAATGAACCAGGAAGCCGATGAGACAGAAACGGCTTCAAAATGGAAGCTGTAATGTGTAGTTAGGGTCCCTTACTTACCAATAAACAGGTTGTGCGTTATGGATGTGTAGGTTCAAAATCAATGGGCAAAATAGGTGAACAATTTGAATTTATTTAAATGTATTTTAGGAAGGAAATTAATACTTTAGCCAGAACTATAATGAGTATCGTCATGCCTGAAGTGTCATCCTGGTCCGAGCGACAGCCAAATAGGTGGGATGAAACCATGACACCATATTTTTACTCACCATCATAAAAAAAAAGGAATAATTTTATTTTTGCCAGAGTACAACAGAAAATAGTAATGGGTCTTCTTGGCCTTTACTTCCATTTTAGAGTCTTGTTCTTGTATTTGAGACAAGCAATAAGGTTCAAATGTCTCAGACAGATAAAACTGCTTATCATAACTAAAACTATGGTAATTTAAACACATTTTCCAAGTGGTGTCGTCCAAAGGGCTCATGTACAGGAACCATCAACTTTACATCGGGAAAACAAATCAGGAAATAAAGCTTCAAAAATGCAAACATTCAAAGGTACAGTCTCAGTTTTTTTTTTAAATGGGGCAATTTGGAGAAATCACAGTAATCAGCACTAGTTAAGCAATGCTGATAATACACAGGGAAGCTGTGAAAACCATTTAGTACCTTGCAGGTTTCTTCTGTTCTTGCTACTTTTCTGTCAGATTAAAAAACTTGTTTTTGCCTGGATGTTTTGATGAGCTATCATTCACCCGAGTAAATGCAAGCCTACTTACACATACAGGTGAACACTAGAAAAAAACTTGCATATGGAAGTTTTAATCAACTGACAGGCACTATAAAATGTTTTCAAAAATATTGCAATTTACTATTTCTAGATTTCATTGCGAGCTGTTTATGTTTTATGTTTCCTATTTAGGGCTAACTTTAACTTTGGTGTTTTGGTGGATTGAATTGATGTATCCAGTGTTTCTCTGTTAATCTGCATTTTAAATCTTTATCATCTTATTATCAAAATTATCACAAAAGTAACAAGCACTATTTGTTACACTTCGCTGTTATGAAAAGTACTTTATAATAGTCTTTCATTTAATAAATTACATGAAGGAGGAGGAAAAAAACCAATCATCCAAACCAACGTTGTTGTGGGAAAGTAATTGTGCCCTAAACCAAAACGCTAGTTGTGCCATTTCAACTTGCTGGTGTTGAATGTCCCTCTTTGTTCTTTCGCCTTGGGTCACAATCTGATGTCTGGGAATTCTTCTTCTGCTGAGGGAAATAAAAACCATCTTTCCGTCACTTACAGCAAGTTGTTCAGGGTCTGAAGCAGTAAAACAGTCCAGTAAATACTGCGCTAGTTTTATGTAGCCTGAAAAAAATCTTACAAAAGGTTTTACTTTCACCTCAGGAGTCAATATTTTTCCAGCAGGGATAACGAAGATGTTCTTGGGAAAAGTGAGACGAGCCTTAGCGCTCGATTTGGTCAGCAGTGGAACGCTCCTGTTTGTGCCATTTTTGCCCAGCTTCTTTCTCTGTTGTTGAATCGTGATGAGCCCTGACCTTCAGGCATGAGAGGCCTGCAGCGCTGATGAGATGGAGCGCTTTAATATCAGTAAAGCTTTGCCCAGAAGGGTGAAAACTAGTTTGACGTGACATTTGTTGTTAAGAAGTGACAAGAGTTTTTTTCAAAACGGTATTTCTAATTGTTTCTTTATTTTTTGAATGATATAGAAAGTTACGTTTCAAAATATTTGTTTTTGAAAGAAAACTTTCAAAAAGTTGACCAGACAAATAAACTACATTTTTATTTCTACAAATAAAGATTTCATATAAACACTAAACTCTATTGTGAAAGTTACACACACAAATTTTTTTTAAATAATTACTATTTTAACTATTTTCTCCTGCAGACACCGACGACTAAAAACATCTCCACAGATCCTAACTTAAGGATCTCCACGGTTATATAATTATTACAGTTAATTAAAACAGATACAAGTAATCACGTTACACGTTTGATTTACGACTCAAACTTTAAAATAAAGTGCTTGAACTTACACAACTTTGTAAGTGGCTGTTTGTTCATTTGTTCAGTGGGACAGGAGTGTCATGGCTGCCGTTCGGGGTGGGATGGAGTACGCCGTAGACGTGCAACAAAACCTTGAGCCTGTGACCAAGAGAGAACAAAAAGCCGCGAGCGCAAACAATATTTTCAAGAACTTCCTTCACTAAGCCTTCATTAAGTCCTCCAAGGAAGAAATCGAGGGAGTGGTTGGAGTCTTTTAAACCATCTATTATAACTAAACATTCATGAAAAGACCAGCTTAAGCCCACTATCACAAACAGCATGTGAACCTGCACTTATAGTCTCTGTGCTGATTCCTGTTTTTGGACATTTGACTGGTTTGAAGTAAAACTCATAGAATTTGAACTTAGTGAGCCTCTCATTCGTAGTTATCAGGAGAGTATGAAAACACCACACGGCCTACAGACAGCTAAAAATGCACCTCAAGATATCAAAATATAATAGTAATATGAAACATAATGACGTTTGAAGTACCAATTTAATGATGGAAATTAGAAATCTCAATTAGAAATCCCAATGAAGTGGACTTGGCGCTTCACTGGCTAACGTCAAAAATATTCATACCCCTTGAAGAATTTGGTCCGAAGCGATTTTTTTTTTTTTTTCATTTTACCAACATGTTTCTTCTGACCGAGGACTTTGTTAATGTTTTGACCCAATCAGAGTCTTGGGTCTGACAGAGACTGGAGACGAGCTAAAGATTAGGGTGCTGGAAAGGAGGCCTTCCCGGCTCAAAGACTTGCAGCTCATCACCGAAGATAAACCATCAAAATATCAGCCAACCAAAACGTTCCGCTGGCTGATAGGAAGGGTTTATGTAACTATCAACTTTCAATATTTTAAATAAAACGTAATAAAATAACAGATACATACTCTTTTCAACACCGGTAATCCTTTTTACAGTGTTGAGAAATGCTTGCACATCCAATCCAAACTTTTTGATTGAATAACAACCTTTTAAAATCTAAATCTGAGATGGCCTTTTTCATAAAATTTCATCCACTCTTGTGACTATATTTGCATTAAAAACATCAACAGCTCTGTATACTGCAGGGAAGACATATGTTTGTTAGACGGTAGCTCAGAATATTTCTGAGTCGGGGTTTTTGAGTCGGGCTCCACAGTGAGGCAGCTGCTGGGCCTTTATGCTTGCAGTGAAAAGCTTCCTGTTAAAACATAACTATTCTTGTCTCTTGTCTCTCTAAATTGTCCTTTTGGTGAGTGTGTGTGTGTGCATGGTATATTGTGTTGCCCTGTGACGGACTGGTGACCAGAACATGCAGACAATTCCTCTGTGTCCATGTTTCTAAATATAGATATAGTTTCTTTTGTTTTTGGTTTTTGTGATGTTTTAATACTGCAAATTATTAACTTAATTATATTGTTTGTGTGATTTTGTAAATGTAATCACATCTTTGCACCTTTTTCTGAGCATCTTTGTAAAGGAAACTAATGAGTTCAATAAATTTCTCTGCTGGGACAATATAGACGAAATAAAAGGTGAAATAAAAATATAATTTTTTTCACAGATTTAAAAAAAAATATTGAGTTCTGGGGAGTTCTGAATCGCCAGGAAATACAATATTATAAGGATCTGCACAAATTAAAACTTGATAAAATACATCGGACATTACTTTGCTAATTCAGACAAAAAAATAATAATAATGTGCACACATTTTGAAAAAAATAACATTTTCATTTCTTTAGTGTTTTCTTAATAAATGCTTAAAGAATATTAGATTTTTTTATGGTGTCAGAACAGGAAGTGACATCAGTCTCTAATACGCAGCAGACAAAAGACTCACCTGGTGAGAAACACATCAAATAAACCCTTTAAGAGAAACAAACTGTGAATTTCACGAAGGTAGAGTAAAAATTCATTTAACGCAGGCAGAAGGAGATTAGCTGTAGTTTGAAATTAACCACAAAGTGCACCAGTATGGGATTATGAGATTTTCACAGGATAGACGTCTCACACATGAACACCCACTCGGTCAGATTTGTGAAGGAGCTGTGATTGAAGCTGCCGGCTAAATTAAGAGGAAAGAGAGATTAGAGGCTTAAAGGAAATCAAGCCAAGGCTGTTGTTCCCGTTTGGCTGTTTGAAATTAAACTGAATACTGAATAAATCTAGGTGCCGTACTTCTGAGGGAATCGGTCCCACCGGTGATGCAAATTAGCCTCCATATTCACACAATAATCAGATGATGTGTTGCTTTGTTGGAGCCTGAGCGTGCAGTTGGTGCTGGTTTGGGAGCACAGAGCATTCTGTGTCTGAGAATAAAGAATTCATTCGTGGTTTTGCAGCCTGTGGTACGATCGTGAAGTCAGGAATGAGTCTCAGTTTGGTGATAAGTTCCCTACCGGATTAGGGATCTTCATAAAAAAAATAAAATAAAATAAAATAAAAATGCTCTGTGTAGTTAGAGAAACATTCAGACCAAATTTCTGCTTCCTGCAGGTCTTTCTTCACTCTGCCTGAAAAGCCAGAGTGTTAAGATTCATCTGTCTGCTCTCGCTGTCCGTTTCATCAGTGTCAAAATGTTTGTGTTCACAAGTCTTACGTTGCTTTATGAAAATATCCACAGCCCTTGAACTTACCCTCATTTTCCCCACACAAACCTTAATGACTTATTTGGCTTTTCTCTGATAAACTAACACAAAACATTGCATAATTATGAAGTGGTGGCGTTCACAAACAAATGTTCAGAAACTCACTTATGCTACATCTGAAACAAATACACATCAAGAAACCAACACTGCTGCCCATTCCAGCTGAAGCTCAGTCGTGTCAGACGAAGAGTATTTGTGAAATCACAATAATCATTTTTCATGTCGACCGAAAAGACTCAATTTTCTCTCCTTTGACAGAAACATTCTTCCACCTGAGCTGTGGGTGTCTGCAGCTCATCCAGAGTCACTATGATCCTATTGGCTGCTTCTGATGATTCTCACCTGGCTTGTCAGTCTAGATGGGCGTTCGTATCTCTGGATGTTTGCAGTTTTCTTTGGTGGATTGAGCTGTGATGGATGACACATTCAAAGCAGGACTATTGCCTCACATATAGCTCTACTAATTACAAACTTATTGAAGTTGGTTGCACAAGATTTAACTGATATGTATCATAGCCAGAAAATAAAAACAATCCCCCCCCCCCTCTAAGTGATCATGCATTGCTTTGTATTAGCCTCTCAAATTAAAAGCCAAATAAAAGACACTGGAATTTGCGGCTGTAGCATCATAAAGTTCAAGGACTATGAATTTTTCCAAGGTACTGTATGGGGTTTCTAATTCTGAATAAAGATGCTGTGACGTTTTTACAGCGTTGTTACCTAAAGTGATTCTCCCTGGACTGATGTAAGAGTGGGGAACATGAGAAAGCTTTGAGCAGAATCGATTCAGTCAAGTACTCTCAGAGTGAAGATCTGAGGAGAGAATTATCCATGCACCATTTCCTACCCGGATCCTGTTTGGAAAAAATAAATAAATAAATAAATAAATAAAATCCTGCAGCTCCAGCCTGCTGGTAGCTTTCATCCAACAATAAGGAACACACTCGGTGTGAAGTGTGATGTGATTTATTCCTGGTGGTAATTCCTCCACATCTGAATATGTTTAATTCCTGTCAAACTTAGAAGAGTGAAGCAGAAAATAAGGGAAAAAATGCTGACGCTGTACAGAATTTTCCAGAACCACCCTGAACTCAGATGGATGTCCTGGGGTCCTAAAAGCTGCCACAGAGTTTAAGTCCATTGTGACCGCTATTTCTTATGATGAAATGATCAGAATAACACAAAAATTATATAAAAAAACAAAAAAAACATCTGACAAAGTGCATTGTATTCTTGCCCTCAGAGTACACTCCTCCTCCTCCTGTGTTCCCCACCCGAGTTCTCCGGAATAATATAGGACAACTCCCCCATTCCCTCCCATTCCCACACGCAGGGTCGCCATCATCCAATGGCAAACACGCATTTTTTTTTTTTTTATGAAGCTATCCCTTCCGAGCCAATCCCCGTCGCTCCAGTGATCCCTGTAAACCGGATGCCCTTCCTTCCGGCCCCTCAAACGCAGCGTAATCTGTGGATCAGGGGAGGCAGACGCACACAGGCGGTGTGGACTTGGGCTCCGATGGAGGTGATGAGGATGGAAAAAAACAAAAAGAAGAAGAAGAAGAAATAGCGTCAGTCCCCGCCACCTCGACTGGAAGGTGAATCCCGATCAAAAGATGAAGGGAAAACACTGTGAGTATGCCATCGTCACAAAGAATGCAACACAGAAGAGCAGATAGATGTTGTTTTGTTGGAGGAAAAGGTCCGCGGAAACTGATGTGATACTTAGAAATAGATTTTGCGTATTTGATGTGTGTAATGGGGGGTATGAACGCTTTGGATGTGCGCGTAAAACGAAGGTGAAACTCCGTCTGGGTTTGGCGCTCAGCGCTCCGACCAGGCGGTAAGCGCATGTGAATTTTGTTCCACATCCTATTCTGATTTCTTCTACAGTCTCACCCAAGAAACGTGAACACGCTTTTGTCCGCTTCAACTTTTTTTTTCTTCCCAAAAGGAATGCACATGGACCTCCGATTATTTCCAAGATTAGCCAAGATTTCGTTTATTAACAAAGTTTTTTTTCTTTCTTTTTTTTTTTTTAACTTACGTGTTTTACCAGCTCCAGCAGCTCACCAGTTCCTATCCGAGGCTCCCCAGTAATCTAACTTTGATTCATTCCTCTCACCAGACAGCGACCTTGTTCCCTTTATTTGGTGAAGACAGATAAATGGTGGTTATATATAAATATATATTTTTTCCCTTACCTCCCCCCCCTCCCAACTGAACAATGCGCACCAGCTTTGTGCGGGCCATCTGTCATCATATCGACATTACAGCAACCCCCTTATGCACCCCGCCAACCCCACCCCAAAGACACCTGAAGAGCTCAAAAAACAGACAGCGCTCATTCACAGCCACCACCCGTCTCCCTTTCTCTCTCTCTCCATCCGTGAGCCCTGACTCATTATGCGATCTTGTCTGGCGTGGATGCGTGCGTAAAAGCAGACGGAAAGCCCAGAATAGCCGTTTCATCGGAGCAAAGTGGGGCGGATGAAAGCATGAAGAGATAAATCACAAATAAATCACTCGCAGACCCATTCTTCCAACAAGAAATTTTTTTTTGGAAGAGCGCGAACAGGATTAGGAGCATGATTTTTTTTTTTTTTTTGCACATCTTGAATTCTCGGAAACGCTCTCTGCGCATCTGACTTCCTCCCGGAATTGGAGCCTTCGGCACATTGTTAAAAAGAGAGAGAGAGAGAGAGAGAAGAAGACGAAGAAGAAGAAGAAGAAAAAAGCCAGACTGCCATTTTCAGGATGGGCACTCAGAGAGGATGCATCCACTCTAAATAAACATACTTCAATCTGACGCGCTGAGGCTTGAGGGGAAACTGGCTCACTGTAATGCAGCTGAGACATTATTTTTGTTGCTGTTAAAATTATTCATCTTAGGCTCTCACTGTGCAATGCCAAGCACTAATATGCTCTAAGGTTAATGAGGCAGTCTCCATTAATTCTTCTGCCATCTGGATACATTAGATCTAGTTGCTTAGAGCTTGCACCAACAATGAAATGTGCTGTGAGTTCCTGAAAAAAAAAAGTCAATTTCATACTTTTGAAGTCAGTTTGCTTTAAAAGAAATTGTCTACCAACATCTGTCTATGTAAATGAACAGTTCTGATTGAAGCCGGCCCAAGGTATAGCAAACTTAGCTGCTGCTCAAGAAGAATGGCTGTGAAGGGACATTTCATATTTAGCAGGTGTCAGTTTGTATCCTCATCTTGTATCTGCTTAATTTACAGAAATGTTATTCATAGTCTACTGTAAGGAGATACGAACATCTGACTCCAAGAAGTGATATGTATCATCACTCGGAGTCGCTTTTTCTTTAATCAGGAGTGACTCATTCAAGCATTTTATAAATACCCATCCATCCATGCATCCATCCATCCATCCATCCATCCATCCATCCATCCATCCATCCATCCATCCATCCATCCATCCAGCCAGCCAGCCAGCCAGCCAGCCAGCCAGCCAGCCAGCCAGCCAGCCAGCCAGCCAGCCAGCCAGCCAGCCAGCCAGCCAGCCAGCCCTGGACAGGCCGCCAGTCTGTCGCAGTTTCTAAATACCCATTTCCGCAATACCTCAAAATATTAAAATAGCAAGAGAAACAAATGTATGTGCGCTGTTCTATTCTAAGAGGAAGGGGCGGTTTGAGGTAATTAAAACGGGGGAACAAATTAGCAACAAGCTCAGAGAGTTCTGGGCTTCTCATATGGGACGCAACTCACAGAACCTCAAGTTTGAAATGTTTATCGGGAACGAACCATTTGAACTTGTTTCGAAGGTTTAAAGTTGGAAAATTGCTCTTAAATTTGCTCAGGATTCAGACCACCTGACAAATAATACATGTATTGAAGAAATCTTTACAGTTTTATAGTAACTACCGATAATTAAATGACAGTTTTCATGTTTACTTGTTAGCACACCTAGTTGAGCTGGTTAAATCTTCGCTGAGTTTGCATTGAAACACCAACATCCTGCACATGCCTGAAACACCAAACGGCTCATTTAAAGCTATAACATCGCTACCGCAATTTTTAGTTATTTCAATAAATCATGTGTGATGAATGACGTGAGGGTCGAGCAGAACACATCCTGTGAAATAATCAGTTACGTCACGTGAAATAAAAACCTCTTAATTTGACAGGACATAAGAGATATTATTAGTTGCATCAAGTCAAGCCTCTAATCAAATTCTGCTCGGGGGCCCAGTACCATCTTGGGCCGCCACTGGTCCTGATGTGATCCAGACCGATGGGTTTCCACTTACGTCCCTCTCAGGGCCGAGTTACACATAAATCAGTTTAGCTTTCTTCCTTCTGAAGAAGGAAAGAAAGAAAGAAAGAAAGAAAGAAAGAAAGGAAGAAAAAAATAGAAGGGCTGCAGCCTGCAGAGCAGCAAATGTCAGAGTGGATTTCTGTTTAATTCGGTCCCCAGTTGATCGGCGTCATCGGGGAGGAGTGAGCAGTCAGTGGCTTTTCCTGCCGCTGTCAGGCTGGACGGGAGTCGGTTGGATGCCTGCCTATCTCATCTCCAGCTGAAGCTATGATCATCATTCCTGCGTAATTCAAAATATGATGAGGTTCCTCAGCTGCAACCAGCGGTCTCGTCTGCCTGTTTTTTTGGGGGGGGTTTTACGTAGGAGACGCGCCTGCGAATCGCTGCTGCTGCTCCTCAACTCATCAAAACTAAGATACGCTTTAGTTAGATTAGTGTAAATAAAATGCTAGCATCTTTTAGTCTCATTCACAAGACATTTATTGCAAATTTAGAATTTATTTAAAGGAAATACCACATGTAAGCAGTTCACTTATTACTTTTTTTGTAATGATCTATATTTCTGGAGAAAAAAAAAAGTTATCAAGACTGCTATAGCTTTAAAACGGTGGAAAATGTCTTTCAAATTGCTTTTTATGGGGTGAAATCTCTTAATGCTTCCCAGAGGAAGCGTTAGAGAGACTGAGGTTTTTTTTTTCCAGTAAGGAGCAGAGAGAAATTATGGCTCTCTAGTCTCTGTTGCTGTGCACTGCTAATCAGCTGGGTGAAAAGTGGCAACAATATTTCCCTTGTTTTTAAGAAAGACACAATTAGCTGTTTGGAAACATTTTGCATCAGAAACATGTGCAGTCTTGTCATGGAAACTAAAAAAAAAATCGAAATTATTATGTTTTTTGCTTCACAGTCTCATCTTACCTTCAGTAAGTTTTTAAGAGTTCACTCAGCTCTGTATTTGGAACATCTATTCTCTGTTAAAATAAAAATAAAAAAACACCCATTATGTCTTCAAAACATTTCCGCTAAGGATCTAAATTGAAAAGAGAACAATAACAGCTGCATGGCAGCATATTAGTGCACCAAGATCTCAAACAGAAAAGCTATAAAAATTGCTAAATTGTCCTCTGATGGGAGAAAGTCCCTGAGAGACCGCATTGGAATTGGGGTATGTAGCTCTGTCCCTTCTAAACCTGCAGTGTGAGAACTCTGCGCACTGCATGTTAGCTGGCTGAAAGAAGATCCATAATTTTGTCTCACTTTCATTAAAGAAAAACGCAACTAATCTGAACCATTTCCGGCTGCAAAAATGAGACGGTCGTTATGTGGAAGCTGAAAATCAAAATGACCGAATTTAGCGGGTGCTTATTCTGTGTTTTTTTTCTCACGTCCAGGTATTAAAATTAAATTTAAAAAACATGTTACAGATTATAGCAGCTGAAATAATCAATATTTCGTTTTTATCTCTGCTGCTGATCTGTTTCAAATATAATTAGCCCACATTATGCAATTTAGTTTCATACGTTTGTGTTATTTTCAGATCCTTGGCAGTTGATCTTGCCCTTGTTTCCTTTCCCCTTATACTTTTTGTTTTTTGCTTATGCATCCCAAGGAGCGAGTCGTATAATTTGTATCCACATGTGCGGGTTAAATGGCTGTTAGAGGCCTGAATGAGTCCACGGCAGTAGCAGCAACCGGAGTGGGAGTCGGTGTGTGTTTGTGCTTCCCTGTGCAGCCAAGGGTAAATGGAAAGGTTAGGTAATGGAGACCCCTGGCCCCCGCCTCGGGCATTGCGACATACAGCCTATCTAGATGAGTGGTTGACCTCTGACCTCTCGTCTAGCCGAGGGCCCGGGTCTACGCGGGTCAAGCCAGGTGGCTTTCAAGAGCCTATTGGCCCGTTTAGAAGCACATGGCGTTTGAACTCGATGCACTTTAGAGCCAAACACACACTTTGGGTTAATTAGGAAACTCTTGGAAAGGATGTTTGTGCATTTGTACTTGAGAGGGAGAGTTAGGAAAGAATCTGGTCTGTGTGTGTAGCAGTTTTAATAATGCAAAACTCTTGTTGGAAATGTGCAAAATCCCTGTCGCTACAAGACGCGTTTTCTGTGTCAGCATCGATGTTCGCTTATTAAAGCTCCGGTGTTCCTGCTTTTAATTGCAAAATGCTCCAACGCCGGAGCTGGCCCCGGCCTGGTCGCAGCTGAGAGAAACAGCCTGTCTCCATTCTGTCACAACATGCTTTCTTATTGTATCACCCGCGCTAGACACTCCCCGTGGAAATTTTGGAATCTTTCCCATTGTCCCCGAAGGAAAGGGGGGGAGGTGGGCTTTCATATGGAAGCGGGGAACGCCAGGAAATGACAGGCATTCTTTGTGGACAATTTGAAAATAAACTTGTGGGTCTTTGCCTCTCTCCCTACAGCTGAGCAAAGACTATAAATTAGAGGAGAGAATTGGAAGATTAACAACTCCTTTGTGGCGTTTTTCACTTTCTTATATTTTCTGCTGCAGTCGGTTCTCAAAGTGTGTTTTTCTATTGAGCGCACCTGAAAGACGGGCCCTCGGAGCCCGAAGCTTAAAGGGGCTTTCATCGAGAGCTTTTCACTCTTTTCGCCGCAGGTTTCTGAATGGATGCATTCTTCATTTTCCTCCTTATTTATCCTGTTTTCGCCTTGCCTTCCCCCCTCCACCCACCCCGACTTTAAACTCAACCCTTCTGCTGGAACTTTGCTTTATGAGGTGTGACACTGAGGTCCGGTTGTCGGGACAGTCTGCGTGGACTGAAACGTACGGCCTTTACACGTGCCCCGCTTCGAGAATGGCTTCAATTTACCTCAGCCGTTTACGTTTACTCAGATGCAGGAACTCCCCTTTTTCTGCTGAGCTGGCATAAAAGTGCAAAATAGGGTGGAAGAAAGCGAGAGAGAGATAAAAAGAGAACCGCTTTGTTTAGCCTTACAGGCTCTTACAGCTGCACACGGAGTGAGCACGTTTATAAGAGAACAGGTGCAAAAATAAAAGAACTGTGTATGTTTAAAGTTAGATATTTCTACAGTCGTTATACGTTCAGAGCAGGCGAAGCCTGATGTCAGATTGCGACTACGTGAATTAAAAAAAAACGTGGAATGTAATCTATTGCTTTCATTTTAAACAGAAAAGCAACAAATATTTCTAACAGTTTCTAAAATATTATTATTATTATTATTATTATTATTATTATTATTATTATTATTATTATTATTATTATTATTAAAGTGACGACATTCATGTGTTGTTTTACCAGTAATATTTCTGTCCAGTCAAATGAATCAATGTCAAAAGCGAGGAAAGACAGCGGCGCTTTTTTCAGCCAGTTGACCGGCAGTGCACAACATGAAGGGGAGGAGCAACTGAAAACCTCAGCAGTCCTGATGGCTATCATCACTCCCAAATCCTGAAATTTAGATCAGGGGCATTTTTAAAGTTTTCATTTGGGTTTCTGTCTTTAAACCAGCTAACCTGCTTCACAGCTTTGGGGAGCGGCAGCTTTGGTTACTCTACGGCCTGCAAAGACGCAGGAAATTTCTCCAGCATTTCAAAATGTCTTCCAACTTAAAATTCAAGACAGTAGGATATAAACGTTTTGCAGTTGTTAAAGTGTAGCTGTTAAAAACATCAGCATACCTTGATACCTGTAGCTAGCTTATATCTAGCTACATACCTAGCTACAGGTATCAACATGATTATTCTTCTAAGAAAAAAAAACAACAACAAAAAAAGCATTTTTATAGTTTGTAAGCATGAGAGGAATATGGTTTCTTTAACCCAGCTGAACAGCAGTATGAAGCAGCAGTGCACTATTCTATGCTCGGTACAAAAATATATCTTTTTTTTTCAGGAACCTCATTCAAAAGACTTTAATTTGTAGGATCGGCATGACCAGAAGTTTTCGTAGTTTTGGTAACCGCCCTGAACCGAAGTTTTCTCATCTCTCTGCACCAGCTGTTTATAGTTCTGTCCCAACTCCAGCAAAAAATCTCACACCTTATGCCCCCCGCCCTCCTTCTCTGTTTCTGCCACTCTTCCTCCTCTTCCCCTTGTTGTTTTTCCCAACAGGCCAGGGGTAGTTCCCTGGTATTTGACCAGTGTAGCGTAGCCGGGAGGCCGGTTTTTCTGTCCCCGGTGAGACAAAGGCAGCATGCCTGAAGGAGAAGGATGAAAGGAAACGGGGCCGTGCAGCCACTCCTGTTTACAATGGGAAACGTCCTTAGTGAGGCTGTAGAGCAAATAACCACAATCTCTCCTCTTTTTTTGTTGTTGTTGTTTTTTTCGTTTGTTTGTTTTTTTTGAACAAGCGCTGAGACTGTGAGAGTGTGTCTCCAGCCCCTTTGTTGGAGAATCACTGCTGCCGATGTACAAACCGCACTGATCTGAGTCCTGTGCAAGCAAGGGGAGAAGAGGGGGTATTCTTTACATCTGAAGAGTGAATATCAGCTTTCTCTCCCTTACACCTGTTTAGTCTGGGCCGACAGATGGTGCCTCACTTTTTAAATACAGTTCCCATATTGAGGTGCTGCAGCTTTAGACTGAGAATAGCAGAGTGGAAATTTATGAGGCTAATGTAAAACTAGAAATGTAATAGATGTGTATTTTTTTTGTTAGCAATGTAAATAATGATGGAGCGATCAGGTGGATTTACACGTGTATTTTTACATTATGAAGTCATACAAAATTTACTTGAGCAGAAGATTACTTAGACGAATTGTTACTATATTTACAACAAAGACTCAGAAGCCCAATGAAAACGCATAAAAATGAACGTCAGTGTATGTAATTAAAATGAACGTCAGTGTATGTAATTAAAAACAGGAAACATTTAAAACAGAGGATTCAGAATGACACATATCTTATCGCCACAATGGTTATAAATGTCTATAATTAAAGAGACAGATTGTTATGAGATTATGTACAGATTAAGTGTGGGGTAAATTAATGTGGGACAAGTATTGTAAGAAGACATTTCACATTTGTCTTTATTATATCATAATACACTGGCTTGGCTTGGTCATTTTCAAGACATTAAAATTCCTTTTCACGTATCTCATCCCGATTATTTTATGTCCCAATTTACTCAAATTTGAAAACATTTTTCGCCAAGATATTGTAAAGGTTTAGATTCCTGTTTTCATCAGGCAAAATTGTCATAAAGAGTCATATACCATAATATATGTTGTTATATATTGATATCTGCTCATACTGGAACCTGAGCAGATAGCCTGACCAATGCGCCAGCTAAGTTCGTTTTGTTGGACTCCCTCTGTTACTCTAAGAAGAACGTTAAAATCAAAATAATGCAGGAATATTACATGCAACACTATTATAACTCTTTTAATCAAAATGTTGCATATTTGATTTATTTCTGTTTTAAGTAAATCACATCATGTTAAATGCATTTTCATCTTGCATTTGCTTTGTTAAAACTGTTAGTCCATTAGACTCCCGTACTGCCTATCTTACACTAATTCGTTATTGCTTATCCCCTCAATTTCAGAGTCGCAATATTACAATTAAAGATAAGCAATTATTTTGCACATCCTTAAATGCGTACAGATATCTCGGCCTGGCCACAACATGCTCATGTTTTCTGTCTCTTCTGCAAATCATATCCCAGCTGGCTCTGGTCCACTGGCAGCATCTCGGACAGGGGGAGGGAGCAGAAGCTGCAGGAGACTTTTATGGTTCCAGCTCCAGAGGCAACCTGCTCACAGGCACCTCTCTGCTGGCACTCGTTTATGACATCATAAATCCCCTCCCCTCCATTTTCTCTGACCAGCTCTAGGTGGGTACGTAGAAGGTACCTGTCCGTTTGTCTGGCTCCCTCGTCAGATTCATCACGCTGCTGGTGATTTCCTGCACAGGCAGGTTCTCAGACCATCTAAAGACGCTCAGATCCTCAGGGTTAACCAGTAGAAACAACTGTTTGAATGACGAGTGACGGAGGGGTTTTCCAGCAATTTTCATTTTCAACAAGGATATTTTCCTCTTTGACTTACAGGCGAGAGTCGGCGTAACGCGATAGGAACTTTGTATCCGCGCACACTTGAGCCCATCAACGACAGCTCGGTCCTAGACGTGTCGATGCCTTTTGTTTGCGGAAATTTTGGGGAACGAAGGGCAGAAAAAACGGGATTAGAGAAAGAAAAAGAAAATTTTGGGGGGGGCGGGGGGTAAAGGGAGACGCGTCAGGAACCTTCATCGCTCACATTCATTTGACGCTCTGCACCGCTGGCCCCAGGGAGGCTGGAACAATAGACGCACCAGCATGACAACATTCCTTAAGGTTAAAAAGGGCAGGGGTCACCCGGTGACCCCACCCTGCCAATCAGTGGCAGGGCACTAACTCAGTGCCTCTTTTGCTTTATGTCTTTGCACTTGTTGAACAGACTCTGCACCTTGTGTTACAACGTGCCCTTTGCTCTCTAATAGACTAAGACGGCCCGGATCACTTTTAGTCGTCTAATGCGTTTTAAATCAGTTTTAGTCTACATGGTAAGAGCTGGACCAGTGCAATCGGCCAGACATTGGAAAGATTGGAGTCAACTTGATTGATTTTGATTCTTGTACGTTTTAAATAATAATAAAAAAAAAATCAGATTTTTTTTTCCTACTCGTTCAATGCATCAATACTACAAAGAACAACCATTTTTGACGTCTAAGTACACTGAAACACTTTTGCTCCAACTGGGGAAAATGTCATAATTTCTCCATTTTTGTTGGATTCGAAGCTCCTACCTCCATCAAACAATCAGCTGAATGTTTTTTTTTTTTTCTGCGTTGTGCATTATAGTTACCAGGAAAAACCAATGGGAATCGGTCTAAATGGGATCCAGCAGGTCAAAGATCAAAGGGGGGCAGGGGAGGAATGGGCAAGTTCAAGAAAAAAAAATCTGGTCTGCTCAAAATAGCAGTTCAAACTTTCAGGGAAGAGTGCATTTACTTACAGCATAAAACTGAGAAAAAGTATGCTAGGTGCAGAAGAATGTGCACGTTCACAGGCTTGGCAGTATATTTCCTAAATAGCGTCTGCAGCTTATACTGAATACAATAACCCAACCAGATGTTTCGCAAAGCCAGATCTAAATGTGGTAGAAAAGACCCACCACAGAGCAGCATGGCTGTAATTATTGGACATATTTAAAGAACAGATGCATGCCTGTTTATATTATTATCCCACCAGGGTCAATGATTAATCCAACAAGAGAACTCTGGGTCTTAAATGCTGTATTTTATTTTATTTTTTTTCCAAATCCTATATAAAAACTTCATGTTCATTTCACTACAGCACATTTCCAGTGAAGGCTTGGCAGCTATTAAAATGGAGCATATGTATGTGTAGGCATAGCGCTGCTTGAGAGAGCCCTACAGGCAGACTGCGGGTCTGTTAGTAATTACGAGTGAACGTACAGTATACACTGCAGTGGACATTAAAGTCCACATCGGACCACCCCAGAGAGACACCACTGGCACTTCCTCTGCCAACTTCCTTTGCTCGGCCTCGAGGGGAGCCTGCTCTGGGGTTTCCGGGGGATTCACCGAACGTTAATTGCCCTTCGAAGAGAGAGAAATTTCTGTAGGTTCACAGAAAAGGATGTTTTCTTGTTGTTTTTGAAAAAAATCGAGTTTTCTGTCTCGCGTATTTCGCTCTTACGTCTGCTCCGCTTTTCCTCCAAAGCGTTATCTCTTCAGTTGCCACATTTTTAGCTCGCGTCACACTCGTTTTGGATCATTCTTGGTGGGGCAGTGGTGCCCCCCCAACCCCTCCCGACCAACCTAACCTCTGCCCGTAAAGACCGCAAATCCACAGCATTTCATCCCGCACAATAAATCCGCTTACAGTCGAGAAAAGGAGACAGCGCTCTCTATTAGTCTGCATTTAGAAATGAAAGCCTATCTGGCTGCAGCTGTGGAGGTTCTCCAACGATGGGGACGTTTATTGTCAGGAACAAATAGAGGCCTTTTTATTTTGTCTAGCAGCTGACGCCTCTCCCCACCCACTCCTCTAAAACCGCTTTTGTCAGTAATGTAGAGTGGGCTGCTCAGGCAAGACCGAGAGACCATGAGAGTTTCCGAGAAGGGGAAAAAAAAAAAAAAAAAAAAAAAATGAAGCACGGGGTTCGCTGGTGATAGACTTGAGGGGGGAAAGAGCCGGCTGTTTGCCATATGGGATAATTATCTGCTATTTTAAAAGATTATCTCGCCCATAAGTATGGTGTTTAAATGTATATCAGAAGGTATATATTAATATATGTGTGTGTGTGTGTGTGTGTGTGTGTGTGTGTGTGTGTGTGTGTGTGTGTGTGTGTGTGTGTGTGTGTGATTTGAGCTCTGGTTTTTAACCTCCATGTAATGCGGAGACTCTTTGCCCCCCCCCCTTCTCTCCTCTTAAACTGTGTTAGCCATGATCTGCCCCCCTAACCTCTCTAACCTCAATCCCTTCCTCCTCTGTAAGCCCCTCCTGCACACGCACACACACACGCACACACACTCATATATACCCAGGCAGTCTCTCCCCACAAAAGAAATATTCAGCTGTAGAGAGGGGGTCCCTTCAGAGGGCGCGACATTGAACTGGGATTGGGGCGCGGGGGGATTAAGAAGAAATGGATGGCTGACACTGGGGTTGCCATGGCAAAGCCCTCTTTTCCCCTCTCCGCCGACCCTCTGCCTATTTTTCATTTCGCGTCTCATTGTGGGGCTAGGTGTAAGTGTGTGCGCGCTTGTGACTGTGATGGAGTGGGGAAGATGTAATAAGGCATATGATTTTGGTCTCTTATCTGAGGCCCCGGCGGAACAGACACGTCCACCTCGGGGGTACGCAGTCAAGAAAGTATGTTTACAAGGGGCCTGTGAATATCGTACTGTATTTCCTTGAGATTATTTACAAACCAGCCGGTGTTTTCCCCTTTCCGAGGGTGTTGCACGTCTGCAGACAAAAGCGTGAAAGAACGCAGAGGCCGTAAATCAAAGACCCTGCACACTCGCAAGACAAAAAACCATTTTGTCTGTTTTATTGCTTTCTGAATTACAGCTCCAATGATGTGACACATTAGTCATCCATTGTAGCCGGTGTCTTATCACGCCACAGCGCTACCTCCCGTACCCCGCCAGAGTAATGGATGCAGGTCTGGCTTGCATAATGACATCAGCAGCCTGGAGCTGATGAAATAAGGCGATGGATGACCGTAGATCAGCATTTGTCATTCTGATGTCAGTCCGCCTCCCCCTTCACGCAGCCAGCAGTGGTGAGACGACACTGCCGAGAGTTGTTTGGCCCTGCTCCTGACAATGGCAGCTCCTGGTCTGAGAAGGGGCCACGCCGCAGAGGGGGTCCGAAAGAAGCTGGGCCGCACAGTTGGACGTCGGTATTGTTCTCTGTGCTGGATGTCCACGGATTTGAAAATGGCTCAGTAACCATTAGCGGAGCGATGTCAGACTAAAGTAGGGGTTGTCAGGATGACAAAAAAAAAAAACAGCAGTTCTTACTTTTTGTAGTTTTTTAGAAACTTTTTGAATTTAAAGGTCAGTTCACTCAAAGAACACAATGCTAGTTTAAAATGGTAAAGAAGGATAAGGAGTTTTGTTCCAGAAAGGTTGCCAACTGCATCCACTTATAAAGGAGATACTTTATGATGACAAAAAAATAATACTCTAATATTATTTCAATCAATTAATTTGTTTTCCCATATTAATCGATAGGAATAATATTAATGTTTTATACTGGCCTCACTTGAATCTGATAGACAATCTGTAGAGCAACCTAAAGATTAGGGCCATGGTGCAGAGGGAGCTCATCTAGAAAACGAAATAAAACACCAGAGGAAACGTGCAAAAGGATGATTGTTAGAATGCAAGTAATTTTTTCCCCCATTTGTTAAGAAGTATATAAATAATTTGAAGCAAATTTTTAGATAATTTTATCATGTTTTGAGGGAATGTGTCCACCGTTTCTTAGCAGAGACTAACTTTGCAACAACTAAAAATCTAAATGTGCCGGTGGTGTGAATACTTTTGGGCCCGTCTTTTACACTAACCTGGATGCTTTGGAAAAAGTAGATTTTCTGCTTTGTTTCACTTTTCAAATTGGAGATTCGTACGGATCAGGTATCTGAGGATGACGTAGCAAAACCCTGACACAAGAGGTCACTCTGTAAACCCTGACTTTTAATTTCTGTGCCACAAACCACATAAACACTCAAGCTGTTTTTATGGGATCTGAAATCTTTCTCCCTTTGTCCTGACTCTGTTTCGTTTAAAGTTCAAACGTAAGCTGGAGAAGTGAAGTAAACGGCAACACGAGCAAAAACATAATCTAAGATTGTTTTGGAAAAAACCTCTGACCCCATCACAGCTTTAGCCATGTTCAGGCTTTTCCTTTTGCCGGCGTGTCATCGCTAACCGTCTCATATTCGTGTGTGTTTCAGATGCTGCTGCAGCGCGTTTTTAACCCCGAAGAAGAAAGACTTCAGTTTCTGGTGATTACAAGATGGTAATCTGCAATAAAGCAGATTCTCAAAGCTCATATCCGAGCTTAAACGCACCTCGTTATACTCTGTGTGTATAACATGATCAGAACTGTCAGTGCCCCAAGGACAGGACACTCTCTGCCACTGTCTTGTGTCATTATATCCCCCCTGTTGTGCAACCTGACCTCTTTGGTCTTGCCCGAGTCTCTATCCTCCTCCTCCTCCTCCTCTTCTTCTTCCTCCTCTTCCTCCTCTGCGCCCTGCCTTCTCTGTCACATCGGCTCAGGGTCAGGGCCGCCGCCCCGCCTGCCTCGGCGAACATTCAACGCTGTCGGTGAGTTTGGTTTGAGTAGCACATAAACCATCGACCGTTGACTGTGCCCCGTGGCTCGCTCTGGCGATGTCAAATCGGAGCAAAAAACGGAAAAAAAAAATGGGGTGGGGGAGAAGACCAAAAAACGAACAAAAGGGCAAGTGGGCGCCACATGCAAATGCAGAGATGGAAACCACATGCGCACATGCTCATAAGTGCCACTTTGTGTTCGCTGTACCCAAAGACCAAAGGTCACAATCAACATTCATTGCTGTCGCTGGGTTGGACTCTGTAAGAAAGCTCACTGAACAATGAGTGCAACTGTGGCCCAGATCTGCCTGACTCGCGTCTCAGCCAATCAGACGACCGGATGTGAAGCACTCTGATTTCTTTATTTATGTACTTCTTGTTTTTCACTTCTATTTTTTCCCCTCTCTTCCTCTCTCTCCAGTGCCGGGAGTTTTCAGAGGAGGAAGGCAGAGAGATAGGCGGCACAAATAGACTTCTGGCTGCCTGCTTGTCCTCAGCCTCCTCTTCTCTCCTCTAATTGATGGTTATGTGTGCAGCATGGGGGAAGGAAGCCGAGTGAATGTGTAATCATTTGGAGTCTCTTCTCCTTTAGATGTTTCATCCCTCTCTTTTTTGTTTGTCTAATTATACGCTGAGCTCAGTTAACTGTGTGTCTGCGCTGGCAGGGAAGGCAGATTTGCGAAAAAGGGAGGACAATTGAGGGGAAAAAGGAAGATTACAGCTTTAGAAAAAAGAAATAGATTTAGTTTTGAGTTTATTTTTCATAATAATTCTCCTGGTGCCCATGCAAATGTGTTTGAATAAAAGCAATTTTGCAACGTAAGAGAAAGAGTATTTCCACCTTTTTGATAAAAGATGCCTCGTTATCTGTATTTAAACGTCTTGGAGTTCTACCTACCAGTCCCAGAGTGCAAGTGCTCTCTACGTTAAAGGACGCGTCTGCTCGTCTCAGGGTGTAATATGTTATTTTACTTCAACACTGACGCTAACGCTCTCGTGGGGAAACATAAAGTCAATAACCCTGTCTCTCTTCACAGTCTGTGACCCACCTTATTGCTGCCGTCTGTGAAACCTCTCACTGTCCTGTATCAGTTATTCACACGCCGCTGAAACCAAATGTACACACACTCTGTTGAAAAAGATGAAACCTTTATTTCTCTCAGTTTGAAAAGCAACAACAAAGAGAAAATTGCAAAATTTAATTCTTCTTATCATTATTATTTTTTTTTAACTTTGGTGGATTTCTGGCCCATGTGGTGTAACTCAGTCAGGTTTGCAGGCTGAGATCAGAACTTTATGATGGCCACAACAAATTAAACTGCTTTGTAACCAATTTAATGGTGCATTGCCCGTTTTGAGGATCGATTTCGGTCCAAAATATGCCTGGCTAATATATTTAAGATGCCTTTTTCAATATTTCCACTTGAAGTTGTTGCCTCATAACGCTATCTAATTTAGGAAGTGACCAGTTCCTCCTGTAGCAAGCTTCCTCCCACAAGCGTTTCCTTTTTTTTTATTGAAGTGCAATTTAGTTTCATAAGACCATCGGAGATGTCTCCAAAAAATAAAAGTCTTGGTGTCTGAGTGATTTTACAAACTGCAATCTGGCTTTTTACGTTGCTCCTGGAATAATGGCTTCTTCCTCTCTGAGTGGACTTGTGTTACGCTGAATAAAGACAACAATGTTGTCTTTTTTACAATGTTTTCTACTTTTGTTTTTGGGGTTCTTGGCTAGCTTCCTTTGATCGTTCCATGGTGTCAAAAAAGGTAAACTCAAATTGTCTAAAGTTATAGCAATCTGTGTCTAAACTCCTGACTTTGACGAAACCAACAAAAAAAAAACCCTTTAAAAAATTGGAAATTTATCAAAAGGAAACAATTTAGATAATTTTAACTGACCAGGAAGAGTTTGTTTTATTTTTCTGAAGACTGCAGGGGGATAAAATGACTAAACGTCTCTTTACTCAGAGTATGTACATATCTGGTTTTCAGCTGCGTTTGTCGTTTTATTCTCTCAACAACGTTTCTTCAGTGATTTCCTGACTAAGCCAATAAAGTTCAATCCAGAGCAATTTATCAGTGTTTGATGTGTGTTTTTGCCGCCCGAATTACACGATTAAGCCACGCGGAGTATTCTCTCATGTCTCCATCGCTCCTTCTCCAAAGTGCTTTTTCTGTCATTTAGTAACCAAGCTCCATGTCCGTGTCCCCGTCTCCCAAGTCTCCCTGTATTATTCATAGAAAAGCACTCTGTGCAGTGGTGCAGAAGAGTGGAGGTGATGTAACAGCGGCTGGGAGCGACGCTTCGGACTGTCATCTGGGATGAATTCATGCGACAGGCAGAAAATTTCAAGTTGGTTCAGCTTTGTTGACGCTGCCAACAACTATCAAAACGCGGTTGTATTTATTTATTTATTTACTTTTCTTCGTTCTTGGTCCGATTCCTGTGAGATTGTCCCCTTTGATTAAACGTAGAAGGTCACGTTTGGATCGTCTGTCCTCAAGCTAAAAAAGTTTAGGTGTTAGAAGTGAACGAAATGGGGTGGAAAGTTCACATGACGGTTTAATGAAGCGTCACAGTGCGGCAGAAGAATATGAGGGGCCCCTCATAGAAGAACGTTCTCGCAGCAACTTCAAATTTATTTGAAGACGCCACAGGTCTTTGAAGAGCTGTTACTGCCATCTAGTGTTGAGTCTTTTACACGACTTCCTATGTATTTAACAAACGGAAGGAAAAAAAGTAACCTATAATCATTATACCTTATAATTTATTTAGTTTTTTTCCTATATTTTCGAACATCCCAAGACTTTAATTAATTTAAAATGTTCATATTCATACGTCCATTGAAGGGCATTACATGCAATAAAGCTGATGTTAATGGGTTTTTTTTCCACATTATAACACATTTGAATGTATCCCACTGCATTCTCGCTAATATAATTGTGAAGTGCAATGAAAAATTATGGATTTCTAATTTTTCTTTTTTTTACCATCTTAGATCTGAAAAGTGTGATGTGCATTCTGACACAAATATCCTTTAATCTAAACCACTTCATTTTTGCTCTGGTTGTGTGATTCGGGCTATTCTCCTGAAAGGTGAACTTTCACCTCATTTTCAAGTATTTTGAAACTCAGCCGAAATCCCATTAGAATTTCTTTTAGGATTTTCTTCCTGCATTTAGCTCCATCCCTCTTCCTGTCAACATTGATCAGTTCTCGAGTCAGCAGCATCTCCACAGCATGATGCTGCCACCACTGAGTTTCACAGTGGGGCGAGGTGATCTTAGGTTGATGCGCGGCTTTAGAGTTTGGGTTTTCTCTTGGCAATTTTCAATAAATACAAGGTTTGTAGAGTGAACAGTTAGGTTTGGGTTTAATGTATGATGGATAATCAGAGCTCTTTGATGTTTAAAGTTTGGGATATTGTTATTCAAACCAACCTTTAATTTTTTTCCCCTTGGTCTTCATGATGCTTTTTATTTTGCTTTATTATTATGTTTGCTACCTTGGAGGCCTTTTCAGGACAGCTTGGTTTTATACTGAGATTAAATTGAACAAAAATTAAATGTGTAATTTCTGAAGGCAATTTGTCGCAAGGGATTTAATTTCGGGGATTTCAAGTAAAGAGAGGTTGAGACAAGTATGTTTCATGCTGTTCACCTGGGAACAGTTTGCAAATTATGTATCACTTTCCGACCAACACATTGCATTGTGTTGGTCTATCTGTTACATAAGGTCCCTGCAAAATACCTTGAATATTTTGGTTGTGACCTGACAAAATGTGAAAAACTCCATGGGTTATAAATACTTTTGCAAGTCGTAACTGTCCCCAGCATTTTAGTATTAATTGTTAAACCTGGCATGTAAATTATTGCTTGCACGCATTTTCACCAATAGACATTTAATTCTCTAAAGAGGCTTTAAACTCTTTAGACGACTCATTTAACTTGTCGGCAGCTGGGTAATGTTCTGCTTCATCAGCAAGAAGAGGCAACCTGCTTTTTTCATATAACAGGAAGTTGCAGCCCGATGACCAAAACAAAGAAAAAGTTGAGAAATTTATTCAGAGCCGGATTTAAAACGTCTTTCATCAAGACAGCTGGCAGCATTAAAAATAAATAAATTAATTAAAGACTACAAAAAAGGTAATAAAGTAAAAAAATATGTTGGTGTTTAGAAGCTGTCAGAGTGCTAAGTGGATCAGCGGTTGCACCATGTGCAGAGGTTTCAGAGTTGAGCTGACCTGGGTTGGCCTTCCGGCCCGGCGACATTTACTGTATGTCGTCCCCTAATCTAGATCTCAGCCCTCTTTCCTGTCAATCTAGAAAAGAATAAAACCACAAAAAAAGAAAAAAGCAACAAAAACAAAAGAACATTTTAAAAGTGCTGCGAAGACACATAGAAGCATAAAATCACACATTTAAAGGAAACGTGCTGACAGGCGAAACACCAAAACTGAGATTTTTAATATGCAGTGAAATCTAATGTTAAAAAATTATATACGTTTAAAAGTATTTAGCAAAACATTATGTCAAATATTCAATAAAAACTATTTGAAGTTTATGAACAATATCTGTTATTCACAAATAATATGCTCACCACATCTGTTCTCATAAAATCAGTGAAAAGGGTTGAAGTTATTGCTTTACCCCTGGTTTATTGTAATCCTAAGCAAAATGTTTCAATTTTTGCAGAAGTTAATGTTTAACTGACAGCAGAGGGAGTTTATCAACCTCCACTTCTTCTTCTGCTGCTGGTTTATAATTTACCATGTTTTCCATTGTGGTCTACTTTGACTCAGTCAATGACTCGGGTTGCACATTAAAAAAAGAAAAAAAGAAAAAGCTACAGTTTTCTTTTCTAAGAGCAAAAGTGATATTACGTGAGTTACGTGGGTCCTGGATTTTCCCAGGTTGAGTATGCCAGACTGGTTCGTGGAAATTTTATGTCAGTGATTCGTTAATTAAAATTTAACCTTGTTTTGAATTCACAGCTTAAAAAAACATTTGTGAATTTAATTTGAATGTGCTCTACAACATAATAGAAATGACAAGATCATTACAACATCACTGGTAGAACCTGCTGCTGATGTAGACTGGAGATGAATATTATCTTATTCACTCTGTAAAATCATAATCCTACTAATATTAATAAATGCCACGAACCATGATGTGAGGTTGAAAGGAAACCTCACATTTTTATTGAAAAGTGATGGTTAAAAAAGCAGCACAGTTAAATCACGCTCTTCAGGAGTCTGATTGTTGCCAAAATAATTTAGAGCTTTTAATGATGGAAGTGTCATGGTTACACCTACAGGTTAAACTATAATCTAGTTATGTTTTATAAATTAAACTGTGCTCTGATGAGGTTTGGTTGTCAGAATAAAAGGATCTTTTGAAAATAATCTTTTCATTTAGTCCACATTTCTTTATTAAAAATGTTGTTTATTGGTCTGCTGTAATAGTCTAACCTTAAATGTTTTGTTTTTTCATCTGTAAGCAGAAAACTAAACTAAATGAACAAGAATTAAAGTCTGAAAACATCAGTCTTTGAGTAATTAATCTATATAATGTATTTCACTCAATGAATTAAGTTTCTGAAATCAATTAACTTTCCAACAATGCTTCAATCAGCTGAATGGGTTTGTTTATAAACTGCTAATATGCGGCATAATTCTGGCTTAATCTAAATTCATCTCAGTTTGTTGGCTTCCAGTAACAAGCTTAGCATTTATTGAAAAACCACACATTTTAAATAAAACTGAAGTCAAGAAGCCTAATGTTAGCCCGACTCGTCCATCTGAAAAACAGTTTTGTGTGCTTGGGGTCTATGTTGTGTTGGAACAATCAAGTGTGTCTTTGTTTCAACAATCGAGTTGTTGATTTGAAATGAAGTTGATTTTTAATAATTACAGGGGTAAAATATCCAGCTGCAATTATAACAGACGTCTGATAGTGGCTACAAAAGGTGTGTGGTTTGTCTGAAGCGCTCTAAGGGATATTTATATGAATATTAGTGGAGTGGTGAGTATTTGAGTCTACATAAATAATCTTTACCCAGTTTGCATTAATGAAAATCCACAATAAATTTAAACTTGTTCATGCAGATCTCCTAAAAATCTCACAAAAGGTGTCAACTACATAAATAACCCATCCAGCAAAAAGAAACGTTCAAACTCATCATTAAAAGACCATTTTTATTAAAATTATAACCATCATTTATAACGATGCATGTAAACGTCTGACCGGTTTTTGTGTCTTGCATCACATAGCTGCAGAACAGGTTGGACCTAAAACCTGTTCTGCATGGGGGAAAAACAACACATCAACCAGCACAAAACATTAATTTGATCTTAGATTTTCATTCACTAATTACAAATAAATCACCCAGCATATAAATAAACGCAACTGAGTTCAAGCTGACATCAGCATTGATACAACAGCTTTGAATATCCGCATGAAAAGCCGGTTCTGTTGTGTGCTTTTAAAGAAGAGATTATCTGTAACTTCCTCTAGATTGCATCACCTTCAGGGCTTTCATAGTTGAACTCGTTTTCAGCTCCCGTGACGTTACTCAAAACTCAAAACTCCCAGAGGTGGAACTTCCTGACAGGTAAAAAACTGACGAGGAAGTTTTACGTTTACACGCTGCTTAGATGTGCTGCTGATTGGCTGCTGCTGTACAACAGATTCTCCCATGTGGGAAAATAAAGAACTGAACTGAACTTTTAAAGGACCAAAGAGGGTTTTTTTTTCTATTATCCAATGTCATTTGGATTAAGATTTTTTATGAACTCCACAGACAGATGATTCTTTCCAAAGCAAATCTTTATTTTGTGTAAAAGTGAATACAAAATTAATATAAAGAGCATAATATATAATATATAATATGTACAGTGCTCTTACAACTGAGCCACTATGAGCATTGCTTTTACAGCATTACAATATCAGCTTTGCTTTTTTAAGCTGGTGTTCACAAAGCAGCAAAGCTTTTTCTGTTTGTGGATAGCAGGCGAAGCGAAGATTGTAAACAGGTTTGCAGTAGCTGGCCTCGGCATCCTCTGCAGGTTATTCCAATGGAAGCTCTATTTCTTCCTCCCTTTTGATTTCTTATGAACTTTCTGTGCCTCATATCTGCAATGAGATCAGTTTAAAGATATGTTAAATCTCTTGATTTTTTTTTTGGTCAGATAATGTTATTTTTGGGGTGAAATAGTACTCACTCCATTTGTTGGACGTAGTCCAGCACCCATTCAAGAGCGGGGTCAGCACATCTTTTGCCTTTCTTTGTGTGGAAACTGGATCAAAAAGGAGTAAGGTTAATTAAAAATGCATGCATATTCACTAATGGAAAGTAAATGTAAATACATGTGAATTGTGAATCTTTGTCAAAACATTTAATCACTCACATGATGGCATTGATCGGACATAATTCTGTGCTTTTCTGCACCGAGAAGCCCTTGATCTCTGAGAATGGTATTTTCCAAGGTAAGTATCTTCTACAGCAAAAAATATAAGCTGCCAGGAAAGATAAGAGATGAGTAAGGCATAAGTATCTGTGTCCGTCATTTATGTTTGTATAATCAAGAAAACAAGAACATAAAAAAAGACAAGCTCGAGAGAAGAAATCTGAAAGCAAATGCTTACCTCCCTGTGTGTTTGTCGCCAGGGCACAAAGAGTAACCAGTGTCACCACCATCACTGTTACTTTCATTGACGCCATAGTTTCAGTTTGCTGGCTGGAGCTGGTCTGGTCTGAAAGTGGTCTCTCCTTCCCTCTCTCGGGTTTCTGTGAGCTGCTGATCACCGAACTCTTTTATATACACCTCAGAGCAGGCTCTGCCCACTCGGCCAGTTGTGTCATAGCATGACTGAAATTCCCCAGAGTTTGCCCCAAGCAAAGCCTGAATAAAGTTCACCTGGTCACGTGCTGAAGTAGTGAAGTGGTAAATTTAGATGTTAATCTAACCTGGTGTTGTTGTTGACACATGCTGTCGGAATGAAAAAACAAACAAACAATAAAACAGAGGTGAAAAAAAAAACATTTGGTTGTAAAAATGTTATGCTTATAGCAAAAATTATAAAAGGTTTGCTTAATCCTTCACAATCACATGAATACATTTCATTACTTTGATTACAGTTTTTTGTCCATTCAATCAAATTCCTCATCTTACAAACAAACCATTAAGCTGATTTCATATATAGATCTCAGTAAGTGATACAGCAAGAGACACAAATGACTAAGTTTATAAGGAATGTGTGGGCATGTGGACATATTTTATGAAGGTTAGTGAGAGGAGAGGACAGGAAGATCTCAGGTGAAACACAGCGATCTCATGTTGCACGAGTTTTAAGTTACTCTTTACCAGTGGAATGGTGATTATTGGCTTGCAAATGCCTAGTTAAAAAAGTATGTATGGTCATCATGAAACAGCATAAAGATAAAAATGCTTCAACCTTTTAGTTGATCATAATTTTTATTAACTCAGTTAAACTCAAACATAGTTATTTGTTTGGAAGGCCTTCCCTCTATTACACTTGTCGGTTTGGCTATGAGTAACTATTAACGAAATGCCAGAGGCAATTATTAACAAAGTCAGTTATTCAGGTTGAAATGAACAAGTAGGAGCATCACCAGATGATCAGGAATAAATAGTCAAAGAAGCGATCAGTTTCAGTGAACTGATGTTTTATGAATGCCTCCCTGGTGAGGTGTGGTGTGTGGAACATCAGAGGAATAAAATAATTTGCACACTGGTATTCTCAAATAGCATGCTCTGCTAACAGAATAAACAACTTTTCTCACAGACGTAAGAATGTGCTAATAAAATACTTAAACTTCAAGTTAAAATACTTGGTAACACTTTATTTGAAGGGGGTTGAATAAGACTGTCATGACACTTTCATAAACATGACATAACACCTGTCATGAACATGAATAAGCCTTCATGAATATTTATGACTGTTGTCATAAAGCGTCATTCGGTAAATTATGACACTTTTAATACAAAGTTGACATTATTCAAAATGTCTTTGTTATGACAACTTGACATTAACCAGGGAATCATTATTCTTTAAACTTTACCTTTAATAACATAAAGATACCTCATTTTTAAAGTGAAATCAGTAATACTTTTATAACAAATTTATATCAGTAATGATTTCCTTTATTTATGACAACAGTCATAAATATTCATGAAGGCTTATTCATGTTCATGACAGGTGTTATGTCATGTTTATGAAAGTGTCATGACAGTCTTATTCAACCCCCTTCAAATAAAGTGTTACCAAATACTTTAGTCGACAAACTCCTTAATTAGGCTAGTTTTAAACTCAGTAAAACGCAAAGAATAAGGAAAACTAATAAAGTACAAAAAGTAAAAACAAACAACAAAGTAAAAGACCAATAACCAATAAAACGATGCATTAAAATTACAGTTCAGTGAATCAATATGTATGTATGCGTAAAGCAGGCTTGATTATGTGACACAGAATTAAGATCTCAATTTACCAAAGAAACTATTGAGAAATCCTTTTAAGTTCTACATGCACTTTTAAGCACCATTAATAATATCAATATACTGTCAGATTATGTGACTTTTTTCTCCATGACAACTTTATTTTTGGCCAGGCTGTGTATGTTTTTTTCAAAGAGGCAGTCTTTTATGCTGCCAGCGAGCGAAATGATTTTACGTGTGAGTGTCCCCAAAGGACCACCTGCAGCCTACGGGAAAACAGAGAGGAAGCACTCTGGAGCGCTGATGTTTTTATTCTTCTGTGAAGCTCCTCCTTTCTGGGAACAGCGGATGAAAATGGGTTAATGCAGTGTATTCTGGCATCCATCTCTTTTGTTCTCTGTCTTGTTCAGTCCTTTCTATTCCTCCCACTGCCGGCTCCAACACCGTAATCTTACAAAGTTTCTTTATCAGACTCAACACTCAGGCGGGTCGCTTCAAACTGTAAATATTACTTCCTGTTAGGAGAAACATCCTGGTTGTCTTAAGTCTAAATCTTTTAGGAGTTTGAGTATTTTTGGACTTTAGTGTAAGTGAAGTGTAGTCAGAGGTGGAATAGAAGAAAAATGAAACTCGGAGAGAGGTGGAAGAGCGCGATAAGGCTCTGGTGAGGATTTCTAGAAAACAGAGGCAGAAGTTCAGAAATGGCAAAAAAAAAAAAAAAAAAAAAAAAAAAAAAACCCTCAGAGCATTAGAAATGATTCCCACACAACTGCTGACTTCACAACCAGAGAAGACATGTTGCACCTCCTTGAGGTAGAAAAGTACCACAGCAGCAGAGGAAAAGGGAAAAAATGACTTACAGCCCACACTGCCACCTCAAGATCGGGACAGCTGACGTTAAAAGAAAGACGTTTATACGACCGAGAACAAATACGCTAGTAAAATGGAAAGCAACTGTAGAAATTCTTAAAGTACGGGATCGAACATTTACGTTAATGATTTTTGAGGTCAAAGGTGACATTAACTAATAGGTGTGAAACAGTTTAAAAAGTTGTGTATGTTAGGATATCCGTACTTTTCTAATGACCCTTATCATCGCTAAACTTGGGGATGTTGACATAGAAACAGTATTAAAGAGAAATGAAGGGCTCATGTCTGTTATTTGAGAATAGTGCATGTCACTTATTGTATAAGTCATGAGAATATTTAGTGGAATTGTTTTTTCTTGCTTGAATAATGTGCTTAGTGCATTTTATGCAGTAAAATGCAATAAACTGTCCCAGCGATAAACTAACTACTAAAACCGTTACAAACAGAAAGCTAAAATTCTTTTACTGTAGATTAGAATATCTACATGTAGATATTCTACATGTAGATAGATGTAGAATATCAAGATTGATGACTCAGCTACATTTAATTACTTTTAATTACACTTTTAACAACATCTTAAATAGCATAACCACTTTGACTTCTTCCAAGACTTTAAGGGGCCTCAATGCTTGAGAAAATCTGTTGCAAATTCTAGTTGTTCATAATTTAATACAAGGTTAACATTTTGCATCTTTTGTCAGAGGAACAGCTTATTGGAGAGAAAAGGGTCATAAAGGACTCTCATGTAAGAACTGATGATCAAATCTGTGACTTAATTTGTGAGTTTTGTCGTATCAAATGCGTAATAAAAAGAAAGAAAAAAGTAGCTGCAAGTCATCTCTTGCTTAAAGTAGCCCTTGGTTGGGGGCGCGTGTTGGTATTTCCACCAGAATACTCCATTCTTGCATATAAAATAGAAGAAGCGACGCTAAATAAAACACAATCTAATACATGACATTTAGAGGTAAGTGGAAAACTGGAAGAAGAAAATCTGAGAAGACCTCCGTGCATAAGTCTTAAGTGGGTCGCTTGTTGTGGGTTGGTGTGGGGTTCCGTACAGATTCTTTTCTAGGTCAGAGGAACGTTTAAGCTTATACTCAAGACCCGCACATCAAACACAGAGTGCATTTAGTGCACTGAAATAGGTCACAATAACCTAAAACCTTCTGTCATCAACTTTCCACCCAAACCACAGCAGTCATTTAGGTACATCTGTTGCTTGTACGTTCCTTTGCTTTGTCATATCTATAGAGTTGCGATGTTATATAATGCACGTTGATATACTTTTATTTATAGAATTATTTAGAGTAAAGGGCTCCAATCTTGCTTCACAAGAAAAATGTGTGTTTCTTTGTCTATACTGCATAAATGTTTGTTACTGACTACACAATACTGAAAGACATATTTTTAGAAAACAGTTTAAATGATGTCTTTTATAAAACAGTTTTCGACTCAACTCCTCTTGTTCATTCCAAAGCAAAAGCACACGAAAAAAAATAAAAAAAAAACTAATATGAAGAGTAACTTGAAGGTTTATGGTCAAAAATAAAACTGAAGGTCTTCGTCTGTCTGATTCAAAAAGATCCCACGGTCACGTAAAATCTTGTGAGCATTTTCTTCATTCAGACTCGAGCGTTAAAAATCCTCTGATGTAGTTCATAACTGTCTTTAGCGGAATGGGGGTCTGAGCAGCTCAAAGCCTCACTTCCTTTTACTGATAATCATCTACCACATACAGTACTTGTTCAGACAAAGTCCTTCTATTGTTTGACGTTTTGCTGCGTCACAGCAGAGCACGTGCCCTCATTATATTGAAGCAAATATTGCTATCTAGCAGTCAAGTGTGACTGACATCATTTGTTTTTTTTTTTTTTTGTTTTGTTTTTTTCAGCACAACCAGGTTTGAGTCATTTTAACTGGGATTTTTCAGGAGGAACTCTGACTTATCCAACAGACAATAAAATATGACATTTGTCACCTGAAAGACGTAAGAACAGACGTTAACTTTCAGGTATTAACTTGCATGCTGGTTTCGATCCATAAAATAACCAAACAAAGAGCTGACAAAGACACAATTAACAGCGGGATTTATTGAAATAATAACCGGAATAACTTGCAAGCGACATCAAACGCGCCCGGACAGACCAGAATTCCAGAAAATTCACACATGGATTCTTGTTATTTACTGCTGCTTATGCTTCTGACGTCAAAGAGCAAAAGCAAAACATGTTTGCTTCTACTTGTTGACAGATTGCAATCCATAACACTGTAATCTGTCAACATTTAGATTACCATCTTATACTAAACACATATCTTTCCTTTACATGAGTTTTTAGCTTCAGATTAGGTCGATTTTGTTTTGGTTTAATCAGCTTTCACTGTGCATCTCCTGCTGGAACAAAATAAACTTTTCAATACTGTATTGCAGCTTCTTATCTTATCAGCGAGACACAATTAGTGTGGTGGACAAGAAATAAGGTTCATTAAATGAGAATAGGAAGAGTTTATAGATAAACAAAATGGCTGTCGCACATTGCAACATAATGCTGATGCTGCAAACAATAAGGTCAGCAGGATGTGTTGTGAGGTTTGGGTTTGTAGAATTTGTTTTATACTTTCAGGTCTCTCTTGAATCCTGAAGCGTGGGGGAAGAATTTACGCAACCCCTTGAAGGGCTTCATGTAAATTTGGTTAATATTTAGTAAAATGTTTGCATTAAAAATGTAATTTAACCCCACTGAAACTTTTTCTCATTACATAGTCAGTACTAGACTGTGGTGCAGTCATAACATTCGGTAGCAAATGAAATTACCGCATTCCATCGCTGAGCAAGGTGGAGCTAGCTTGATTGTTTTGTGCAGAGTGAATCACTGATGCAAAATTCCTCACAGCTTAAAGTCAACTTGAAAAGAGATCAGTCATTTCAAGGTGATGAAATATTACTTTCATAAAAGGTAAAACAAGGTTTGCAGCTCAAGTTGCTCCATCTACCTTTTGAATTATCAAATGGAGGAACTGAGTCATCAGTGTTATGTCAACTCCATAAATAGAGGAAATTAAATAGAACAATAAAATAATGTGTAAGTGTAATGTGTAATTGTCCTTTGGATATCAACAAAAGGTGCCAATCTGGGGCCTGAATGGGGGATTTTATGTTACAAAGTGGGTAAAGTACACGGAACATTGTACTTCCCGGATGACCTAAATACATTGTTGCCTTGTGCTTTCCAGCTTGTTTTTTGGTATGTGGTTTGGACAGTTTCCTTCCGTTTCATAACGTATTTAAACTTCACAGCCAGAGGCAGACGTTATCTCGCAATCCCATCTGACAATCCACATCAGCTCTCTGATTTACCTCTGACTGAGAAGGATGGCAAAGCTGGCCGTGTGCGTCTCTGCTGTGCTGCTGCTGCTGGTGGCGCTCAGTGAAACCTGTAAGTGAGATTTTACAGCTTCTTTCTTCGTTTAGGATCATTGAAAAAGTCTGTGCTATTGTTTTTGGGATAATATTATTTCTAATTTGTTAACTGAGATATGAAAAAATTGATTTTCTCTAACATGTCACTGTTTCTTTGTTGCAGCCTACCGTGGACCTTGCTGCACAAAAAATTATGACAAGCCAATTGCGTTAAAAAATCTGAAGAGTTTCACCATTCAAAACGACACAGAGATCTGCAACATCAAGTCAATAATGTAAGAAAGAATTTGGTTGCTATGATGTGTGCAATAGGTGCTGCCACTGTGACTGTATAAATAATTATTTTCCTCTTTTATGATTACAGTTTCCTCACTGTGAAAGACAAACTTGTCTGCGCCAATCCTGAGATGCCTTGGGTTAACAGGGCTATGGAGCATCTGAAAAAGTAAGTTGTTATCGTCACGTAGCAACTCCCAGCACTCCAGCATCACAATTTGTTCAAGATTTAACATTTAATAACAAAATTTTAATGCTCTACTTTTTTGTTTACCAGGAAACAACAAACTGGATCAGTGGAGGGTCTTCTGAGAAGATCAGCTTAGAGATATCAATCTAATTAATCAGAGTATTATATATTTGTGATTTGTGATGAGCATATATTTGTTTTCACTTTTGTACTCATTTATACTCAATAAAGTTTATATTTTGCTAAATGTTTTTGTCCATTGACGTATTTATTTAACAGGAGTTAGTTTTATTCAGATTCAGAAACAGCAGTTTTTATGATCAGTTGCAGTCAGCAGCAACGTGGTCACAAAGGCAAGAAACTATGAAAAATATGGTAGAAGACTGTACAAATCTATTTAATTATAATATTCTCTGTATTTCACATGGCCACCAAAAGAGCAGAGTGAGTCTACAGAACTATTATGACTTTGACACCTGGTGTAGTATTTCAAAATGCCATCATCAGAGAGACAAAAGCCATAAACTCTTTGTACTTCCTCATTGCTGAAAAATGTTCTGTGCAAATAAACTTCACGTGACTTATGCTTATGCGCACAGCTTGGAATATTAAATAACATAATGAAAAATAAATGTATGACATAATTACAAAATAACAGATCAAAGCAGAAGAAACATTTTTCCAAAAAACTTCTTTGAACATGACATTTATTAAACTAATATAGTAGGTAATGTCTACGCACACTGTAAAACATTTGGGCCGCGCTGAGTTGTGTCTACTATCTTTTACTCTTTAAGTCAAATAGCGAGTTTTGGATTTTGAAACCAAATGTGTGAGTTTGTGAAAGATAAACTTACAGTATTAAGTTGTGTTAACTTTTTATTAATTTTGTTAAACCTCCAAGAGTTGAATAAAGAGCTAAACTAGAGTTCTTAATTTAGCACTTAGAAAAACTGAAACATGCCGCTAAGCAAAAACGTGTGCTTAGCGGCACATGTCTGCGCCGTGAGTGACATGGAAGTACGTTACATTGATCTGCCTCTCATGTCATTACGGCAAATGTTTATTTTAATGCAACTCAGTTTTGCAAAGCTGAAGGACAATGTCCTGTTCACACTAAATGCTTTTGAGCAGAATTCCTTGTAACGCTTAATAAACTTAAGCACTTTTCCAAATAACTTCTTTCAACATAAAACTTATTAAATTAATATAGTAGGTAATGTTTATGCACAATGTAAAACATCTGAGCCTCACTGAGAATATAAATTTATAAGTAGTTATTTTAGCTTGATATTGAGTAAAAGTAATAGAGAAATGTGGGCTCTTAAACTAGGTGAGGGCAGTTTTTTCTTGCATATTGTGGAATAATTATTTGGTTTAAATTGCAGCATTAAAATGCACAGTTCAAGATTAATAAAATTAAAAACAATGTTTGGACAACTTCATGAACTTTCATTTCTGAGTAAATATAACTGAATAAAAGTAACTACCTCTGGGAACATGGCATTATTTACTACAAATATATATATATATATATATATATATATATATATATATATATATATATATATATATATATATATATATATAAAGCTGAAATGTGTATGCTACAATATGCATCATGCTGATTTGGGTTTTGTTGTTCTGTTTTTACAATGCCCTGGAAAAGTACTCTTAATTCTTAATCTTTTTCACATTTTGTCACCTTAAAACCACAAAGCTCCGTCTATTTTGAAGCTAAAGGGGTGGTATTATGTATTTTCCATGCATATAGTGCTTTTTTTTTATAGCACAGGCAAGTATGTTACCTCCAGGCATGGTTTAGATGAGGAAATGACATTATAATATCATATCAAAATCCAGAAAGTCAGTCCCTTCCACTTCAAAGGAAAATAACTCAATTTATAACAATATGAAAAAAAATGTGCAGTGCACTTTTCTATTCAGCCCTCCTTTAGTCCAATACTGCTAAATAAAAGTCAAGCAAACATGAGTGTTGTTTAATTTTAATATTTGTCCATCTGCTCTTTGAAGGCCTCAGAAGTTTTTTTTTTTTTTTTTTTTTTTTTTTAGAAAATATTAGCTGCAAAGGTTCACAATTCAGGAGAAAAATGACCCCCAGATACCGAGCCAGAACTAAAATGGTTCAGTGAAAGTTCAGGCCAAAATCAATTTGAAAAACTGTTGGAGTGGAAAATTATCTATTTTCACTTTGAATACAATGGAATTAAAAACCTAGTTATCTATAACCTATTTTTAAAAGAATACGTAAGACTAAGCTACATATTAGCATTATATATTTTTATTAGCTTGTAATGTTTTTTTTTTAAATGTGAAAATGCAATTTAAGTAAATAAAGATTTGATCCTATTTTGTAATCTGACAACGAACATTTTATTTTACACACATATATATATATATATATATATATATATATATATATATATATATATATATATATATATATATATATATATATATATATATAGTACTAATAACATTAAATGTTTTTAACAAAATGTATTAACATTAAAAGCGCCTCATGCTGAACTGTTGCTGCGTTCACTAGACTGTGTAATTTAAGGAACCGAAAGTGGGCGGCAGTGGTGAGCGGCTTCACAGGAAGGATCCTCTATATGAATGGTTTCCGACATGTCTAAGCTGAGGTCGCTTACCTTTAACAGTAAAGCGCTATGTACAACTTAAGTGTTGTACATAGCGAAAGTTGAAAATGTGATAAGACATCCGTGCGGTTGTAGATCTGAAACCAGGATAAGATAAAGAGATACGATAATGTCGGAGTCACTCTGAACGTAGCATAAGCTAGCTGAAGCTAACCGAGCTAGTTGCGCTGTTGATGATGACAACTGCAGAGGGAGAGATGCTGAGAAGACAAGAAAGGTAAGATTAAAAAAAATTAAGGAAATGTCTCTAATTTCCAACTCTTATGCAACATTTCTGTGTTGTTACTGCTTTGTTAGAGAATTATACGAACAAAATGGTGAAAGTAATGCACTTTTAAATCGTCGATTTTCATGCTTCCACTGAGAAACGGCTAACCCCTGCATGCAACCAATTTCTTACAGAAATGTTTAAATATCCAGCTAATGCAGCCATTATTTCCTCTTTAGGTGTCTCACAGATGTGAACAGACTGTGACTGCTGGCAGAGCCAGCAGGCTTCCAGTAGCCATGAAAGAGGAATGTGCAGGTCCGTCTTTGTTCGAGGACTTGGATTTTCCCATAACAGACTCCTCCCTGTTCTCTGACAGCTCCACACCCATCGCTCAGCTGCACGGAGAAATCACATGGCGACGTCCACAGGTTAGTTACCCGGGTTGGGTTGCGGAGAGGAGGAAGAAATTCCTGCTCACTTTGATATTGATGCTTCTGGCAGACGACAAAAGTTTGCTGGTTTGTTCTCTCAGCCAGGGACTGATTTCCCATAACAGGTGTTTGAGCTGGTGCTGATGAAAGATATTTGCACGATCGTCACGTAAGCAAAAAATTCAGTGATGAAATAAATAATATCACCTTACAAAACCGGTTACAGATACTGTGGGACATTCTCACAGTTTAGTCCCTTGCGCAATAATGAGTCTGTGAAATGATTTAATCCAGTGATCTCAAACTGCATTCCTCAAGGTCTGGAGTCCTGGGACGTCTAGATGTGTCCCTTGTCCTTCACACTCGAATTAAATGGTGAGGCCATCTCACTAGCAGGCAGCCAAGCTCTGCTAATAATGGAGTCAGGTGTGCTGAAGCAGAGAGCTTTCTAAAAGTTGCAGAACTTTGGCTTTGATGAATGCAGTTTGAGACCCCTGAGGGTTGAGGCAAAGGAGGAGGCATTATGTAAATTTGACTTTCTTCATCTTTACATCATGTTACAGTGTTACTCCCTCTTCTAGAACATACCTGCAGTGTGGCTTTGATTCTTTCATGCATGTTTGAGGAATCCTTGAATGTCTCTCGGCAGCCATTTAGGGTGCCTAAATGCTTGTCCCCACAAAGCGCTACCTTTTTCTACAAAGCTCTTTCTTGGAAAAGCACAGAGCAGCCCTCCCTGGGCAGCAATGGCAATTAGCAAACACCTGGTGGAAGAGCAGCGTCTGCTGAGATCATTATAGGACCATCTTCTCAGTCCAGTGCTCCTAACAACAGCTGTAAATGGCATAATGGGGGAGCATTGTTCTAATGTCGTGCTAAAGGCAGAATGGTCCAGGAGCTTTTTGCATACACAGAGGCCAACATCAAACTGTCAAATTGCTGTTATGTTTGATGTACAGCATTTTTATAACAACTGAAGGTTGACCTGATTGTGCTATAAAATGGCACCATAGCTAATACTGGGCCTGTCATGTTAACACATTTTCCTGAATGTCATGGTAACAAATTTTGTTGCACCAGAGTGAAGCCCTTTGTCCTCCAGGCTTTGGTAGGAAGAGAGGAAAGAGGAAAAACTAATCACGTGTTTGTAAAATCAACAGACTTGTGTATAAAATGTATGAATGCTTTTCAGATTCCAGGGCTGGGAGTCTTCAGGCGCTTTACACTTCCATTCAATGTGCTTCAGAAGTCTGTGAAGCTGTTCTAAATCAATTATTGACACATCACAAATAAGTGAGAAGTCTAGACTTTGTATTTCTGAAAAAAATAAAAAAATAAGAATGTTCCCAGTCTGCACTGTTTATGTAACCAGAAACAATGATATCAAATATAATGTGCATCTCAGTTTGTTGCATGTTTGGCTGGATTTGGTGTAAAGAATATACTCTGATACCTGTAGTCTTTTTTTTTTTTGGCAGGATAATGCATCCTTGCCACAAAAAGAAAATGTCCAGGTATCATCCGAGAAGCACAACAACAAAGTCTGAAGTGTTAGACTCCAAATTCTAGTAGGATGTCCAAGAATAACAGACCTGTAAAAGGATACCTTTATTATGCAAGCAGCTGTAAAGTCATGCCAAGTCAGTGTGTAGCACACTTTGCTGCTTTGTTAGTATCAGGGTTCTCCATCGTTTTCCAGTTGCTGAGAGCCACTGTCCTTCAACTTTTACATGCATCAGTGCTTGTTACCGGGCCTCTGCAGAACTTAAAGACGTACTGAGGAGGTAATTCATTCATTTGATTCAGGTGTGTTGGAGCAGATATGCATCTAGACGTTCAGGACAGTGGCTCTCAAAGAACGGACCTAAAGTTGGACTACTTTTTTCAAGCAATTGAGGAGAAAGTAAAAGTGTTGCAGCCTTCTTTTAGCCAACTGACTAGCAGCAGTCATGTTACTCTTTGCTTCATAAAGCTTGAGAAAACACAAGTCCCCCCCCCACATTGGCTCTAGAACCTGATTAGGACTTTAAACAGGATTTTTTTTTTAAAGACTTGACACAATAACTTGTTTAATGCCTTGATATTAGCCACCTACTGTTCATTTAAATTGTTCACAATACATTTCTGCAGACTCTCTTTGAGTCTCTAACTTTATTTCTTCTTCGTTTCTACCTTTAATCCATATCTCAAGGAGATCTGCCGGTCGCCGTCTCTCTTCCCCACCAACGCTAACCTGGCTCATGCTAAACAAGGTCTGCTGGGTGACTGCTGGTTTCTCTGTGCGTGCACCTTCCTGCTCAAGAACCAACATCTTTTAGACAAGGTACACAAACACCACTTTTATTGTCCCTTGTCCTACTTGAGTGCTTTAAAATCTTACACATGCATTGCTCAGTATTTTTTTGTTGAATGTGTAGGTGTTTCCTCCTGGCCAGCCCCAGTGGGGCAGCAGCAGGTACAGGGGCTCCTTTCGGTTTCTCATTTGGCAGCAGGGCCACTGGACAGAGGTGACCGTCGATGACCGTCTCCCCTGCATGGATTCCTGTCTCTGTTTCTCACGCTGCCACTCCCCTTCTGCGTTTTGGGTTGCTTTGTTGGAGAAGGCCTATGCCAAGTAGGTAACTTGAGAACTTCCCCCCCGAGTCTCTTATCTTTGTTTGACCTGATAAACCGTCAAGATTTTGTTTCCTTGATGCTTTGTTGAACATTCCCAGAAACATTTTGTTGAGTTATCAGCAATTGAATTCCTGCTCAATTCCTTGCAGGCTGCATGGTTCATACGAGCAGCTCTGGGCTGGACAGGTGTCGGAGGCCCTTGTGGATTTGACCGGCGGTGTCGCCGAGCGCTGGAGCCTGAGGGAGTTTGGTTCAGACAAGGAAGAACGGGAAGCGGTGCTGGACAGTGACCAAGTCAGGAGGAAAAAGCTGGACCTGAACCTCCTGTGCTGTGTGAAAGAAGAGTGTGCATTGAGCTGCTCCACCCACAGCACTCCTGGAGGTTAGGGAAAGTATTGCTTTGTAGATAATCCCACCACTGATCCCCCCCTCCTTGCCTAACTCCGTCTTTGGCATCCCCCCTCGAATTAAGGACTCGGTGAGCTGGATCAGCATCACGCTCTGACTGTGATGGAGTGGTTGGACGTGAGGAAGGTGTCAGGGAGTGAAGTGCGGCTGCTCAGGATCAGAAATCCGTGGGGACGATGCTGCTGGGCAGGTGCTTGGACTTGGAGGTAGAATGTTGTCGTGGGGGATGTTTACAGTCACGTTGGGTTTTTAGGAATATCCAAGTATGCACAAACCTGTTGGTACACCTCTGTAAATCCCCCCAAAAAAACCCTCAATAGTAACTAAAATAGCTTGAAACTGATAATAAATAAAAAATGCACTGAAAATTAACCTATGAAAATCAAACATTGGTTTTACAGAATTTGTTTAGAAAATAAACTAATGCAAGAGGCCTGGATAAAATGATGGTATCTCCAGAAAAGATCCATAGGGATGTGTTAAAACAAAGGTGTGTCCTCTAATTAGCATCCCAGGTGTCTTCAAGTTTGTAACAAAATCAGTCTGCATATTTAAATGTTGACAAGTAGTCACTCTGCTGTTTGCTGACAAGGTGTGCACCTTAGTGAACATGGCCCACAGGCAGCAAAGCAGAGAGTTGCCCCAGGAGATTAGAAAGACAGTTATAGACAAAACATGTTGAAGGTAAGGGCTATAATACCATCATCTAGCAATTGATGCTCCTGTCACTACAGTTGTGCTCATCATTCAGAAATTTAAGGTAGCAAACCTCCCTGACTGCAGGAGGAAAACTGGAGAGAAAGATGACATGTCCAGAACATCCTCCAAAAAAAAATTAAAAAATGACCTCCGATGTGAAGGTGCATCAGTGTCAGACCTAACCATCTGTCAGTGTTTAATCCCAAGTGGATTTCACTCGAGACAATGGAGGAGGACAGCAAATCTCGAAAAAGCCAGACTTGTGAACACGTGCAGAAATATCATCGACGGATAACAAAATTATTTGATCGCCTCGAAAGATTGAGCAACAAAACATTAAGTTGCAGGGATCATCATTTTTGCCCAGGTCTGTTTCTATATGTTTTAAATAATTATTTTGTTGAAGCGCATTCGAAACACAATGTCTGATTTTCATTGGTTAACTTTCAGTACATTTTTTGTTCACCGTTATTATTTTAATCAGTTTCAAGTTACATCAGTGGTACTGTGGGCATTTTGGTCATTAAGAATGTTGTCCACATGTGCATGCTGTTGTGGAAAGTTACTAAAACCTGCAGGAGAAAAAAAAAAAAAGGTCTGGAAGTTTTAAATACTTTTCCTGAGCTTGACTTAAAAAAATAGCTATGCTGAGAATGCAATCAGCTGCTGATCATATGCATCTAAACCTGATTTTGGGAACTTTTGAGAAGTGTTGTTTTAGATTACAGAGGTAAAAATAGACTGAGATGGAGTTTCCCATGGACACATTGAGTTACACCACGACTCCTGCTTTTCTTATTGTTTCGCTCAAACAAAGGGCGTGGAGCTATAGGTGCGTGAGAATACATTATAACTCTCATTTAAAAGGGATACATGAGACGATCATTGACATATAAACATCTGTCACTGTCATGCTTACATAACGATATGAGTCACAATCACTACCTTCCCTGACTTCCTTTTGGGAGTAATTTTTTTTGCACAAAATTTTTCAACATAAAACAAAATATCTGATGTCCACTTCACCGTGTAGTAAAGACCAGGTGGTAGGCTCAGTTTAATTTGTCTCAGGACCGTCCATTTTTGCTCATAATGAAGATTTGATAGCTTCAAATTTGAGGAGACAGTCGAATTGCTTTTTAATTTCACCCAGGGAAACCATAAACAGCAGGCGTGCACTTTAGTGCACTCAAAGCTGCTTTTAGTTAATGTGTTAAACTTGTCTAAATATAGCAAGCTTTTACAAGAAGGACAGAAATATTTTTCTTATCAATCAAGCCCAAAAGATTTTGTAAAGTGATGCCTATCTCATAATGAGGAAATCGCACAAAACCCTTTTTAGATTTTAGATCTGCAACGATGCTCCTACAAAAACCTGACTTCGTTTATTTAATTAAAATGCTCCATGCTAAGTTTAATTTTTGAGCAAGCAATACAATTCATAATGTAACGAATGGAAGTAGTTGTTTCACTTCTCTACATGAAGACGGCAAGCCACATTTTCCCAGCAGAACTTCACCACCAATGCGCCATGTCTCTCCTATGGTGCCCCCTGGTGGTAGGTTTTACTCAGGTCAGCTGCAAACCCTCGCCTGAGACTTCATCCGTTATCAGACCAATCCGGCCTGGTCTGTTGCTCTCGCATTCGTCTTTGATGTGAATGCTGAGGTGCTCTGTTTAAATGCTTTGACCCAGATTAGCATGCAGATTCTGCACAGCTCCGTCGGCTGTGTGCAGAACATCTCTCTGTCTGAACAGTCCCTGCATGTTTTCACTTTTGGTATGAGCTTCACAATGGCACAGCTGTCTTGTTTGTCAAATACCTTTTTGCTTAAAACACTTAATACCAGTTGACTCATTAGCAAAATTAGCAAAAATAATCCGTGTCTGTTGAACTCAGACTAGTGAATGTATTAAACCCTTTTTCGAGTTGATCTCGTCTTTCAAACTGTTTGACTTTCAGCGGCATTGGTTGGAGTTTCCTCGACCCGGTTTGCGCTGCAGAACTGCGAGCCCGAACAGCAGAGGGCGAATTCTGGTTAGACGAGGCCGAGTTTACGTCTCAGTTTGATGACATCACAGTGGGATATCCAATTGGCAAAGATGGACTCTTGAAGAGCGTTTACACAGGTTATTCATCTGTTATCTTTAGAAACTAGTGTCAAACATTTAGTGGTTGGCTGAGACTTTCTGATGTTTAAACGTGTTTTGTAAGTTTCTCCTCCTCTTACAGGAACCCTTCTCACACACAGCCACCAGCTGGCTAGCCGGTGGATTAAAGGCCACTCTGCTGGCGGAAGCCGAAACACCAGCAGCTACAGCAGCAATCCCAAGTTTTGGCTCAGAGTGTGCGAGACAGGCGAGGTTCTCGTGTCCTTGCTGCAGCATCGAAAACGCCGAAACACGGGAAAATACGCACAAGCAGACCCGGAGGACAGCAGTAACACAAAGCACCAGCATTACCAAGCTATCGCTCTGCATATGTGGAAGGTCTGTGCCGTGCAAAACATGATGGTGACGCGTGTGTTGCTGTGCAATTTACTTGGAAATGATTCTCCACAGGTGGAAAAGAAGCGTTTCAGTCTGAGCCGGATGTTAAACAAACCGCCTTGTGCTTCTACTCACTGCCACTCCTACGAGAGAGAGGTGGTCCTGTGCCGGCCGCTGGAGCCTGGATACTACCTCCTCATTCCCAGCACCTACCAGCCAGGAGCCGAGGCCCGCTTCCTCATCCGGGTCTTTTCCTCCTCCCCTACGTCACTCAGGTAGGAATCACCTGTAGGGAGCAGAAAGTGCACCACACATTTACAACATTAGAATAACGATCTTCAATTTATCGTGGGAGATTTTATGTGATAGACTAGCACAGGAGGTTCTCGACTTTCTGCAACCTTTTTGTCTATCTAGGGTGTTTCCTGTTTATATTTCCGTTAAAATTACAATGTTTCTGTTGATTACGTCCTTTTAATCTGAGCATCTTCTCCCGAGGCGAGTGTTGCACAACTTCAACCGACCAAGATGATCGTCAATCTAAACAGAACAGCTGCTTAAGAAGAGTGTAAATAAGAGCCAAGAGTGCTAAAAGTAACTCTGGAGGAACTTCAGAGGTCCCCAGCTCAGCTCCAGGGAAAAATGGATCAAATTTAACGCTCAGTGAATATCTCCATTGAATCTGACTGAACTCGTAAAGAAGAGAAGGGAAAATATCAGACTTGAAATCTGTGAAGCAGGCAGAGACAAATCCATAAAGAAAGGTGCTTCTGCAACTATTTGCACATGTAGACTGAACACAGCTGCGGTTCACATTTTTCAGGTTTCTGTTTAAGAAAATTGACAATCATGCACCAACTTCCTTTCACTTTGCAAATATATTCTGCTTATTGTCGGTTCATCTCACAAAATCCCTATAAGATTTATAGAATTTGGTGGTTTATGAACACGTCAAGATAAGCAAAATTGTGTTTACAAGATTTTGGTTAATTCCCCCACCCCCCAACTTTGGTAGATTTTCTCAGATGTATCATGAGGAAATGACCATGTGTGACTAATTAAAAAGCAAAAGCTGACATTTAAACAATAAAACCTCTTTCTTTTTACAGAGCATGGGTTTATTTGTAAATATTTATGTCTCTATAAATATCACACTTTTCCCCCTTAGAAGAAGTGTGACATGATTGTTTGTTAGTTAAATAACAAGGCCATTGCTTTCCTCAGTGCCCTAAAAAGCCCAGCGCCCTCACTGCCACTGACGTCGGATGGTGAGTGGGAGACCAGCTTCTTCCGCGGCTCGTGGATAGAAGGAAGGACGGCAGGAGGAAGCAGGAACTTCCCGTCGTACTGGCAGAACCCCTGCTTCCCTTTTGCGGTGTGTGATGAGCCAGCACTGACATCTGGAGTTAATGTCAGGATTACTCTGCACCAGAGCCGCCCGGACACCGATTTGCATCCCATTGGTTTCCACGTTTACAAGGTCGGTCAAATATCAAGGGATTAGCCCTGCAGTCTGTTTACACGTGAGCTGAAATTGACTTTTTTTTTTTTTTCCACTTTTTTGTCTAAAGATGACTTAAGTTATTTTTTATCAGCATCAAATAAACTTTAACTCATCTTACAAAATGATGAATCTGAGATAATATTTTAATTTTAGGTTTATAATTTACTCGGGTACTGCAGGTGGAGTCGGAACAGACGGCAGCCAAAGAAAAGGATCCTGTGGCCAGCTGCGTCCCGCACTGTTACACCCAGGACGTCAGTCTGGCCTGCGCTCTTCCTCCTGGATCCTACACCGTAGTGCCGTCCACTTATCAGCCCGACTGCTCAGCAAAGTTTATAATCAGCCTGGCTAGGAAAATACACAGGTTAGCTCTGTTTTCTATGGTTTTATCAACAACTCTGTCACATCAAAGTATAAATGTTTGGTATTAACAGGATGAGATGAGAAGATCTATTCAGCTGTTACTTTATTAAATACAAGTCCCTGTCTAAGCTGCTCTGACCTTTCACCTATTTACCAGCTTTTTTCTATCCTTATGTATAGTTCATAACACCCTCTTTTTCTCACTTTAGATATTAAATCAGGCTAATGTTCTCCCGTTTTAGTTCGGCTAGGATTACTAGCATTATTTTTATTTGTTAAATGCTAGAATAATTTATATTTTCACTTTTTTTTGTTTGCATTTTATTTTTCTGTCTTAAGTTTACACACACCTCCTTAGTACCGTATTTTCCGCACTATAAGGCGCACCTAAAATCCTTCAATTTCCTCAAAAGCCCACAGTGCGCCTTATAATCCGGTGCACCTTATTTATGGACCAATATTGAGCCACGACAGGTCTAGCAACTACAGTAAGCTTAGACATAATATAAGGATAGACGCCTCATGGACCGCTCTCGCCTATTGTCGCTGACGAGATTTAGGGCGGCCATCTTGGAGCGGTACTCCACTCCACTCAGCGTTTCGTGTTTAGCAGGCACAATGACGTATCAGCGCATTTAATCGATCATAACACGCTTTTTTGTTACTGTAAACCTTATTCAAAAATGTATCAAAGCAACATTTATAAACAACTGTATTTTTTAAGTATGTTTTTAATACATACTTCAGCATATTTATAGCTTAGTGGCTATAACAATAGGAATGGAATATACTGATATTGATGTATGATGAGCATATTACAAAGCTCATCATACATACATTTTATGTATGTATACATTTTATTAATAATTTTTATTATTAATAAAAATTATGTATTTATTTAATAAATAAATTTAATAATTTATTTATTAAATTTAATAATTTAATAAATAAATTATTAAATTTATTTAATAAATTATTTAGTAATATCAATACATATTTATATAACTATAAACACAAATAAATAATGATTAATAATGACACAAATAATAATTAATACTGAATAATATATATTGGATACATGTTTATATATATATATATGTATGTATATACATACATATATATATATATAGATATGTATATGTTTTTCAGCCGACGAGTTCTAGCTTCAGAGTGATTCAGCAGCTGAGATTGAGTCCAAAATCCGATGCGAGATTCATCCGTGCTGCAGTGAATCCGTCTCTCTTTATAGATATCTCCCTCTTCTTCCTCACATCGTGTCTTTAGGAAACTTTCAAAACAAAAACGGAAGATTTGGGATGTATCTTACTTTTGACATAGTGAAAGAATTACATATAAATAATAGTCTTTACCGCCTGTGTAAACTTTGCTGGTGAATGTTCTAACACATAATATAAGTTTTATATGTTACATTGTTTCTTTTCTAATATAGGCCCTTGTGTCAGATAATCTAAGTCAATGTTGGAGAATAATAAATTTTTTTAGATTTACAGAATCTCAGTTAGCCTTCATAGCGGGGCTGAACCCGTATTACACCAAGCACTGTAGCTAATATTAGCTGGTATCTCGCCGGTGGACATAAATTAAATATGTCTGTGCTACCCAGAAAGCAGTTGGGCACAATATCGCAACACCAACACCATGAGTGAAACAATGACTGGGGACCGCTTCTTTATTCTACACATCCACATTTGTAGAGCAGGGTGGCAACCCTAACTGTAGTGTCTATTCTATGCGCCTTATATATGAAAAAAGTTTTAAAATAGGTCATTCATTGAAGGTGCGCCTTATAGTGCGGAAAATACGGTATTTAGTAGATTTCTCTTTTAAAAGGTATGACTTTCAGTATTTCTACATAATCTTCTTTCCATGTGACGACAGCTATTCTGTGAAGTGCACCAATTGCTTTTTGCAGCAAAAAATCCACACTTGATGCTGCCAATGCCATACTTCATCACACATCTTCAAAAATGTATTTATTTTTCTCCCTGAAAGCTTTTTACCATCGACAATCTTGCTTACTATATTCTGCATCATTTTAATTAGCAAATATAAATAATTTTAGTATACCCAACTGACTTAAAACAGGAACAGTTGAGTCTGAGTCAATGTTTGTGAGGAAGAGAGATAAAAAGGTTATGCATCTTTTCAAACGGTGTCTTTAAATATGTGTTTTGGTGGTGGCGTCCCCGGCTAGTAAACTCGGCCAAAACATCCTTCCTTCTGTTCTGCAGTCTGCTCTGAGTGTGTCACACTTCTGTTTTTGGTTAAATGTAGACATTACAAAGGCTTATTGATACATGTATACAACAAGTGAAGTCCTCTAAGCGTGAAGGAGAGAAGCTGATGCTGACTGAAATGAGTTTGTGTAACTCTTCTTATGTAGTTGTCGATCACCTAGTACAATACAGAATAAAAAACTCTTCACAATGTGGCTTTGACGGTAGGCAAGTGGTCCGACAGGGTGAAAAAAAAAGACACGGTTAGCGTCGTGACTGAGTGGTCAGCCACGAACACCAACCGGCGCAGCTCCCGCTCATAGGGTCACATTTTTCCAGGCCAACTACGAGAAAAACTTTACAATTTATATTTGTAGATGCTAAATATTCTTACAGTACTTCGTTAATTGTTGAACTAGAAAAATATGACCCTAAGTAAAAAAAGAAGTGAAGAGCTGCCTCTCTCGCGCACCCACCCCCAGCAGCCCTCCTCAGAATTCTGGTGGGGGAAGCCGCGAGAGTGCCTGACGGACCCGTTGCCTGCAGTCACTCATCACACCACTAGGTGGCTCCAAACAAACGCATTGATCAAAAATCTCATAAACAGACACACAAGCTTTTCTCTCTGTTACAGTTGCGTATAATAACTTATTGAAGAACCGCCATTTCAGTTTTGATCTAAAACAATGTTTTTGATCTAAAACAATGTCTGTCTTGTGTTTCTGCCAGGAAAGTGGTGAAAAGTCAGGAAAAGCTCGGGAGTGCCATTCACGAGGTTGGTTAGTCTGGTTACATGATGCATCATGTCAAAACGACATCGAAAGAGATAAAAAAAAATCATTAACTTTGATTATTGATAAAATATGCATTTTTCTGTTTCTTAAACAGTCTTGGATAAAAGGGTTAGTCTTTCTTTTTCTGTCATTCCTGGGTTTTGGATTGCAGCTACAGTTATACTGCATTTTGAAGACATACTTATGGAAGCTAAATTTAGCAACTACAACTAAGTAATAAAATATCTGGTCAGTATTTAAGTCTGTCATTTATGATGTAACCTTCAAAGACTGTCGTTGTTAAGTTAAAGCACAGAAAATATAAAAAAATATTTATACATCTAGTGAAACTTTACTTAGTTTTACTATCATATTTACTCTGAGTGGATATAATATTAAGGTTTTGCAGCAGCTCAGTCAGAGTCCCTCACTTGAATCTGATAGTGAATCTGTGGAGGGAGCTAAAGATTAGGGTTATGTTACAGAGGCCTTCCAACTTTAGAGATTTAGCTTATCATCAAGTCAGTAGAAACATACAAAAAGCTACTCGGCAATGATTAAAAAGGTTTGATTGCTTTAATCCCACAATAGATCTTTCCACTTATTATTGAGACAGTTATAAATAGTTTTTGACAAGTAAATAAAAACAAATATATTTTAAGAATAATTTTAAGTTGAAATCTGCCAGGGGTATGAGTAATTTATTTCTGCCCACTTTTTATGCTATCTAAAGATCAAAAGGATATATTTGATAGAGAAAATCAACAGAATGGGATCCAGGGAGATTTGACAGAATGTGTCACATCGACATGACAGAAGCATGCATGTTGAACTTACTTTTAGATTTTAACTTTACCACTTGTCGTCAGAAGGTGGCAGTACTGAATAACCTGTCTTGTGTTTTGTGTCTCTGGGTGGCAGGTCTCTCACATCTCTGTGATGAAAACCTAGTTCTCTGGGACTGACGTCAGCCCACCACCCCGTGCCTCTTGGCCCACGATGAAACGCCCGGTTCCACCGTCAGCGCCGACCACAGAAAGCATGACTGTGTTTGTGTTTGTATATATGGACCATGAGCGGCTGGCCAGGCAGAGGGACAAACCACCGGGGTCTCTGTACAGCTCCACAATCATCTGTGATTAGGACATCAGAGGTTGTCGGTGGGCTGGGCTGCTAATGAAGTATGACGGGACCGGCTGGTGTAAACAAACAGCGGCAACTGAAGAATACCGCCACTGCTCTCGCTCATTCACTCACTGGTGCGCCCGCCGGCCCGGAACAAAGAGTCCTCTCATGAGGGTCCACACAGAGGCATGGGAGGCATGGGGGGCAAGGGGAGCGGGGATGGTCTGCGGTAGCAGAACCAACCAAACCGCACAACACCAACCCAAACCAAGCCATACCAACCTAGAATTTTTCCAGACATTCCTTCCCCTGCAAACATTGTTGCATTGTTTGTGTCAAGAGGCAAACACTGCTTTGACTATCATTTTACATCAAAACGACTAAAACTTTGAGCCAAACCCAGAGAAGTCTACCTAGTTCCCTTCCTCACCCTTCACCTCCTTTTTAGTCCCTTATACTCGGTCCACAGCTCTTGCTGGACCTGATCACAGCCACTGTTTGAAGTTGCCGCAAGAACAGAGGACAAGCAAAGGGGATGAGACGAGAAACACGGCACATCAGAGGATGCCGATTCAAACAACGAGGCTGCCAGTTCTCGTTTTCTTGTATTGAGGCTGTGCATGTGCGGTGGTGTGTGTCCATCTGCTCGTACCCGTCCATATCTGTGAGCTGAAGTCACCAGACTTCTGATCGCTGCAGCCAGAGGGACTGCACACTTTTACATAAACAGGATCTCATTGACCACTGGTACTTTGTTGTAGATTTATACCATTAGTTATTTATCATATTTGGAAATATTTATTATAAATTTAATAAAATGTTAAACTAAACAAAAATTAGTTGTTTTAATGAAATTTTGACATGTTGGTTTCTCTTTGCGTTGTATTTTTTTCCAGTGAGAATTTGTTTCTAAAAGTTTTGAGACAGTTTTTTTTTCCTGTCAGACTTTATTGTTTTAACTTTGACTTCTCTTTCTCATACCTCTATGCTATATTGAAGGTTAGTAATAAATGTGCCTTGTTTTAAATTTTTTATGAAGAAATACATCAGGTTTATGTTTTAGTCATTGTTTTAGACCACTGAATTGGGCCACGTTTTCCCTGTGACACAGCGCTCCTTCAGGCTGTAGGAAACCTTGTTCATCAAAATGCTACTGGATCTGGAATGCTACTTGTAAAGAAAGTTTTGGTATAATTTTTAGTAATTTATTTAGATGAGAACACATTTAACATTTTGGCTAGCACAGCTTATTGGGAAATTAAGGTCCCAGAGTCTAGAAGAAGAGTACAAAGGCACTAAATTAAAGTTGCTTGAATTTAGTGCCTTTATATATTTAGTGCCAGTATAAACGTTTCCAAAGTAAGCCGTAATTTTGGGATCGTGGAGATGCTGGTTTAGTTCTTAGAAGGACTTGGTACCATGCCCCCATTTCACACAACTCGTAACAAAAAAATGCCCCAAGTACATAGTGTAAAATGTGGCAGACATGCATATTATTATGTTGGCATTTGTGCTTGAAAAACGTTTCAATCATTGTCACAAAATAACTTATTTTTCTGAAAAAAGGAAATTTGGGTTTTCCAAATTTAATAAAATTATTTTTAAAAACTGAGTTATATCACTAGATATAACTCAGTTTTTGTTAATGAAGCAAAATATATCGCACTCATTTTTTTTTTTTTTTTTTTTTTTGTTAATTTAAGGAATGTTATTAAAGAAAATCAACTCTTTAACCATATTCTTCTTTATCGTGGTGCGCGCCATTGACTCATAATCTCGTTTTTTCACGCCAAAAAACGAGATTCTCGGTGTCAAAACTTCTGGGGCTCTGCGCCTGCGCGCCTCACTCTTGACCTCTCCAGCTCGCTGCAACTGCCAACAAGCCGCATGCGCGTCCATGAGCAAGGACCGCGCGTCACCGTTCCTGCGGAACTCGGGAGGCTGTTGTCGGACTCCGAAAGCTAGACTTCTATCTAGAAAATAATGAACAACAAATTTGATGCGTGAGTACAGGTTTTGATTAAATATGTGCGTTACAGCGGGCGTGATGGTCGCTTTTAGACACTAACCGAGGGTTGAAAAGTTACTATGGGCGACGTTGTATTAAATGAGAGGTGTGTCAGCTTTATGGCGTGGTAGTATATTCTTTGAATGTTTTTTTTTTTTAAGTCATCTGAGAGTGAGGTTCTCTAATATGAAAGTATATATTGCCGAATAAAGCAATAATGTAAAGTAGAAGGTTTACTCAAGGTTGGTCAGTAGTTAGCTATAGCTTAGCATGCCGTAAGCCAATTAGGCCCTCGATCCTCGGTGTTGTAGTAGTTGAGAAGTGAAAGACGGCGTGCGAACCCGGGGAGAAAAGTAGAATCAGAGATCCCTAATATACAGACAGATGTACTAGCTCTCCGTTTGACAGAAAGTGAGTTGCATTTAATGCACCACATTCATAGAGGAGGATATGCGCTTCTGTTTTTCAATTAAACATGATCTGTTTTAAGATTACGGGGGAAATAAGTTTATCAGAACCGGTCTTGTGAGAAATTCTGTTCCCCTGTGAAAATCTGTTCCCCCTGTGTCGGGAGCGCGCATTGCAGCCAGAGAAGTGGATTCGGCGGATCTGACCATTTTCACGGCGCTTCTGATCGATTTCTCGGTAAAAACTACTCATATAATCATGTCAGTGTTGTAACTTTCAGTTTAATCGGCAGCTATCAAAATAAAAATACATACGTAAATAAACGAGGTCTGGTGTGGAGGTCTTTTTACGCTGTTTTGTGTTATTTTAAACGTGAAGAGAATCGATCTTTTTTTTCAGCTTTTGTCTCGTAAGCCTCACAAATAAAAGTCAGTCAACAAACACGTTCCCAACACGAAGTGTGCATTTATAATTTTTCATTTCTGATAAAGGAGGAGGGAAGCTGGCTGATAGCAGGGCACAAAAATAAAGACTTCCTGAAAAGATCAGAGTGTAAACTTTTTGGCCAGTCACGTTCTAATGATAAATAAGGAAAATAAGGAAATGTCTAGTATGCTATCACACATAATAATTTTTGAGAATTTGGAAACAGTTACTTTTTATTTCCCAAAGTTATGGGGGAGAAGAGGAGAGAATGGATATTTCACCAGCCTGATAAAATCTGTTCCCCCAACTTAAAATGGAAACAAATTAATTTACCTGCAAGTCTTTTGCTGTGTTGATTCCACTCATTATCAACAATAAATCCTGCAAGTTTGAAAACATTTGCTCTATTTTTGACAAAGTTAGGATGGGGGAACAAAATATTTTAAGCACCTGATAAAATCTGTTCCCCCCCTTAAAATGGAAACAAATTAATTTATCCACAAAGTCTTTTACTGTGTTGATTCCACTCATCATCAACAACAAATCCTGTGATTTTCATAACATTTGCTCTATTTTTGCCAAAGTTAGGATGGGGGAACAAAATATCTTAACCGCCTGATAAAATCTGTTCCCCCTACTTAAAATGGAAACAAATTAATTTACCTGCAAGTCTTTTGCTGTGTTGATTCCACTCATTATCAACAATAAATCCTGCAAGTTTGAAAACATTTGCTCTATTTTTGACAAAGTTAGGATGGGGGAACAAAATATCTTAACCGCCTGATAAAATCTGTTCCCCCCCCTTAAAATGGAAACAAATTAATTTATCCACAAAGTCTTTTGCTGTGTTGATTCCACTCATTATCAACAATAAATCCTGCAAGTTTGAAAACATTTGCTCTATTTTTGACAAAGTTAGGATGGGGGAACAAAATATCTTAACCGCCTGATAAAATCTGTTCCCCCCCCTTAAAATGGAAACAAATTAATTTATCCACAAAGTCTTTTGCTGTGTTGATTCCACTCATTATCAACAATAAATCCTGCAAGTTTGAAAACATTTGCTCTATTTTTGACAAAGTTAGGATGGGGGAACAAAATATCTTAACCGCCTGATAAAATCTGTTCCCCCCCCCTTAAAATGGAAACAAATTAATTTATCCACAAAGTCTTTTACTGTGTTGATTCCACTCATCATCAACAACAAATCCTGTGATTTTCATAACATTTGCTCTATTTTTGCCAAAGTTAGGATGGGGGAACAAAATATCTTAACCGCCTGATAAAATCTGTTCCCCCTACTTAAAATGGAAACAAATTAATTTACCTGCAAGTCTTTTGCTGTGTTGATTCCACTCATTATCAACAATAAATCCTGCAAGTTTGAAAACATTTGCTCTATTTTTGACAAAGTTAGGATGGGGGAACAAAATATCTTAACCGCCTGATAAAATCTGTTCCCCCCCCTTAAAATGGAAACAAATTAATTTATCCACAAAGTCTTTTACTGTGTTGATTCCACTCATCATCAACAACAAATCCTGTGATTTTCATAACATTTGCTCTATTTTTGCCAAAGTTAGGATGGGGGAACAAAATATCTTAACCGCCTGATAAAATCTGTTCCCCCTACTTAAAATGGAAACAAATTAATTTACCTGCAAGTCTTTTGCTGTGTTGATTCCACTCATTATCAACAACAAATCCTGTGATTTTCATAACATTTGCTCTTTTTTTGACAAAGTTAGGTGGGGGAACAAAATATTTTAGCTTTCAGCCACCTGAAATAATCTGTTCCCCCTACATGAAATGGACATGTACAGTGAATTATTTTATTTGTTACCTAAAATGTGAATCATTAAATGAAGCTGTTTATTTCAGTTTGCAGAAAAAACTCCTAGCAAAAGAGGTTGTGGATTTTCCTGTTTCCACTGCGGCGTCTACAGCGTGAGGTTGGACATTGCTGTGAGACTTATTCTTAACAGTGGTTGTTATAACATTAATATTCTTATTTTGAGTGTTAATGAAAATTTTTGTCATGACTATAATTTGTATGTTTTGATAAAAAAAATATGTACTTAGCCAAACTTAATACATCAACATGTGAAAACAGTTATTTAACAAAATTGTTAAATATGAACACTTAATAAGTACAATAACTGAAACTTCAATAAAGGTTAATTTCAGATGTTTTTTGGATCTGTGTCACATGAGACCTGCTCCAACTCCAAAACTCACACCTAGACTCTTCAAATCTACACTAAATTATTCTCAACTAATAGCAGAATATTTTAATCCATGTTTGGGATTTGTGAAACCTTTAAGTGATTTGTCAGACTTCAATAAAGATGAGATTACCATTCACACTTGTCCCATGCAGTCTTTTTCAAAATCAATTCTAATTCTTCTTCTTGAAGAGGAGAATAATCTAGTCCAGATTTTAAGTGTCACATTTTTAATTTTTTCTAATAATGTTCATATGCAGGATGTTGGGGGTTTTCTTGACCCTCAACCGCATCTACTTTTAATTAACTACAGGAAATGAAATTATTAAGTTATAGACAAACAATTTTTGTTAATTAATGTTATAACAACCACTGTTAAGAATAAGTCTCACAGCAATGTCCAACCTCATGCTGTAGACGCCGCAGTGGAAACAGGAAAATCCACAACCTCTTTTGCTAGGAGTTTTTTCTGCAAACTGAAATAAACAGCTTCATTTAATGATTCACATTTTAGGTAACAAATAAAATAATTCACTGTACATGTCCATTTCATGTAGGGGGAACAGATTATTTCAGGTGGCTGAAAGCTAAAATATTTTGTTCCCCCACCTAACTTTGTCAAAAAAAGAGCAAATGTTATGAAAATCACAGGATTTGTTGTTGATAATGAGTGGAATCAACACAGTAAAAGACTTTGTGGATAAATTAATTTGTTTCCATTTTAAGGGGGGGGAACAGATTTTATCAGGCGGTTAAGATATTTTGTTCCCCCATCCTAACTTTGTCAAAAATAGAGCAAATGTTTTCAAACTTGCAGGATTTATTGTTGATAATGAGTGGAATCAACACAGCAAAAGACTTGCAGGTAAATTAATTTGTTTCCATTTTAAGTTGGGGGAACAGATTTTATCAGGCTGGTGAAATATCCATTCTCTCCTCTTCTCCCCCATAACTTTGGGAAATAAAAAGTAACTGTTTCCAAATTCTCAAAAATTATTATGTGTGATAGCATACTAGACATTTCCTTATTTTCCTTATTTATCATTAGAACGTGACTGGCCAAAAAGTTTACACTCTGATCTTTTCAGGAAGTCTTTATTTTTGTGCCCTGCTATCAGCCAGCTTCCCTCCTCCTTTATCAGAAATGAAAAATTATAAATGCACACTTCGTGTTGGGAACGTGTTTGTTGACTGACTTTTATTTGTGAGGCTTACGAGACAAAAGCTGAAAAAAAAGATCGATTCTCTTCACGTTTAAAATAACACAAAACAGCGTAAAAAGACCTCCACACCAGACCTCGTTTATTTACGTATGTATTTTTATTTTGATAGCTGCCGATTAAACTGAAAGTTACAACACTGACATGATTATATGAGTAGTTTTTACCGAGAAATCGATCAGAAGCGCCGTGAAAATGGTCAGATCCGCCGAATCCACTTCTCTGGCTGCAATGCGCGCTCCCGACACAGGGGGAACAGATTTTCACAGGGGAACAGAATTTCTCACAAGACCGGCTAGCTAAAGTAACCTGCAGCGGATCTTCACGCCACGAGGTCATCATAATTGACATTTATGTTTTGGGGTTTGTGTTACATGTTCAGCCGTCCGTCTATTACAGTTGTGAATAAAAACAAGAATGGACTTTGTCCTAACTAAAGCACCACTAATAATTAAAGCCTCAATTATAATCATAGACATTATTAAAATTTGTTTGCCTTTGGTATCAATTTAGAGTCAACTCCTGGATTTATTTTGGTCCTTATGTTTCCATCTAATCCAGGTTGAAAGACGATGACAGTGGAGATCACGAGCAGGATCAAGGCTCACCGAAAGACAGTGAAAAGGAAAAACTTGAAGAAGACAAGGAGCAAAACATTATAAAGAAAAAAGTAAGGCAGTACAACAACCTCTTGTCACCCCTGCAGAAATGTAGGAAAACCACAGACCCTGATGGCAATGCCTAGTCTTCTTTGAGGTTTGACTTCAGGATTAAGATTTTTATTTCTTTTTTACTTCTTGAAGAAAACAATGTGCTTTGGGTTCTTTAATCAAACTGGTTTTGGAAATTAATACAAATGAAATATGACCATTTGCATTAAAAATTGTATAAAGTAAAAACTGCTGTTTTAGTTTAATGACATTAAAGCTGAGAGTTCTTGATTTTGATTAAAGTAATAAATGTGGGTAATTTTCATTATTTTACCTGCTGATAAAGGCCATTCCAAGTAAAGTCTTTTTTTTTTTTTTTTATCCCTTCCTCACAGTGATGTAATAACAGTTATAACTACACTGGTTTCTTGTTGTGGTAGATGGTGGTGCCAGGACCAGGAGAGCATCCCCTTCAGTACAACTACACGTTCTGGTACTCGAGGCGTACTCCAGGGAGACCGGCCAGCACTCAGAGCTACGAACAGAACATCAAGCAGATCGGCAGCTTTGCCTCGGTCGGTTACTTATCAACTCATCTGCATATACGGTCTCCACATGCTACATTTGTTGCCCCTTTTCATCTTTTTATTTACGTAAAATCCTTTGCTATTCTCAAGGTGGAGCAGTTTTGGCGCTTCTACAGCCACATGATCCGGCCTGGTGATCTCACAGGTCATAGTGACTTCCACCTGTTTAAGGAAGGCATAAAGCCCATGTGGGAGGTGAGGATTTTTGAGATCCTAAATGATGATCTCAAACCTTTCTGCTTGGTCCATTTGGAGCATGATTTTCAACCTTGCCTTGGGATCATTCCTCGTCTTTAGGATGATGCCAATAAAATGGGTGGGAAGTGGATCATTCGCCTAAGGAAAGGCCTGGCGTCTCGATGCTGGGAGAACCTGATCCTGGCCATGCTTGGGGAGCAGTTCATGGTCGGAGAGGAGATCTGTGGCGCTGTCGTGTCGGTACGCTTCCAGGTGAATCCAGCGACACACAAACAGGCAAAGCACACACCCGCTGCATCGCTTGATCTCAGCACTCAGACCCGTTTTGTTTTGAATCAGGAGGACATTATATCCATCTGGAACAAAACGGCAAGCGACCAAGCGACGACGGCCCGCATCAGAGACACGCTGCGCCGAGTCCTCAACCTGCCTCCCAACACCATCATGGAGTACAAGACACATACAGACAGCATTAAGTATGTATGTCTCCTCGTTTTATTATTTTTTCCTTCAACCTTTCTGTTTCCTAATCATTTTAATAATTTTTGCATGCTTTTTAGTAGCGAATCATATGAATTTAAAATTCTGCAACTTGTCACCTTTAATTTATGTATTATAACTTACATAATATACTCTTATAACAACCACAAACTTCAATGTGTTTTTATTGGACTTTTAAATGATCACTCCTCAAATAAATCACCTTTACTTAATTTTTTACATAAATTTGCCTGTGTGTAATTTAATCTGAGGCTAGAAAACATTATTGATCTAGCAGCATCTTCAAGACCGAGGAGCACAGCAGGGCTAGGTTTGAAAGCAATTTCCCAAGCTTTCAGCATCTCACTGTTCAATCAAATCATTTGAAAATAGAGTATGGCACAACTTAACTTTCTAATCATAGACGCAGCCTAGAGGTCCATGGTAACTTGGAGGAGCTGCAGAGATCTCCAGCTCAGGTACGGAAATGTGTGGATTGGTCAGCTGGAAAACCCAGCAGGGTGCTCTGATCAGAGGAGACTAAATTAGACCCTTTATTTATTTTTTTGTTCTTTCTTTCTTTCCTGCAAAATGCTGCTTGGTGGAAGGTTAACACTTGCACATCACCACTGTGAAAAATGGGAGTGGGAGCTGTGCGGGTGTTTTTCCTTCAGCGCAAACGGGGCAGCTGGTTAGAGTTGGCGCTAGATACGGAGCAGTACTAGAAAGAAAGTTTGTTAGAGGCAAAGTTGTTAGTCTGATGTAAGACGCTGGTAGTGCCTCATCCCAAAACACAGCAACGTTCACTCAGCAGGCAAAACGACCCGTGTCCGACTTTTTCATGGATGTCAGAACAACGCAGAAAATCCAGTTTGTGCCACGTCCATATGTGGTACTAAATCGGATACATAGTTTTCAGCGATGTCTGCAGTGTGAACGGTCAAGCAGCATTTTATCAGACTTTTACGTCATTGATCATAGACGTAAAAATCTATGATCAATGCAAGACAAGCATCATAATCATTCACCAGAAGAAGCTAGACGCTGTAAATTATAATTATAAAATTATGAAGTAGTCAGACTATGGATCCAGATAGACTTCTCTCCAGAAGTTACAGTCAAAGCCACACAAACAGCTTTAGCTATTTGGTGGCTTTCTTTCCTTTTTTTTACTTGGCGCGGGACACTTTGGGTTTGTAAACTGTTCACACAGAAGTCTGACTGCGACCACATCATTCAGTAATCTAAACAAACGCAAAAACAAAACAAATGGATTTGAGCATTAAGACCTAACGTCAGAACGTAGCCGATTTGGTGTAATATATTCAGACACTTACTCATGCATACCTTTGCAATACCGCGAAATTAAAATTTGATTCACATTTGTAATTAAAATTTAAAACCTCAGCATTATTTTCCTTCTATTTCACAGTTACACACTAGTATGTTTTTGTCTGCCACATAAATCCTGATGAAATGCATTGAGGTTTGTGGATTTTCTGAGAAGTTATTTTAGTTCAGTTGGAGAAAAAAGGCTTAAGTTTTGCACAATAAATATTGTGTTGTCCTGTTTTAAATAACGTATCATTTAACAAGATTCACATTTTGTAGTGAGATCAGATTGTAAAACTATCTTCAAAAAAGCCGTGGGACGAAGAAGCATTTAAACGTCTGCAGCATATGGGAGGAAACTGGCTGTAATGGATGCTCCACACTCTGTCGCCATGTTGCTAATCGGGTTCTGTATCCTGAACCCACTCGTGTCTTTTCTGCTCTTGCCAGATTTCCAGCTTGCTTATCTGTCTTATGCAGAACATTCATTTTTATTTCATTTCTCCTTACAATAATGACGGAAGCAGATTTTTTTTTTTCCTGAAACTGCCTCCTAATCTCACCTGCTTGAGGATGAGAACCATAAAGACTTCTTCTTAATCATGATGCTTTAATTCAGTTTCAATCAAATTCAGCTTAAACACCTGAAGCAGACTATAGTTTTTCCTCAGTAGTCTTTCTTATGTGTGCTGTATTTTTCCTGTGGATTTCTGCCTCTTGTTTCTAGATTTTGAGTTTCCTTTGACTTACGACCTCTTAGAAAACACCTGGCTTGTAGAAACCTGGATGCTTTATGGGAAATGTTTGCTAGCTTCACCTCGCTTAGATATTTACACCCAGAGAGTAATTAGAGAAAATGTTTCAGTTTTAAAATCCTCAAGTGATCCCGGCTTTTATGGGAGACGGTTTCCCCAAAGAAAGCAAATCATAAATATGTCGACAAAGAAGTGGAAATCTGGGTTGTTTTTACTGCTGTTTGAGTGACCTTAAAGTAAACCTTTATATTTTACTGTGAATGATGAAGCACTGGATGCTCCTCTCTTCGCAGAGCCTGGGAAGACTTCCATGGTCTGGTGAATGCTAGCGGCGGACGTTAGCCCCTCACACGGAGATACTCTGGGAAGAGTAAGAGCTGCTTCTGGTTTAGCTAATGAGAACTAAACGGGATTCCCTTCCCGGTGCGTTTTAACATCCTCCTGCCGTTGTCCGTCTGGTTCGTGCAGGTTTGTGTGTTTACGTGGCGTGTTGAGGGGTGGACGAGTCCAGGGCTGGATACCTCTGCGTGGATCGGCACTGTGCAACATGAGGACAGAGGAAATATCCACAGGAACAGAGGGCCTGAAGACCATTCCCTATTTTTGTCCAGTTTTGATGCTTGAAAGGAAAGACACACCAGCGATCGGCAAAGCGAAGAGAAATAATCAGTCAACCGGAGAAGAACGAAGCCTTCATTATTCTTGTTTACGAGTTTTAACATGTTAACTTGCCAGCAGAGGGAGGCTGTGTGACTGGTGTCTGCTCATCCGTCTGTTTGCTGCCAAAGTGTGCTGGACAAAATACAACGAAACTTGTTTGATGTAGAAATGAATGTCATGTATTGTTGAGCAGAAGCTGTTGACACGAGTCTGCTGAGGAGTTTTAGTGGGACTCAAACAGGCCAACAGGTGGACAAAGTTTTATTACAGCGATGTATTTTAAATGCCATTCCTGTCATTCTGAACACAATCGCATCATTTTCGTGTACGATATACTCGTGTATACTTTATGAATCTGTCACTTCACTCTCTCCGACATGGACCTTTTACTCTGAACAGAGACGGGCCGTCCCGCGGTGAGCAGAACGTCGCATCGGAGCTTTCTTTAAGGTTCACTACTAGCTGCCTCAATCACAGTGCCTGGCCTCGAGCCTCGAGCTGTCCCATCAGTTCAAGGTATACGACGTCTTCAACTGGTTCATAGAAAGGACTTTACTTAAACGTCCACAGTGAAAGCCTCCCGAGTCCAATATTTATCACCTTTTACAGTTTATCAGCAAATTACATGAAACTTTACCCAGGATCAGGGTTTGTTATAGATTTCATCCTGGGCAATTCTTCTTTTTTTCTTTTTAAGGTCTGAAGTTTGTGAGAAAGTCTAATTCTGCCCAATATGTTGTGGCAAATGATGGAAGAGTAACATTGTTGGAGATGTGCACCTGATGGATTCTAGCAATAAAAGTTAAATATGCATCTGCTGCTAAGGGTGGCTCCGTTTTGTTTTTCTGCGTTGTAGACGAAGAATCCAATGTTTTCGTTTCTTCCTGCCTTTGTTCATCTTCTTTGCCATCGGAGGAGCTTGGCTTTCTTTTTCTTAGTTTTTGGTTTTCAACTCATCTCAAAGAACATGTGGTTCTGAAAAGACAGCAACAGTTTAGAGAACGTACTTGCTATTATTCCTGCTGCTGCAAAATATGTTACAGAAATGTCAACATTTGTTTTAATACATAGTTGAACAAAAATCTAGAGTAAACTGGTAAATTGATCATCGGTTTTAAAAAAGTTTTCAAAACCTCAGTAACCAAGACATGCCCTGGATTTGATCAAATCTACCATCTTGAGTTTCACGATCTTAGCTGGCACATGATCACAGGTATTGCATACTTATAGAAAAATATGACAGGATGATCTCTGAAGCTATGAAGAGAAGTTATGGGAGTCCAAGCAGCTACACTAAGTTTCATACTTGCCAGTAAGAAAGTAGCTGCCAGAAGCAGGAGTTTAGTATGTGGCTCCAAGCTCTGCGGCACTGCAGAAAAAGAACAAACCCACCAAAGTTAGGAAACTGATTTTTATTCAGAAAAAATTAAATGTCTACCTCAAAGAAACTCATTCACCAAACGGGTAAGAAATGTCTAGGAAGAGACTGATAACTCAGCTTCTGTCTTTGGAGCTATAATGGCCTTTTTTGTAGTTTTTTTTTTTTTTTTTCTATTTAGACACGCAACCACCACTAACTTTATTTTGCTGGGATTTTATGTGATACACCAACAAAGGGTGGTGCAGAACGAGAGCCCCTTAATGATTATCTATGTGAATGAAACCAGCATCAGAGAGGTAACGAACACGAAGAAGATCTCCTAATTACTTGAGACAAAGTTCCATTTATGTGGGAAAACCTACACTGCAGATCGCCCTGAACGATCTTTTTGAAAATCAGGTCTCATTTTGCTCCCACTTCAAGGTTATGCACCACCTCATATGTGGTTCACTTCAATAAAACTTTAAATACTTTGGCAAAGCACTGCATTGTGCCAGCACAATCTACCGTCCTACACTGGAACAGATAATGAGAAAAAGAAAAGATCTCTCACTGTTTCACAGGTGTCATTTTTGTAACAAATGATGAAGGGTTAGAACTCACCCTCCAAGCCAAAATATTCATGATCCGTGTTACGTTCATTGCTGAAGCCGGGCCACTTCTTCCATATTGTACCCATTTGCTCTCCAATGTTGGAAACAATCTGTGAATCATTTTAAAATCATTATTAAAATAGCGCTGTGTTGGTGGTGAGGGGATTTGGAGTGACTTGCAAAAGTACTCATGCCTGTGGAGCCTCCTTGTGCCACCAATTTAATAATTTTATGCAATAGACAACAGAGCTAATGGGGAGATGAATGGAGCTAAATACAGGGCAATTCTAAAAGAAAACCTGCTGGACGCTGCCAGGGATTTTCAAATGATGCGACAAAAATGTGAAAAAGTCCAACAGGCATGAATGCTTTTGCAAGACATCGTAAATAAATAAGATCACCTGAAACTGTTGGTTGGCGAAGCAGCGGAAGGGGCAGCAGGGGCCCTGAATTTGGATCCTGGAGGCTCCTTGTGGGTCGCAGACCTCCAGGAGAGGGGTGAACATGCTCCACCTGACCACACAACCAGGCAAACACGCAGCAATAAGCGACCTGGCAGAAACACGGCGCAGTGCTTCACACGGTGGCACGGCCTGCCCTGATGCTTGGGTAACCACATTTTCAGCTGTCGTGACTCTGCAGCACAAAAACCATTGTCTGCTCAGTGTCGGAAGGGCTCAAACTGGGGCACGATTTATTCTCGCACGACTGAGAGAATATTTATATCAAGTCAGTCTCTGGTCACTGGAACCTCTGAGGGGTCAGTCCTAATTAGACTCAACGTTGAAGAGTGCGGATTCACGTAAAGGCACTCCAGAAAGCCTCGGGGTTAGATTGAGGCCATAGGAAGAAAGGAAGTATTTTTGGGGCGACTCTTCCCATCACTGAGCATCTCTGTCGGTGTATTTCCATGCAGGCAGCTGCTTGGTGAACTCTTCCAGGTTTAGACTGCAGCTGCAACTGCGTGGAACATTAAAGACTCGCATTGCTATTTACAGAAAGGCCTGAGAATCTAAAGTGGCTCAGTCTGGACAGAGGATGGAGTGACATGGAAAAATGTCCATGTGATTAGCTGTTCAGTCGCTCAATCTGATACAGTATGGTATTATTTATACTTAACAAATCCAATTTCCAAAAAAAAAGGTCCTGATTAACAACATTTAGATTAACAAATGGCCCTTTTAATATTTTATTTGGTCTCAGATCTCAGCTGCTGTCCAATCAGACTGAACTTGGTCCAAGTTGTCTGTGTACCATGAATTATTTTTGTATAGTTACCAGTTTGGTATCTATTTGCATTTTCATTTAAACTTTAAACTTAAGAATATGTTCCAGGTGGTGCTGTATGTTATCCAGTACATTGTATTGTGCTCTGTAGATTTGGTACTCTTGCCTGTTTGCAGCTTATTCTTTCTCATTTGTTGCATGTACAAAAAGTGGCTCAACAATGACACAAAGATTTACCTAGATATTATTATTATTAGAACACATCAGTTTTAAAGTTGGTATTATTGATGACACAGAAAATTTTAAAATCAGACTGCTACTGAATATGTTGTTTGGTTTATTTTCCAAAATAATTTAGACTTAGACCTACTCTCCCCTACCTGTAGATCTTATGTACTTCAGCCTCATAATTTCAAAAGATACTTACTGTAATCATATTACTCATACAACCAACACCTAAAAATATAAAAATATAATTTTTGTGTTTTTGTGTGTGCTCCGGTGGCCAAGCAAGGACATTTCTTTGCCAATTTTGCTTATGTTTCTTTGTACAATGACGATAAAAATAAGTCTGAGTCTAATACAAATACAAGAACAGCAGCAACCACAATGCAAAACATGCATGAAAGTGTTAAAAAAAACCTACAATAGGCCTGCATATCACCAACGTTTCAACAGTTCTGTCAAATTAAAGCGACAGAGAAAACTTAACGTCGAAAAGTTGTAACATAAAATATACAACAAAGTTCAGGTTCCTTTAAAGGCAAATGCTGTAGATCAGTGTTTATCCCGACTGACCTCTGACATACGGTGCCAATGAGATGCTTCGTAGATGAATAAGCCCTCATCTCCATCAGGCAGCAGCCCAAGCAGCAGGCGTCCACCCGGAGGGGCCTTTCAAAGTAAAAGACCTGCTGCCCCTGATAGTCGAACCCCTGCAGGGAGCAGGCCCGAGCCGGGCCACAGAAATGGAGGCACATACAAGAGCTCTCTGACAGGAAAGGGGCAGAACCAGGAATAAGGGGAATACATTAAAATGCACGACCTTTGACTCTACAGTCAATATTTTTCGTTTTGATCGTAGTTGAAACAAGCGAGTACCCTCCACAGCCACAAACATCTGTGACTTGCTGCTTCCGGTGGTGATGCTGTAAATCTTTCTGGAAACACACTGTGGACCTGCAGCGAAAGAGCAAGAGTCACACTTCAACACAACAAAACAAGCAGATACACAAAAGCATAGCAAGGGTTTTATGTGAAACTATAAATCCACTCCATGATAATGTGTACTTCTGTATGAAACAGGTTGTATTTAAAAGAAAAAAAAAACAGGGACCTGATAAAGTGTTAAAATTGTTATTTTTTTTCACCATGCCTGCGTTCACCCACACTCACCCCGTAGGTCGGGTCTCGCAGTGACATGTATCCGCCTGACTGTATCTAACGCCGACAAAAACTGCAGTCCTGCTTCATCGTCAAGGTCCTGCTCCACCTCCTCGGGCGTCTTCGGCGCTGGTGGCTGCATGCACACGTCCTGTATCCCACCCCCATGAGGCCTGAGATCGGAACTGTGTTTTTCAGATTCCAAGTCAGGAGCCACTTGGTGGGACTTGGCGTCTTCCACTTGAGTCTGGCACTCGCAGGACGGCCCGCATCGGTTCTTGAAAGCCCTGAAGACGCCCTGGATGTGCTTCTCTCGCTCAAGTGGACCAAAAGGAGGAGGCTGACTGGTCACTGCTGACATGATGTGCACCTGAACATTTGGTACACAGCCAGTGTTTAATGTCTGCTTATCTCACATATGTAGGAAATGTGTCCAAAAGTATTTCCATTGTGTAGAAGAGCAACAGTTTTTGAAAATGTTTTTATGTGAAACTCAGTCAGATAAGACGGAGATTATGGTTTGGACTTTGACTGGGTCATTTTAATGAAATAATTAACTTTAATTTAAACTATTCTATTGCAAATGTGGTTGTATATTTAAAATAGCTGGAAAGTAAACCCAACAACCACAGTCTCAAGACTTTTGCAGCCTCTAATAGTTTTTTTCTTTCAGGGTTATTACGTCCATTTATCTTCTCATCACCAGCTTCCTTGGCCCTTCAGAAGAGTAGCCTTCCCACAGCATCATGCTGCCGCCACCATGTTTGTTTGGAGATGATGTGTTCAGGGTGATGTGCAGTGTTAGTTTTCCACTCCACATACGTTCAAATCTGTTGTTTGCAACAGAAAACGTGAGTTTGAATGCAAAGTTCTCCAAACATTGGACTTTTTAAATTCCTATCCTCTTGTAAAAATGCAAAGACAACAAATGATTTCTTATAGAAGGCCTTGCCTTATTCAGTATGTCTACAAGTTGCATAAGATTTAGAAACTCTCTTTTCTGACTCAGTGTTTCTCACTAGTCTGCTCCCTGGTAGCAATATAAACATCAGTCTTGCCACAGAAGCCAGGCTGTGGCTCTTTTCGTATTCACATCACACACTAGCACTGTTGTCTTACTCTTCGGCCCGTGGGGATACCAAACTAAACTCCTGCTTAACGGTACACTCAACATGTAACGTGACCCCCAACAAGGTCACAAGGCTAAACATTGTAGTTCTCTTCTAGTTCTATATCTCTGGTCAAGAGCAACAATAAGAAAAGCATCTCATTCGTTCTTACCGATAGCGGTCACCCTTCATGCATCTGGTCAGCTAACTATGAGCTGGAAGCAACCAGGCAAACTTTAAATTTCAGGAGGAGTTCAGCGTCAACCTCATCACCATCTGTGCGTGTGTGACTATTCATGTAGCCAATGCCTCGCTTTGTGTGTGTGTGTGGATCTCCGGACGTCTCACGCCAACTAAGTCTCCCTGCCGGCTTTCGTTTCCATCTCAACCAGCCGGATCCACCTTTTGTTGCTCCAGAAAAGCGCCACTCAGCCATGAAATTGAAGTCCGGCTCCCAGAGGTGGGTGGACGGTGCGGTGAGATTGTGTTTCAGGGGGAGGACGGAGATGTTTCTGCTCTCTTGACCTCGAAGATGATGTTGGACGTTGGATCATAGTTGTGATGAACATTATAAAAGAAAACTGTCAAATGTGCAAAGTAGCAGCAATCTGAAAGCCATGCAGTTGTTTTGGAATGAAGCAGATATTTGCTGCATTTAAAATAGATGTTTGAACCTCAAGATGCTCTTTCCTATAATCCTGACACTGTCAATGTGAAGAAGTAGTGTTTTAGACATACTGTGCTACGAAAAAAAAAAGTTTGTCCCTTACAGATGTCTTTTAAATTAGCTTTTTTTTATACCACAGGTAAATAAGAAATGCATCAATCACAACAAGTTTATGTCTTGAAGAGCAAAGCTGTACCAGACAGTAACATTACAACCTTATTATGTTTTACTGCTATGATGTTATTTTTCTGTAAAGGGTTGCACAACTATTGATAAGTTAAAATACTTATAATAGCAATCGCTGTTAAAAAAAAAAATCAGCATAAAACCAACAACATTTAGCAATGTAATGTGCAGCCATGAATTTGATCTTGTTTCAACAACCAGTATAAATAAAAAGTGAAAACATTTAAAATAGCATACAGCAATAAGCTATGTGATGCGAAAGATCATAGCAGAACTGTTTGATATGTTTAAATGTGTAACATTTGAAGTCATTTCTGCCACACAACCTAATTAATGTCCGTTTTGCTCAGAAAAATCCAGTTCAGCTTCCAGTGGATGGAGGTGTTTCTTTGTTGGATCCAGAATGGCGTTTCCAATCAATGTTTTGGGCGAATTAGTTTGGAGGTAGAAACCCTGTGTTTATGTGATTATGTTCAGCCCTCCTGACCATCACCAATCAACAGTTTGCATGAGAAATGTATTGTAGAGGGAAAATTTGTTAAAAGTGACGTCTTAGGCTTGTTTTTTTTATTTATTAAAAATATGCTTTAATTTTGGTTGCAACAATAAAATGATTAAAATTAGAATAAGAAACTGATATTTCATCTGTATTTATGTTTGATAAACAATAAATAAATAAAAAGGGCCACAGAGTGGTCGCCAGAACAGGTGGTGAGTGGAGTCTAATTACTCCACACACACTCTGTGATGACTGACTGGGGTGCATTGAGGTTACTGTGTGTGTTAGGGCTTCTGTACAAGTTACAGAAATACTCAACATGATAACATATGAATCCCAAGTCAACAAGGCTACAAGTAAAGGCAGCTGTGACACACACAAGAGGTCCTATACATATCTTGAAGCAGCATATGGCAAAGATGTTGGTAATGTTAATGCAGGACATCAGCTGGTGTTGTTATGATTCTTAATATACATACAGCGCACTGATAATGTGTTTTCCTGCTTACAGATTACTTCTAGAAATATAAAGGCACTGTACATGTATATGCAAGCTGAGCCAGGACTGTGTATCTGCAGGTTAACTAGCCAGGAGATGCAGAGGAGCCTCATGCAGCCCTGGAGCCGGACAGTGTGAGGTTCAACTGCTTGCATTGCAGTCCTGCAAGGCCGCTGAAGCAGAAAGATTTCTGGTGATTGTCATGGAAAAAAAAACTTTATTTATTTATTTGAATGTATTTTTATTTGTTTATTGCATATGAACAATTAACAAGAACAGTGAAAGTCAACACACCTTACTTTCTCACAACCAGAAAATAATGAAATGCATATCAGGTTACGGGTTCTGCATTGTGCTCTGCAGCCTACACAGCCTACAGCAGAGGTTCCCAAACTGTGGGGCGCGCCCCCTAGGGGGGGCGCGGGAAGCCGTCTGGATGAAAATAAAACAAAACATGAACACTGTATGCGCTGGGTTTTTACCTTAGAATGGCCAACTCTCTGTTATTCCTATTTCAATTTGATACAGTAGAGGCTTCCACACTTCCCATATCTGTGTCCTCTGTCACTTTTATCAGCAGTTAAAACTGTTTAATCCGTTGTTAACATGTTGTAACCTGTTTTTCCGAGCCGCCTTTAAACGCAACATGAGCGCTACGACGCTCGCGCTGGGTTTACACCTGTGAAGGAGACCTGCTGCTGCTGTGCGGAGCTACGTAGGTTTGTGTTAGAATCACAGCAGCAAACCAGCAAAACGCAAAGAACTTTTCACAGTTTTTCCCTCCAAACTAACCGACTGAGTTGAGTAAAGCTGTTGGATGCAGGTAATGTTAGCTAAAAGATGACTAGCTAATATCAATACAGAGCCTTAAGCTTAACAAGTACCTTGTAGGCTACCGATGTTGGTGTCTATTTTCAGCTACGTACATTCATTTTGCCCCCAAAAAAGTTGATGCCCCCCTCCCCTCCCCCGTCACACGCTCGTTTCAACCAGACAGCCATTTGTAATCCATAGGGGGGTGCGCAGAAAATGTTTGGAAACCACTGGGGGGTCGCAGAAGAAAAAGTTTGGGAACCACTGGCCTACAGGATGCGGGCGCTGTAGCTCTCGCCTATGATCCTGATGCAGCTTTCAGAGTTCAGTTCGCCCGACAGGCAGCGAAAGTCCTGAGGCTTGTGTCCTGCTCCTATTCTGTTACGTTGGTGTGGTTCTCTAATGGAGGGAGATACTCCTTTGGATCCCCACCAAACGGTTTGGAGGGAGGCTGGTTGAAGTGGCCCATTAGGAAGATGCCGGTCGTGCCGATGAAAAACACCAACGCCATGACGATAAAGCAGACCCTGTCGATCACCCGAGCAACCAGGAACCATTCTTCATTTTCCTAGGACGAAGTCGAGTGTTAAATGTTTATGACTTCTCCCCACAATCAGCACAAACATGCTTAACACTTTGCAGGAGCTTACACTCTGGAAGCTGTTTTGCTGCCTTGCGGTCTCTGCTATGTGTTTGCAGGATTCCACACACTGCCTGAGCTCCGGAGAGGCCTGAGCCAGACTGACGCTGAGCTGCTCCGCTGTGCCTCCTTTCAGCCCACCGTCTGCGTAAAAGACGGATCATGTAGTTACGTTACACTGGCACTGCATCTTATTACCATCCACGATAAGTATGTTCTGATCAGAACTTTGCTTTCACTGTGTGAGGTAAAGCACATTCAGAAAACCCAAAGATGGCGATGCTTACGAAGCTTTTCTAACACCGACTTCATTAATCCGTTCCTCTCTTTGAGTTTTTCAAACATCAGCTCAGATCGAGCCACTTTCACTAAATATTCCTCTGCTTTGGCGATGAGGGTAACGGAGCTGCGACGCCGGCTGTGGGTTCTGTCTCTGCCGGGAGTTTTTCCGTCAGTGGTTTCAGAGGCTCCTTCACAGCTTGGCGTCCAGGGTTTCATCCTCATCCTGAGCAGCTGAGGCAACACGTTCAGGAAGATCTGAAGTCGAGAAGGAATTGGGGGTGAATCTCCAAGGAAAAAGTCACTTATCAGGGTTAAACAGCATCTGATCTGGAAAAAAACGTCCTACCTTGCGAACTTTGTTTGTCATTTTGTGAGTGTTTGGGGTTCTTAAGGACACGTTGAGGACAATCACGCAGTTTATTATTACAACGGTGGTCACTGACATCACAAACATCAGATATCTGCAGTGGAAGATTTCGGAAAAGAGATGAATCACAGTTTTAAGTCAGCAAAAAGGCAGCCAGAAGGGAACTAAAAGTGAAGGACATGGACTTACTTTCCAATAAGAGGAACTGCTTTTGACGTCTCCGGTACTTTCTTAGCGATCAGAAAGAGAAACACGGTTTGGCCCAGGAGAGAGTAAATAGCCATGTTGCACTTCTGGCCACCAGCTGTGAAAATTTAAATCGATATTCAATCAGAGCTGAAACCAGAATTTTATTTATTTATTTTTTCAATGTACAAAAACACACTTAACCTTTTTTGTTTACCGACTGACATTTAATCAGAATGAACTTTTTTTTTTTGTCTCGGGGTGGATATAATTGATAAATTATTTCTAATTTTTAAATCAATGCATGTGGAAATATTAAGGTCATTTCTCAAACTATCAGCCATGTAATTAGAAGCAAATGGCTCGTTCAAAATGGTACCGGGTCTAAGTGGGTTCAGCAAAGTCAGTTTTTCAGAGTTGATCTCAGTCTTATAGAAAAACTGTGCTGAAAATGTGAGTGAAAACAACTCATCAAACTTGAGTCAGTTACACTTGTTCTAGTAGGAGAATGGGCCTAAACTTAGCAAACTATTGTGAGAATCTTACTGAAGGATAAATAAAAAAAATCTGACCCAACTAACACAGTTTAAAATTAAGTTTTTACAAATTTTAAGGAAATCCATGTAAACCTTTTGTTTAAATTAGAAATTCTCTTAACTATTTTGGCGCTTAGCAAACAGAAATAAGTTTGATTATGTTTTTGTATTTTAATGTGAGACAGGAGAACATTTTTTTGTTTTAGAAGAATAGAAACCTTTGGCAGGTAAAAAGTAAACCAGGAGGCCGAGGGAGGAGAAGAGTACGCAGGGGACAATAATGTTGATGACGTAGAAAACAGGTTTTCTCTGGATGATGAGGAAGAAAACAATCTGCTGGTACTCCAGGTCGTCTTTGGTATACTGAGTGTTGATTATCTTCTTGGCTGGTCTGTGTTTGATCGCCCACTCGCCGTTCTCTAAAACCACAAGCGTCGACGATTTCAGTTTCCACTGTAAAAGCATCAGCTTCTAAACCTTAAACTGTTTACAGCTCTTCAAAAGCTTGTTAAATGAGTTTCTGTACCTGTAAAAGCTTCTTTATCAATTTCCACCCACTCCAGTGTGTAGTTATCTTTCTTTTGGAGCTTCAGTTCAATCTCACTGGCGCTGTAAGTCTGGGATCTGAACACAGAGAAGAAGAACATGGTCTGACTCCTTAGTGAGGACAATTATAAATAATCTGATAAAAAGTCCTGCTCCAGATCAGAAATTGAAGTGTTCAGAAATGAACAATGAATTATTTTAATGCCTAAAGAGACTGGATTAGAAATGATCTGTTTCAGCGTTTTCATATTTAAGCTGTCTTTTGAATGACCTCAGGATGAAGCATTTTCTGTGTATTTCTTTGCTGGTGGTTTATCTTTATTTTACATTTTCATCCTATCACAACTTTGACTTCACTCCTGTCGTGTTCGCAGAATTTTAAAGTGCACTACCTACAGTTGCAGTGGCTTTAGTTCATTTAGTTTGTCTTATTGGACCCAACAAGCATCTGATAAACATTAAATGCTTCAAAGAAGGGATGTGTGGCAGACAAAAACAAGGAGAGTCAAACTGAAAAAATTGAGCAGAAGTGATTCAAGACAGACCAATTTAAAAAATAAATGAAATTGTAATGGATAATCTGGAAGTAAAAAAATTATAAAATCAGGAGATATTCAAAGTGAGATCAGTGCAACAAACCAATAAACACTGATCATGATTTTGTGCCACATACTGACATATAAACCCTTAAAATAAATCCCAGAAAACAAATTAAACAGACTTATAATATTTTATCCTTTCAGATCAGCATGTTAGGACATGAACTGATTAACATCGCTTCTATTCACGTCTTTTCTCAGTTTCTCTCTTCGATTACTGTCTCGGCGTACCTACCGGAAGACCATTGTGCAGTTTTGCCAGTCAAAGGGAAAATAGTTGACTGTGATGGCGCAGGCACTGCGGTAGATGGCGGGAGGCAGCCAGTACACACAGCCGTCCGGCGATACCAGTGCGTTACAGTAATATGCTATCTCAAACTGTCCATCCACACTGGAGCAAAGAAACGTAGGCAGAGATGAACCAGAGTAACACCCACAAATAAACTGTCATTCTACAACATTTGCACACTTCATGTATGAGTTCATTTAAACAAAAAAAAAAAAAAGCTTGAGTCACTCTTAAAGAAATGCTAGTTTAGATGAACTTACTTGTTTTCTAACATGACATCGGGCAGCCAGATGTTTTTGGAGGGAACCCGCAGTTGAGATGTTATGTTCCCGTATAAAGCTGATCTCGGTGGTTCGTCCCACCTCAGTCTGTAGTCACACCAAACCTGCACACAGCAGGCCTGCTTGCTTCACTTTTGAATTTCTAACCAGCATCACATCTCTGCACAGTTTAACTGTACGCAAAGTTACCATTTCTATCCACACGCTGGTTGTCAGAACCTCCTCTTTTTCATTCTTAGTGGAAGAGAGAACAGGTTTGAGTGTTAGATCATAAGCCTGTGCAGCGACTGGCTTTAAAGGAAGCCATCAGAGTGAGAACAGGTCACCAGAGAGATGAGGTTGGTGAGAGTCATCTTGATGGAGACTTGGGTGGCATTTCCATTTTTCTCGTTCGGTTGCACGTTCTTGTTGTAGCCCTTCATCAAATCTTTGAAAAGTTGTCCCTCAAGGTTGACCGCACACGCTTCAAACAAAGCACAAGAACACAGGAAAACATCCGATGTCTCATTGACTACAGTGAACCGTTTTTCAATATTAAACTGGAATTTACTGGGGAAAATAACAGAATCCAACAGAATAAGATTTGTTTCAACTATTATTTTGAAACCCACTTTAGCAGACAAATAAACCAATCAGACAACAAAGATGTTAAAACAGTTCATTCTATTAACAGATTTGAGGTAATAAACACATTTGAATGATGCTTTTTTATTTAATATTTAAAGTTATTAAAAAAGAGAACCATTCATTCAGTGTATGTTGATACTGGCTTACAGAACGTGTTTAGCAGATCATATTACAAAAGCACACACGAAGCATAAGCACCGTCTGGTTGTCTGAAATCGAGACAACCAGTTGTTTTTCTTTTGTTGGGTGTAATGAAAAAGCCAAAATCACAGCAAAAATAATTTACAATGCTTCGATGAAGGAATAAATAAAAATGCTTGAGTTTATTTTTTGCATACTTCTTATCAGATACCAGCTACACTTTATATAAAAAAATTATTTCTTAACTCCTTGAATTATTATTTTTCACGTTAAAAGTAGAACATAAACTGAATGTAACCTGAGTCGTATTTATTAAGTCACAATAATTTTGAACCATAACAGGTTTTGCTGTGAATCCCTACCTGCAGCAGAAATCATGACAACTCTTAGAAAAAGTAGCAGAGAGCGTCCAGGTCCAGAATCCATGAGTGTGTTTCTGCAGCACTGTCTGACAAAAGTTCACCACATGTGCATGAACTGTACCAGGTGGAGAAGCTCTGCTTTGGATTACAGGTCTGGTCTGCATGTGGATGGCTGAAGGATGGGGAAGCCGTTGCTGGTTAGGGTTAAATCTAAAATGTATTTCTGTCATGAGCAGCTGACACACGCACGCACACACACACGCACGCACGCACGCGCGCGCACACACACACATAAACGAGTCATGACATGCTAACCGTTTGGGCTAAGCTCTCTCTATATGCCTCCAGTGTTGCATTCACGCTCAGTGCACCTGTCCATTGTCATTCATCGGCTGGCATGAACATTGTAATATAGAGTCTGATGGCAAATTTAGCACACATGTGACCTGCGATGGGCTTTTCATGTTTTTAAAAAGTAGAAATCAGACTTTGCTGTGGTTAAAACAAAACTAGAATTTGAAAATAAATAAAGTTAGATTATTTGTGATGACAAGTAAAACAGAAAAAAAAAAAAAAAAAAACTCCCTGGTGGTCAAGAGAACAGGTGGTAAGTCCTATTCATTTGCAGCACATGTGATGAGTGACTGCAGTCTGCTGTGGGTACTTTGAGGTTGGGTGCAAAAATACTTCCTACAATAAGCCGCACTTCCCACTCACATCAACACACAAGCATCATTCAGTGCCTGATTAATCAAAACAGATTTATGTACTCAATAAATAAATTAATTAATTAATTAATTTTCAAAATCCCACACACAAAAACAGCTCATTGCAAAAGGGGTTACCCAGGGTAATTTAACAATATATAGTAAAAACATTGATTGCAACTAAAATCTATGTTTTGCAGAACTAAATCTACTGCAGAAAACTGCTTTTTCTGCAGTAGATGCAGAAAAAGCAGTAGATACTTTTTCTGTATCTACTGCCTGTAGATGCAGAAAAGGCAGATTGAGTTAACTGGAAATTCTTACTTGCAATCTTATGTGAATTTGGTTTTGGAAATTCTTTCATACACTTGCTAAAATTATCATACAACTCCCCAACAACATGTGCCAAGGGGACAAATTAACAAATATCTTCCAGCTTTTGTCTTTAGAGGGGCATCAGGTGAGGATGGTGTCTATCTCTCACACCGTTTACTATTTTTATTTGAACTGCTAGCGGCAGCAGTCTGGCAAACTTAAGATATTAAAGGTATAAGAACATATAGAGCATAACATCAGTCTTTATACAGACTATTTATTACTTTTTCTCTAGCATTCACAAGCTTCTCTCTCTCGTGTAATTAGATTGATAAATTCTTACTCTAGAGTTTCTGATTATTCTAACTGGCTTTCAATACTTTCAATTCACAAATGCAGGAAATATTACAAAGTTTGATATAAATGTTTCTCCTGGCCTGATAGGTTAAGCAAAACAACTCAACATCCTGGTTTTAGATAAGGAGAAGGATGAATTTGTTAGATGGAAATCTTTACGCACTCTTGGGAAAAGCAGCTTTAATAAAAATGACAGTATTGCCAAGAATTAAGTACTTACTTTCAATAATCCCAAACTAAATGCCATCTGGCTGATTTAGATCTCTGAACACAGAACCCAAAGATAAAGAAGGACTAAATCTTTCATCATTACTTCTGAGCCAACAGGCTATAACACGTTTTAATATGAGTTAAAAAATCAAATCTCTGAGAGAATGGTGGGAGTTTTTAAAAATGGGAGGGTCTTTACTTATCCCACGCAGATGTACACACATCTGGAACAACCACAACATCCTGCAAAATAATAATAATAATAATAATAATAATAATAATAATAATAATAATAATAATAATAATAATAATAATAATAATAATATGAACTTCACAGACCTGATATTGAATAACTTGAACATGTTCGAATGAATAGACTTATCCCATTCAACAGATTAATAAAACAATATGGAATCTCAACCCTCCCAAATTAATGTCAAAATATGTATAGGACACTGTCTAAAATAGATGAATTAATATCCCTTCCTACTATGAAATGGAAGACAGATCTATCAGTCAGCATTGGTCAAAACTTCTGGTCTCAAATATATTTAAGAACTTTTAAAATGACTAGAAACCCCACTATGGTTCCTCGGTTATAGAAACAGCCTTAGAGTGATTTCTTGTATTCTCTTTATCTTTTTTTCTCTCTTCTAATTGTATCTCCTTCTTTCCTTTTTACTTTTTGCCCTGTTTCTCTTTTCCATGTCCATTGCATCCAATTTTGAGGGCTATACGACCAGAACATATTAAAGAGACAGACAACACACACACAAAAAATCAGATACACAAGGCTTTAGTGATCAGGTACTTGTGTTATTGGCACCAGTTCAAGGGGAACCTGAGCCAGCAGCAAGTGGTACACAGGCAGAAGAGCCATGTGCAGCCAATATCTGTGGATCACATAGGAAACTAGTTGTTATAATGTTCAGCCAGAGCTAATTTATTCTAAGCTGCACGCTGTCAATTTAAAACAAGGAAACAGAAGCTAAGTTAAAAGTAGGGGGTGTGTTAAGGTTAGTTTTTTATTTATTTTTTTTTTTTTTACTATTTCTCTACCTACACTTGGAGTACATGGAGAGAGAACAGGAAGTCACATCAGATCACCAGCATCTGCCGGCACAGTTGAAGGTATGGTGTCAATGAGAGTTACAGTGATGGCAGCAACACTTGTTGCTCTTTGTGTCCTGGCTACAAACACGCACGCAGGTAAGCCTTTTCTCTCATATCTCTTCACTACTTGTTTTCTTTCTTTTATGTTCTTGATTATATAAACAATTGACAGATACAGAGACTGGCAGTGTTATGCATTAATTATTTATTCTTTTTATTTACAGCTTATATTTTTTGCTGTAGAAGGTACATACCTTGGAAATTACCATTCTCAGAGATCAAGGGCTTCTTGGTGCAGAAAAGCACAGAATTATGTCCGGTCAATGCCGTCATGTAAGTGGTCAGGTATTTATAACCAAGGATTCCCAATCCATACTTTTTATTTATATATTTGTAATTTATAATTTGTTTGTTATTAACTTTGATTCCTTTTTAATCCAGTTTCCACACAAAGAGAGGCAAAAGATGTGCTGACCCCACCTTGGAATGGGTGAAGAACTACGTCAGCCGAATAGAGTGAGTAATTTTAATAAAGAAAATAAATAAATAAATAAATAAATAAATAAATAAATAAAAGAACTCTTAAATTTTAAGACAAAAAAATCAAGAGAAGAAATAATTCTGGAAACTGTGCCACATATGTGATTCCAGAAATCTGGTAAGATGTCAGTATCGAGGCTTCGCACGTGACTCAGACAACTTCAACCCAGGAGGGTGAGTAATTTTATTGGAAAAAAAAATAAAATGCTAAATTTTAAGACAAATACATCAAAAATATGTAATATTTCTTCTAGTAGATCTTGCAGTTCTGTTGCACCAAAAGATGATCAGAAGCCAAAGCCCCAGCCGAAGCCCCAGCCAAAGCAGAGCTTAACCACGGCCCCGGACAAAATCATAACAGATGGGCCCCCACCTGTGAAATTGTGTAAATGGTAGAAAATGTATTCACATGTACCTTTATCAACACATAACTGGTAATGCATTATATTATTTCTATTTATTTCCATATTTTTTCTCATTCTATCAGCTGTACTCTGTTTTCTTTATGTAGCTTTCTGTTCAGAAAAGCTTCTAGATGATATTCCTGTTGTAGAATATTAACATTCACATTAGTGCCAAAAATCTATGAGTTTATAAACTGTCATTGCACACTGTTTGTTATAATAATTTGAATTAAGTTGTACACAAATACAATCAAACAAAAATGTTATTTTCAATATACTAAGATTAGTTTTGTAAAAAAATTGATCCTGTCCTTGTATATTTCCAATAAAGTCCTTACTTGATCCATTTGTTGTTGTTTATTCCAAAGGTGGAGAAACTTCACTGTTTCGTTTAATGATTGATCTAGGTCACTAAGCAGATTATGTTATGGTGCTAAGTCTCAGTGTTTACACATATTCATCACACAGTAGATAAATTGTGTCTTCTTACTGAAAGTACCAAGCTGAAAGAAACGGACATAGGTTTACGCTCTATAAATTGGGCCCTACTAGCTTAAAACAGAAAGAACAGGCCACAGTAGATTTTAAAATAACTCATGATTTATTTATCACCCTGTCCAACGTTTTTTGTTTATAAAACACTTATTTATAAAATATAAGAATAGACTTATAAGAATAAACCCTAAGATATAAGAATAAGTTTTAAAATGATTAAACAGCTGTCTTTTAGTAATTTCTTGTTTTTTTTTTATTCTTTTATTGTTTACAAATAATTGTGGAATATTTGTGGAAAATTACGGTAGTTGTTGCTGCTGCAACTTACTAAACAAACCCTAATATTTGTCTGGTTAGCCTGCACTGCGATTCAGCTGCAGACTGGTTTACAGATCAAAATCATTCTGATGGAGCAGAAGCATGTCTGTGAGGTTTTGTTTTGTAAGGGGAGAAAAGCCACCGAGCATGAAGCAACATTATTTATGAAGTTACTAGTAACTTAAATATGAAATAACTATGTATTTATTTGACTGCTTAAGATAAAGACTGATCAGTTGTATGGATGCATTTTAAATATTTATTTAAAAAAATTCACAAACATGAATATCAAATGCTTTAGAGGGTGAGGTGAACTAAGCCTGGGGGTTTTATGTCTTATGTAAGTTGATCAAATATTAGGGGATCCATATCGAGCTGTGGTTTCGACTAAATACATCTTGTACCAGTTAGTACCATGTGGTTTTCAGCAACGTTCTTGCTGTTAAATATACATGTTTTTTGCCATTGTGGTTTCTCAATGTGTATGTAGCGAGGTGAAGAAAAAAAAACAACAAAAAAACAAGCAAAAAACATGTGATTAGCAGCTTGCAGGGTCCAGAGAGAAAACAGGAAACAGCGTTCAGATCAGAGCAGCCTCTGCTTTGGTTTTTGTTTCCCTTCTGATTCTCTCATTGGGTAACATGGTGAGAAACTAGAGAGGTACATGTGTCCACACTCTGCAGCAGCTGCAGTGATGATGCCTATTATATCATATCATTACAGGAAGTCAGAGGAGTGTCACAAAGTCTTGTTCATCTGTTTTCTTCGGTGTGGGCTTTGGTTCTGGTAGAGCTGCAGCAGTGGTAATGTAGGATGAGTTGTGTTGCTCTCAAACCTCTAAATGCGTCTCAACTCAGCATACAAAAACAGTTGCAGCATTTTTCAGTATATAAATGATTTTATTAAAAAAATACAACTTTCTCAATGCAAATAAATATGTTAGGGATAAAGATAGTATGCATCATATATACAATCTGTGTGCTTCACAAGAGGCTCAACCTTTGTAAAATACATTAGGAATAAGTTATTTTTTTGTACAAGTTTATAACTTAATCATGGCTACATCTCCAACCACAAATACTGACAACATTTATTCACACCCCTGATAACGATGTGTGAAAAACCCTAAAATAAATTTCTGTCTTATTGCAAAGTGGAACAGTAGAGAAATTCAGCCTTCGACTTAGGTACGCTTTAAGAACTATTGTTTTAAAGAAAACCGCTAATCGCACAAGCACTGAAAACAATTCCTTAAAGTAAATTTGACTGATCTTTTTTAAAGTCATGCTTTGTTTTACTTGGGTCTTTTTCTTTTCTGAAGATCCTTTGGAAACTCGTTAAACGGCATCACTCTCTGAAGTACCCAATCGATATAATAAAAGATTTGGAGTTCTGCACCAATGAACTGGAAATTGTTTGTGATTATGTAACACGATATTGTTTGAAAACATTTTTAGTCAGATCAACAGACAGAAAATCATTCATTTTCCATTGAACTCAGATTAAGGACTGAATCGAATACATTTGTTTGAAATTTTGTTGCAATAATAAGAATTAACTTAGTTTAAGGGTTTTGCACATCTCTATCAGAAAGGCAATAAATGTGAAAGTAGAACTGTTGTCACCAATTAAACAGGTACATTCATGTTTGCATGGAAAGTCAAAGTAATGGCTTTTGCTGAAGACAGTAGGATTATTCGTAGGTGTGCGCTTGATGAGCATCTTCTGCTGATGCCGTTCAGAATGCTCTCATCTTTTCAGTTCTCTCCCGGTAATCAAGGTGAAGTCTTCAGAGTGTCCAGAGCCACGGCGATGATCCTCGGCACGCTGCGGTAAAACGATTCATTCTCAAGACCCACAAGACTGTAGAAGGTCAAGGGTCGTCCTGCCACCACGGCTCTGATCCGTGCCTGGTAAAGTCCTCGATCATTTTTGGAGGTCAGATCGACTAAAACCTGAGGAGCAACAAAATAGAAATAAGTTATTTCACAATGCAAATAAAATTTGCATCTGAAACTTAATATTTAACAGTGATTTACCTCTTGGAAGCTCATCTGCAGATTGCTGTTTGGTATGTTTAGGATCCATTTGTACGTCTCTTGGATTTGGCTAACTTGTCGTGAAGACTCTCTCAATCCAGGACAAACTACAGGGAAGCACAAATGCATGTTAATTTGGTCCATAATGCGCAACATCTTTAAATCAACGCCAGAAATGTTTTGATAAGTACTTTTCTCACTGGTAGCAGGGATCTGCCTCTTCTTTAGAACACGTCTGGGTCTTCTTTGAACGCCCAATGATGTTCCATCACGTTTGAGGTCAGAGCTTTCTGTGTGAGCGAGCTGAGCTTTCTTGACGGCAGATGTCAACGCGTCAGGAAGTGGTGCCGCTGAAGGTTTTAATTCTCCTCCATCCCCGATGTCATCAGAAGTGAAATCCTCCGATGTGGCGCTCCGCTCAGGAGAAACTGCTCCTTTGAAGGAAGCTTCACTTTGTGAAGCGCCATCAACCACAGTCTCATCTCGTGCTCCTATTCCTCTAAGTTCCTCCATCAACACTGACAGAAGTGACCAGGGATCCCTGGACTTTTGGGGTGAGGATGATGGAGCAGTGTGGCCCAGTGCTATGGCTGAAGAAGGACTGTAAGGAGAGTCTTCTTCAGGATAGACTGAGTCCAAGTTCAGACGAGGAGGAGCTGCTCTGGAGCCCAGTTTCGAGTGAAGGCCAGAAATAAGAGACTGAAATTGTGCAGACAATTGATGCAGCCACGAATCCTGTTTCTGCACAAAATTAGAGACATAAATAGATGTTAAGATTAGGGTAAAGTAAATCCACAGTGAGTCCAATATAACCCTTAATATTTTAATTGAAAAAATCTCATATTTAATTGACTGAAGTAAGTTTACTTTATATAGAATATGTCCACTTCGATACAACATAAATAATTTTTACCAAGCTATTAAAGCCTCTTCATACTTAAAGATGACATGGATATAATATTTACATGTTTGAAACCTTAAACATGAAAGATGGCTTCAGAAAGAAAATAACATGTTTTCTACAAACATGCTGGTTGAAAATGTTGGTCTTTTTATGTAGCAAGAAACGTGTCATTTTCATTGTCTCTCATAGTGAATGTGTTTTGCTAAGTCAAGTTGATTGGTTGATCAGCACCTTGTGACAACTTCCTGAAAAGCTGTCACGGTTCTGAAACTTTGAATTCATCCGTGCCATTGCAGGCGCGCCAGTGGGGCGCGCCTGCAATGACACGGCGCCCCCCACTAGGGGGCGCGCCCAACAGTTTGAGAACCTCTGGTTTGATGATGGTAACCAAATCTCAATGTAATAAATATATAGACATTTCCCACAGTTCAGTTGATAGATTATTGGACTTCTGGATTTCTGGTCAATGCTACCTATATCATGTTTTTTTCTGCAGTAGACATTTATTCCCTGGAATAACTTTTATAAATCTTCAAAATTTTTGTTAAATCAAACATTATTTTATTGCACAAATAACTGTTGTACAGAACAAGAAAAAAAAACCCTGGGATATATATACATATGTATATGTAGGTTTTTTTTGTTTTTTTTTTAAAGAAGCAATTTACCTGTTGAAAAATATCCTCTTCGTCACTTTTTGGTGTGGAGGAAGTATCTGTCATTCCAGTCTGGTGCTGTTTGTCCATGTCATCAGCCATGTTTCTCAGGTATTCCTCCCACTCATCCACTGAAGGACCAACATGTCTAAATAAAGATGGCGGCGCATGAGGCGGATCCTGCGCTGCTGGTGTCACAGCTCCCCCTAGCTGTTCTGCAAATAATGAAAACACAAGTTAGAAAGGTCATGTTAGATATTCAATATTATACTGAACTGTACTGTCTAAAAGCGCGGATGGCGCATGAGCTTTTGTGTGCTTGTGGAAAACACAACGCCGCAGGAGAATAATCTTTCAAACCTTTACCTTTGATCTGACTGAGACCACGGCTCAAGCCGAGGTCCCTCCTCTCTCTGTTATGGGTTAAAGCTGCACTGTAGATGTGCTCCACAAGCTGAGGGAGAGTCTGAGTGAAGAACGTCAGGTCCATCTTGTCCCTGATGTAGTCTTCAGCCCTCTGGAGTAAGTCCAACAGGGTTTGCAGGAATGAACGCAACTCTACAGGGTAGAGAGATAAAAAATAAATAAATAAATAAAAAATGTTCCAGGAATTTCAAACTAACTGAGATGTTTTACATATAAATTGAAATTTTTGATGGGGGCACTTACGGCACTTCTTGAAGCGGGTGAGGCATTTGTCCTCGGCCATTCGACTGCAAGCAGCAGCAGGGTGACTGGGAGGACAGGTCAGGGTGTAGAAATGACAGAGAGAGCTAAACTCAGACCTCTGCTCCTCCTCCGTCATGTCTGTTGTTTTCAGGAGTTCTGGGCATGTTGGTGCTCTGCTCCGTAAAGACTCTGAAAGCAACACGCAGCACTCAGGTGATTCTGGTGTTTATTGTTATTATTTTTGTCCAACAATATGAAGAAGAAAAAAAAAAAAAACGGCGTTGGGTCACAGCTGCGTGAAACTCACTCTGTATCTCGGCCTGAACCCAGTCAGAGAAAGCAGACACGCGTGTGTAAACTCCAGGTTTTCCTTTTTCTCCGCAACCGTCCCCCCAGGAGGTGACACCAAAGAGCTGGAAGCGACCTGAGATTCGGTCCTGGTAGATTAGGGGGCCTCCAGAGTCCCCCTATAGATGACAAGTACCACATATTTTTTATAAAAAAGTGTTTTGATATCCTTAAGGTTTCATACAGAGCATTAATCATGAATGATTCAGCTTCTGATGGAAGCGTGCAAACACAGCATGAGAGAAACCATTTAAAACGAAACCGCAGGATCCAAAAGTTGTTGCTCTGCCCACCTGACAGGAGTCTATGCCTCCAGAGAGATAGCCGGCACAAAGCATGGTGTTGGTGACCAGGTCTTTGCCGAGCGCGCTCTTACAGGTGCTCTGAGGAAGCAGGGGGACCTTGGCCTCCATCACCACATCAGCAGAAGGCCCATCTAAAAGACACACAAACATGTTTTTCCATCAACTCTCACTTCATATTTCATTGCTTCAAATAACAATTCTTAAGCGAATTCTCAAGCAATTCTTGTGCTTCTTCACTTTGTGTGAAGAAGCACCAAGTTTTTTGGGTGAAACTTAAAGTAACTAAAGAATAAAATCACTTGTAAAATTGTGCATTTGAATACATAAAATGTTTCCCTGATTATATTATTGATAAATAATTGTTATGTATTTTGTGTGTGAACGTTAACTTTGCTTCCTTCTTGTGGTTCATTAAATTGCAAATGCATGCCGACAAAACTTTAACTTCAGCAAAAAGAGATGGAAAAGAAAACTTGACATGTTGAGCTTTTAAAATCTTTTACCAACTGCGACCGAGACAAGAGTGAGAGTGTGCTCTCACCTTCATAGAGGGACCCCCAGCCTGCCACAAGACACCCACTGCCTGTCGGGGGGTCCACACCCGAAGGAAGACACACCGGTGTCACGTGTTCAGACAGGACCGCCGGGGACGTCAGCTCCACCAGGGCTATGTCGTTGTTGAAAGTCTTTGGACTGAACTGCAGGAAAGTGAGAATTTGGATTATTGCACTGTTATGTTGACGTTGTTGTATAATTATTTCTTTGTACCTTAGGGTGCTGGATGACGCGGTTCACTTTGAGAACCTGCTCATCCGGGTCTTTCTTGGTGATGTCAAACTCTCCTACCACGGCTGTCCAGTAGCTCTCGCTGCGGCTGCTGAAGAGGAGAGATGGATAAGCAATGCAGGTTTATTTGTTTAGTAATATTTACACATAATTTAGTCTCTGTCTGCCAAATCAGATATCAATCAATCCAACACTTACCCAGCAAAACAATGTGCCGCAGTCACCACCCAGGAGCTGTCCACCAAGACCCCTCCACACATTAGCTCGCCGTTTAGCTGCAGGTTGACCAGCCAGGGCCAGCTGCCCAGAGGTGCAGGGGAGCCACCCACTATCCTTGAGCGCGGCTGTGTGTTGTTCTGCACTCTGGATGACCTCTGACCGCACACTGCTGCTAAGACAGACATCAAGACAGGCTTCAGCACGAATTCTTATGGAGCGCATAAAAAGGAGAAACTGGGGAAAACGCGTCGTACCTTGTGCGTGTGACTGCATGTCAGGCTCAAGGTTCTGCATCGTGTGAAGCAGGCTGCACTGGAGGACACGGGCACTGCAGCTCTCACCCATGATCCTGATGCAGCTCTCGGTGTTGAGCTCACCTGGCAGACAGCGGCGCTGGTAGAACCCGCAGGCCTGACTCAGAGCCCAGCTCCGCTCGGCCTCACCCTGAAGCTTCTGAGCCCTGCTGATCACGTCGCAGCTGGGCTCCGACGAGGCACCGGAGGGGGACGCTGTCGAATGAGGAAGCAAAAAACAAGTCAGTGTCAAAAACACGCTGGAGAGACTCAAGAATAGGATCTGACGAGGGATAAGAACTGCACTCACAGCAGGATCCCGACAGCTGTCCACAGTTCTGAAACAGACAAGGAGCGCAGCCTCGACATCCTGCCTCGGTCTGGCCTCTTTGGGCCGAAGCTCGCTCCAGAGCAGACAGGGCGCTCGTCATGGCAGCTTCCAGGACCACCGTGCCCCGATCAGACAGAGCTGCGCCAGAGGACAAGAAGGGACATCGACGTATTGGTCAAAGAGGAGGGAAGAGTAGCATTTCCATTTCACATCCTGATAAATGTATGTGCTCAGCAAGAGCACCTTGTTTAAACCTATCTTGCCTCCATTATACAGTTAATCTGTAGTTCTCCTCATCGAAGCACATTTTCACAAATTTATTTAGTTTTGAAAAGTGTTTTTCCTGAAAGCTTGAATGAAAGGAATCTTGGCGATTCAATGGAAAGACTGACATTTTGCTGAGGGAACACTCAGTACGTGTGAGCATTAGCATGGATTGTTGCGTACTGGTGTGTGTGTGTGTGTGTGTGTGTGTGTGTGCCTGTGTGCGGCTCCTCTTTTCTCATGCTGCTTTTTGAGCTCATTGGCAGCTTTTTTAGGGAAGCTAGCTCATGCTCTGCCCGCTAGTGAGTCCTTCAAACCTTCAAACGCGCCGCTGACCCCACATCGCCCCTCCCTCCCCTCTGCGCTGCGCCACATTACAGGGCAGGACCACTGACAACAACAATGCCGACTGAAGACTTAATTAGAAGGCCAGGGCTGAGCGGGCAGAGGCTGAGGGGCTTTGGGGCAGGCCTGGAGGGCACTGGCTGGCAGCCCTGGGGCCAACAGGAGCCCAGAGACTCGGTGCGTCTCGTCATGTTTGAAGGCTCAGCTGCATCTTAACATTGAGTTTTATTGAGCATTTTTGACAGATTTTGTTCATGTTTACGAAGCGGTATAATTGTCAGCCCTTTACTGGAGGAAAACTCATGGAGACATTGTTAACTAGGCACCGGCAGATCACTGGTAGCTACAGACGGATGTTTCCAAATCTGGCTTTTTTTTTCCCCCAACACACTCTTCTCATTCCTCTTAACTAGATTCTAAGAAAAATAAAGGAGCGACCAGAGTTTTATGAGACTTTATGAGGCATAGGTAAATGTGTTATCCCTATCACACCTGCTGCTGCGCACTGCTGGCCAGCTAGCAGGAAAGAGCTGGTGATTTACATATTACTATAAACTTCAACAAAGACATATTCAGCTTTAAAAAAAAGTTTTCTGGTCACAACCCTCCACCCTCTAAAATAGTACATTTTTAACTATGACAAACAATATGGCGTACTTTTTAAGCAAAGTAGGATTTCTGGATTAACATGGATTGTATCAGGTCCCACTGTAATATTTTCATTGAAGGTTTTCATACTGTGAGAACCACATACCCACGCGTCCATTAATATTTCTAACTGTGTGGACGAACTAGACACTGAACAGCTGCTAAATTTCTGTAAAGCACTTATGAGTACATCCATTACAAAAGCTAAGGAGACACCTGGCTCTCTTTAAGACAATTTGTTTCAACAGAAGTTTGAGAGTATAGTTAACGTTTAAGTGCCACAAACCAGTAATGTTAATTTAAAATGTCACGGCTAAGATAAAATGAACATTAATAAATGTGTAACTTGAGTTACTTGCATCTGAGTTGTCCCTCCCCCCAGGAAGAGCTAATAATCAGATTAGTCATTGATCATTTTAGCATATTTCATGACAAACAGCTTCAGTAAGTTGAGAAAAGGTACCTTTGAGAGCGCTCTGGGGCATCCTGTAGGCTTCTCTACCTGTCGGGGCTCCCTGCAAACACTCCAGCCCCATTAGCAGCAGCGAGATGAACAGCGGCGGCATCGTCCTACAGCATCAGACCCCCCGTTCCACCGTGACAGCAGGTGGACAAACGGGATTGCCGCAGAATGAATGAAGAGGATGCAGAGGTGATGGAGACCGGGCCGGTCTGCAGAGTTTCCTCGTCCGTGTTGTCTGGGGGCTCTGTCTCCCTCCTCCTGACTTTCTGGGCTCTCTCCCACACTGTGATGCAGGGCATCTGTCTGTAAGGTTACTCTGAGGAACAATAGGCCCCTGAAGTGGTCCCTGGAATATATATAGAGTCCCCGAGGGAAGACCAGAGAGAGGGAAGGAGGGGTGGGAGAACAGGAAAGGGAGGGAGAGATGCTCTCATGGCCAATGCACAAACAGATGAATTCATTAAGACTATGACAGCAAATCGGGCGCAACTTGCCAAGGCTGACCATCACAAAGAGGTTTGGTTTTATGAAAGGAGACAGAGGGAGGGAGATGCAGAGACGCAGATCAGGAAAGAGGGGGAGCCGGGGATGAGCCGACGGATTGGCTGGGCGGAAGGGAACAGGGAGTTGTTTGAATTAATTAGTGTGAGAGAAAGAGGGAGAAAGTTTTGTCGAAAAGGATATGCGCTGATGTGACACGGGGGGGAATGCGCAGCTAAAAGGGAGCCTAAAGTAAAAAATCCCAGCGAGATTCAAAGCGAGCCAGATCCGGGACGCTGAGTGTTCGAGGGAGAGGGAAGTGTCTGCCATTCGTGTCCCTCAAAGAGGGCATTGTCCCCGGCGTCCCTCTGAGGATGCCCACATCAAAGCAGGCCCCCGGGCATCACTTGGCTGCCGCGTCCATTGATCACTTACAGTCTTTTGTCTCTCCCATTAAAATATTGTCAATTCACATCACTTTTGTCTTTCTCTGCTGAACTCTGCTTTTGTTACATAAAGGTACAGTAACGACAACAAGCTTACAAACATGAAGTATTTTCATGGAAAATTATTTGGCAAATTATATAAATTATACAGTATATTCATAGTATTATTTAGTGACTTTTTTATCAGTTCAAATTCACTTTGTGATCTCTTAAATTTAACATCTGAATTGCCTTAGACGTTTGATTTTGTATTGTGAGCGGCCGTGAATTTATTGTGGAAAAGTCTCTAAATACTAAATACTAACCGACTCAGTTAGTAACATCTCGCAACTAAAAGGTGAAGCTGAGCATTAACTTGATCTGCAGATACATTTATTCAAGTTAGGAAAATATTTATTATAATACTAAATACATTTAAAATTATAAATCGTGATAGGCCAACTTATTGTTTTTGATTTGTACCCATACTTTTTTCAAAAACTGTATAAGGTGTAAATATATATATATATATACACACACGTGTGTGGGGGTGTGTGTGTGTGTGTGTGTGTGTGTGTGTGTGTGTGTGTGTGTGTGTGTGTGTGTGTGTGTAAATTAAAATAATTAAATCAAATTGATTAGACTAGCTGTTATTATCCTGCTGATGTTAAAACTGCAGAAACATTAGCAAAATAGAGGCAAACAGTAGATTGGTTTGCTCGTATGCTGCAGGAGAACCTCAGCAGACTGTTTAGAAAAGCTGGCTGTGCTCTGGGAACGGCTCTGGAGTCTCTGCAGACGATTAGTCGGGTAGAAAGACACTCAAAATAAGCCAAAATCTGCTGGAAGTTTTTCTTCTTTGTCACTAAACACATGCTAGGTACAAGGAATTGCTGTAAAGTCAGTAAAGTGTTTTGAAATGACATGCTGTGAATTGGTGCTATATAAATCAGTTGAATTGAACTGAATAAATAAAATAGCCTCATAAAATGAACAGCATGACGAATGATTCTGAGTGTCCTTTTCACAAGACTGTTATAAAAATTGACTCCAGTCAGAGGCAGTTTTACATATGCTGAGATACAGACTGCTACATCTTTCTGTCTACGGATGTCACCATCTAAGTCTCAATGAAGAAATTTCTGTTAACTGAGTTACAACAACATTTAAGTTACTTTTGAGATCAATAAAGCTTTTTTAAATTGAACTGAATACAAATTACTGCCATATTTTAGAAACTGCTTAAAGGAATGACGACTAAATCTACAAAACTTTCCTGAAGGAGCGTCATCAACTTGTAACCAAAAGTCGGGTCTTCAGCTTACTTAGAAACCAACACGCAGCTTTTTTAAAATTTTTGACCATCTGCTTTTCAGCTAAGTTTTCAAAATCTCATAAGATTGAAGAAGAATGACGGCTACAGATTTAAAAACTAGAAAACAGAAAAACTCCAGCCTTTTTTTTTTTTCCCAGCCTTCCTTAATGGCACGATGACTGTGAGATCTGAGAGCAGGATCAGGCAGAGCGGGGCGGGAGCAGCATGGGCCGACCGGGCGGCTCTCTTTCATTCCTTCCTTTTCTCCACTCATCTGCCTTTGATGTGCTTTGATTAATTTGCCTTCTGCTCACTCTTCTTCTGTCCACCAGGCATGGACAACTTCCCTTTTGTCCACTGCCAGCCTGCCTCAGCTTCTACATCCGTGAAGTTCTGTTTTTTTTATGACTTCATTACCAGTCGTACACATGCAACTGTGGCGGTCCGGTCATTGAAAATCACGTCTGAACCACGTTTCCAGGGCAAGAGCCATGGCTTAACATAACAGTGCTTTATATCCAGAAAAATGTGGACAAAAAAAGCTTTTTTTTTTTTTTTTTTTTACTTCACACTGGTTACACTGTTATCTACTAGAAAGCTTTTTGGAAAAAGTGTTCATTTTCTTGTTTTTCATCACAATGTCTCCAAATATAACTCCAAATTAACAAAGGTGTGACTTTTTCAGAAGAGGATAAACATTTTGGACTTACTTAGGGTCTAGAAGTTTATGATGGACACCAAAGAAAACCAAACGCAGAAATTTTATCAAAAGATGAGTCAACAAATAATTAGTTCAAGGTAATCATACTTATGCAATGAGTGTATTTTTGTTTGTTCTTCTTACAGATTTGTTTGCTTTTCAAATAAAATGTAAAGGATATTTACCAAATTTACAAAACGCTTTAGCGCGACTGAGTCTGTAAGTCCGCTCTGTCGCAGATCACGAATGCTCTAACGTGTTACATAAAACGTAAAACAAGACAGCACAAACTCGCTCATAACAATGAGCACCTTCGCAACAATCAGTGTTGAATAACACCCAGCCATTGTGCTCAGTTATGAAACCAATTCTTCCATTGTCTCACAGAGAAAACAATTGAAATCTGGGTCAGTGGGGTACGGTACGCAAGGGAGAAGAGGCTCCCAACATTTCTGCACAGGGAGACACTTGAGCTCCCTGACAATAGTCGAGCAGAAGCGTTTCGACTGCATGTGCGTCTTCTACTGGTCATTGTTGTTAATTAAATCCCTCAAGGCCGCAACAATCCCATTAGCCGCCATTTGATTCACGTTAAGCATCATTAAATGAATGAATGCTTTTAAATAAGGGAGTGTGAACATTGGTTTGGTGGAGAAGATGTTGGAAAGAGTATCTATTTATCAGTTTTGAAAATAAATGTTTGAGTGCGCATGTCAAATATTAAATTACATTTCAATGCATGAAAGAAGACATAATAAAACACTAAACATTTGCTTCATACAGCCTTTATAGGGATATCTAAGGGCTGCATGAGAATCTACAGCATAACTTCTGTCCTTCAGCCACTAGAGAGCAGATTCATCCTGGCTCTTTAATAGTAACTTCTAATGATACCTGTATTTGACAGGATTTCAATTTATTTGTTCATTATTCAGAAATCAAACAAAGGGAGCATCATGCTTTTCAGGTTTTTTTGTTTGTTTGTTTTTTGCACCTGAAGTAACTAATTTTGCTTCTCACTTTGACGTTTGCCTCAGTTACGCAACTAGATATGACAGAGCTAAGGTGCTCTATGTGGAGTTTAGTACAAAAAGAAGAGATTTTCACAATCATCTAAAGATTTTGTTTTCTCAAATGTTATGAATTGTTAAGTTTTACTGTGCAATCACAATCTTTCAGAATCAGCTCTTAATGTTTTCATTTAAGAACTGGTAACTCTGCTAGCTTGTACTAGTACTTATTTCTTTTACCAGTATCTTTTGGGTAGCATTTAGATTCACAAACGCAGAAAATATTTTGAGAAATTTCCTTGCAGCATTGAACTTCCTTTTGAGTTGGGGAAAAGCACAGGATGGTTCAGGCTGGTTCCTCGAAAGCACCATGTCTAGGGAACTGAAATAGGAGCATGATGACATAAAGAGATTTTGGTTCGTTATTAACAAGCTGCTCCTGATTTGCAAACACTGACATCTAGTGTTACAGCTGCTACTTTCACTCATTTCGGAGAAAATTCATGTCCACTTGAAGTTACGGTTTTTCCGGATTGCTTTCGCGCAGCTGCCAACCTAAAGTCCACATTTTCAAAACAGTGAACGGCTTTGTGAATTCTGGGCAAACATCTCTACTTTTCTCTCTTTTCTGTCCAAAGAACGTAAATCCAGAGGAAACTTTGAAAACCTAATTTATGCTTCAGTATTCTCTTTTAGAAAATAATTTAACATGCTGACTCAGGCCTGTAGAAAATGAAATGGACTTCCACACTGTGAAAAAGGGACGATGGTGTCATGATATCCATCCATCCATCAACTATCTTCCATCCCTACAGGGTCGCGAGGGAATCTTGTGCCTGTGTAAATATGATCCGTTCAAATAGCTGGCAATATTCTTTATTTTATTCTATTTATTGCATTTTTTTCTGAGAAGTGAAGAATGTAACATTGGAATGAATTGCTGGTACGCCCATTTCTAACCTAGATAACAGTTTTAAATGTTTTTGGCATAAAAAAATGCTTTTTTTCCCCCCTCAACCAGATATTTTTTTAATATTTAGAAGTCTGTACATTGAGAGCAGAGTGGAATCAAAGGCCAACTTCTTTGTTTTCTGCATCAGTTTGGCTAATAAAGCTGTAAAACACTGACTTTTAATTGTTTTTTAAAAAGCCTCATAAGTCCTTTGCAGATTGATGAGGTCAGAAATTGCTTCTACAAGCTCATTGCTGACACTCTTTCTTCTTGGCATTTGGTTAACAACAAATGAACAAAATACAATGCTTTTCTATGTATTTCATGGTACTTTAAACCACAGAGCATTTTCCGTGGCTGCAGGTATTATTCCCCCCCGGGAAAAAAAATATGCAGTAAGTGATTCAAAACAGCTGTCAAATGGAGGAAGAATTGTTCGTTTTTGTCATCATTCTCCAGTTCATTCACATTTTTACAAAAAGGAAGGCTGAAATGGAGGAAAAACGTAAAGGAAAAACAATTCAAAGTGGACTCAGAAATCAAAGAGGCCACATGGTGGCAGAATGGGACAGAGACTGGAAACATTAATGGCTCTATCAGCCTATCTGACAAACACACAGCTACCCAAAAACAGAACATTTTAGTAATGGAAGAATTTATGTTACACCCAAATTACCTTCTACTTTGTCAAAAAAAATAAAAATAAAATAAATAAATAAATAAATAAATAAATAAAACAAATGGAAAATACAGCGGCACCATATGACTGTAGCTCAAGATGAAAACAACACAAACATCAAAACAGAATCCTGAGTGCTTCACTGAGGGATGTCTTCCATTATTCTGACCTTTCCTGAACTCTTTTTCTCTCTCTGCATCCGACCGCCTCACTCGGGCACAAAACGCAGCTGCAGGAGTTACAGAAAACAAATCCAATGAAAACTAACGTCCAAAGAAAATACCATTTTATTAAGAGAAAACAACTGAGTGTTGCACATAAAAGGTACAACATGAGTGAGAAAATACAGTTCAGCAATAAATGACAGGGAAATTTCATACACATTAAAAATCAACTTGCAGCCAAGCAAAGCACCGGATATCTTCTTACTCCCGTCTCTATACTTTTGCACTGCATTGTGCTGGGTTGAAGCCATTAAAGTGGAGACAGAATGTCTAAAATGCTATTGGTTTCACCTATCCCTGCCTGCTGCTGTCTGACTGACCTGTTGGAAGAGGCTGAACACACCCCCATCCCCACCCCTCCTCTCCTTTCTGTAGCCAAGCCATTAGCCATGAATTATGGTGCTGCTACCATCACGGCCAATTGTCTGGACGAAACGCAGACTCTGCCTGACTTACCGCTGTGTGTTAGCTTGTGCCTGAGCAGCAGGTTCAGGATCATAGTTTTTTTTTTTTTTTAACAGCTCCTCGGTTCAGGACAGATGCAGGTAAGCAGATGACTTTTATTAACATAAAAAAGTAGGTTTATGCACGGCTATGATTGACGATTATAGTTTTTTTTTCATTTGTCACAGTCCTCTAAACTGGCAACAAATTCTGTAAATTTTATAGATTCCACAGATGGAAGATAGACAAGTGTCCAATTTGTCTCATGCGAATTGGAAAGGCTGCTTCTGATTCTCAGATTTGCTTTAACAACTGACTTTCCTAACACAGGACGGCTGGTAAATTTGTAGAGGGAGGGGGACATCGAAAGAGAGAGGGGAGAGAGCAGCATCCCCAAGCAGGAAAACTCTTCTAACATATAACCGGGAAACCTATAGGAGCTGATGCGATGGTGGAGTGATGCAGAGAACAGATACTGGTGCACATTATCCTACATTGCACTGAGGAGTGGAGTAAGTGTTCACCAGTGGTTTTATTTGCTTCTCATGTAGGGTTTGTAAGCGGCATTAGGCAACTACAGAGCTGTTCAGCCCTCATTGTTGGTCAACAATGAAAGGCAAACATCAGACAAATTAATTAAAGCTCGCAGTGTAAATACAGAATATTTACTTTGTGGGACCTGCTTGCAGTCTACCTACGTGTAGTTTGTATATGTGCCAGTAATTTTTACTAAAAAGAAAAAAATATATATTGGCACATAATGCAGATAATCCAGTCACATTTTGGAAACATATATGTTTCAATAAATATGATTATTTAGAGGGGAGTGGAAAAGTAAATATCTGACAGATTTCTATTTCAGACAAGTAAATAAGTGGTATAAGTACAAAAATATTTTTTTTCAAATGGTGAATTTATTTGTTAAGAGTAAGAGAAAACAACAGACTAACCTGGGATTCTGTGAAAAGATAATTGACCCTACAGGTAAATCATCAATTAATTTTGATTAACCACTTTTTTTTTTTTTGTTCATTTCAAAATCCACGCTCAGACCTTGTAACTTCAAGAGCTTTGTCATTAAATAGCTAAAACAGTGCCTTCTTGACAACACAAAGTAGGTTAAAATAACTCAAAAAGCAACACATCACAAACACCTGCCAGCTCAGAAAGGGCTACAGGGATATTTGTAAGCCATTGGTACATCAGCAAACCACACAAAACCGTTATCCATAAAAGTAAAAAAAAAACAAAAAAACATTGAACAGTGGTGAAGCTCTAAGTCTGCATCAATGACTCATCCGATTTAACTCAATTTTGTTTATTTACATAGCTCCAATTAGCAGCAAATCAATTCAAAGTCAGTTTGATGCTTTACAATTTGATTCTAATTTTTAAACACTGCAGTCAAGTTTAATTTATGAAACCTTCCAAGGAAATCCAAGCAGTGGCATTGAGTTCTTGACATTGCAGCAATCTCTTATCCTGATAATACATTTGGCGAGAGTGGAAAGGAAAACGCCCCTTTAACAGGAAGAAATCACCAGCCAAGCTTGGGTCAGAAAAAAGGACATCATGCTGACAGTCAAACTTAGAGGTGGTGTGATTCTCCAGAGCTGCTTTGTTTTTTAAAGTACCTTGACAACTTGCATTGACTGAAAAATATTATTTTAAAATAAGAAACATTTGGAGTGGCCTAGTCAAAGTCTAGACATAAATTCGACAGAAATGCTAACTTAAAAAGAGGACATTCAAACTTGAAAACTGTCCTGTGTGGCTAAATTAAAACAATTCTGCAAGGCAGAGTGGGTCACATCATTGCAAAGACTTGCTTTTTGACTTGTTATTTACCAGGTGTTATTCCAAACACTCGGTAGCAGAACCAGTTCTTAAGGGGATGTCTGATATTACTTTTTTTTAATTTTATTTTGTGAAACTGTGATCTTGTTCATTTTATGAAACAGTTATTTAAGAAGATGTATAAACAGAATGCATTTTAAGGGAGCAAGTACTCTTTCACTGCTCTGTAAGTTACTTTGTTAAAATACTTAGCTGAGTTGGTCACAATCTTAGTTATTTCTTTCTAAGTACTCTTTATGTTTGTTTCAAACATAAATAATTATTGCATGTGCTCATTCATCTGCCACATAATCACAACCACTAGAAGACGTAATCATCCTTCAAGTATTCATCGCTTCATCGTGCAACTCAGAGAGCCGAGGTACCTCACAGCATCAAATCGTCTTTTGTAACTTTCTAACAGCAGCAGCAGTTCGCTGCACTTTAACAAACCAGGCATTTATTAGCTTGTTATGAGCTGAGAGAGCAGTAGCCAGATGGTTGCTGTTGATCTTGTTACAAAGGTAGATGTGAGAAGACCATTACTTGGTTCACAGCAAACACACACACACACGCGCACACACCACTGGGTTGTTAATCTGCACACCCATCTCAGCACCTGTTGCTCCTGAAGATGTTAAGTGGTAGATAATCCTGAATAATTCTGTACACATCGACTAAGTTTGTGTATATAGGAGTTAAGAGTGAAGCTGAGATCATATTTGCAGGGACACATGGGTTTGCATGCTAACAGACCACTGATTGCAAAGCTGATGCATAGGGTAATAAGTGAAGAACGTTAATGATTGACCAAACCTGTTCTGCACAATCTGTCAGAGGCGGTTGCTAAGAGCTGCAGGACAGGTGACAGGATGGTTGCATGTTCAACAGACAATGTGTGCTTATATAATCCATCCTGGCCTGCACATAAATGTCAAAAGTGATCTTGTTCATTTTTTTATGCTGTCAGCCTGCTTCCGATGAATAAAGATTGTCGTGATTGTCTGATGAGTGAAAATGACAGACTTTAAATGGAAGCTCACATAGTTCTCCCCTTCTGTATCTCTGAGCTCTGTGGCTGTATTTCAGTGCTTTCAGCGCATTGAAGGTTTTTTCTGATACTGAAGAAACATGGTGGGCCTGAGAAACCGTTCCACCTGGGAACCATTGTTGCTAAAGGCCTCATGCATCAAGTCTTGTGCCAATGGCTGCTCCATGGGCATCACTGCACAACTCACGTACGCCAATGCCGACACAGAGTCTGTGGAAGGTGAGTTTTCGATAAAGCTCTTAAAGCTAACGTTTGTGTTGCAGTAGTTTTCTCTAAGTTTTATGGGGGAAATAAGATATTTTGTAATTTAAAAAGTGACTTTTCCAGAAATATCTGCTGGAAATTGTAAGAAATAAGTAGAGATGTAAGTTCAGATCCCTGAGGAACACCACGGATTTGCTTTGTCCTTTAAGATCACGTCTTTTAATGCAACAAAGTTTGGTTTACTGAAAAACGACTAATTTCTTTAAGTAAAAAACACAGCAATTTGAGTTGTCTCAAACTGCTGTGTGTGTTTTTTTTTTACTTCATGTATTCAGAGTTCAGCTCATAGGATTTGCCAAGAGATTCTTTCACAACCCGGCATTGCTGTCTGTCTGTGTTCAGGTGTGTTTGTGTACCCTCTTGAGGAAAAGGAGGTTGTGGTGGGATTTGAGGCCATGATTGCAGGGCGGCTGGTGGGAGTGCAGATCCAGAGCAGAGGAAAGCTGAAGGACTGCTGTTTGGAGTGCTGCCCTGCATCTGGTCTTGATGGACACTACGGGAGCGGCCAGGAGTGGAGCTGCTGCTGCTGCGGGATGTCTGGCCTGGACATGCAATGCACCAACGGTGAGGACGAGAGAGACGGATCAATTCATGTGGTTGTCATAAAAGAAATGGTAGGGAACCTTTGAAGATGGTTTTTTAGTTGCATATTGTAATTAACCAAAAATAATTTTCAAACAGACATAATTCTATTTCGATTAATCCAGATTTGATAAGATCTAAACAAGCCGTCTCTTTGCTTGTTGCTGAACTAATTAGCAATAAAACTCCAAATAGAGTGAAATTCCACGTTTCCTGTAATTGTAATGCCACATTGTGAGTTGTTTTGTTGACTGTACTGTTCAATTTGATAAAGTCATCCAGTACCTTGTAAAAGAAAAACAGCACGAAAGCATAATGTTTCCATCTCCATGCTTAGCTGTGGGGATTGTCTTCTTGAGTCAAGTTGATGCCAAAAAGTTTATTTAATTCATACTTTGTCTCAAGTTTTGTCTAAAGCATTTGGATGTTCATTTGCAAATGTGCCACTACAGCAAGATTTCCATTTTTCAAAGCATAACTACTGCGCTTCAGTCGGGTTTCTTTAAGACTGTGGTCCAAACTGCCTTAGCATCATTGCCAAGCTTCTCTCTTGCGGTTATGGACTCGTCCTTCACTCCATGTTCCAAGAACTTTCACGAAAGGTGACTGACGGTCACTTTAAGATACTTCCTGATAATCAAACCAACACTTGTCACCTTTTCCCCAAGCTGCTTGCCGACTAGTTTTACGCCCCATTCTAGTCTTGTGCAGATTTTGCCCCTGAAATACTCAGGTCTTTATTCTTGGTGGTGGAGAGATTAAAAATGACAAGACCGTTTCTGTGGACAGGTCCTGAATATTTTATTGATGTCAGTATTTTGATCTAAGGACACCTGATTTTGGATGAAGACCTGGAAAGAACCACATTCATTGTGGGTTGTGGAGTTATTGGCCCTATGGACATAGTGTCCGTCATCATCAGTACCACTCTAGAACTCCCTACTATGGAAAACGGAGCTATCCGTATCGTCTACCCAACGCTGCTTACTCCGGTTGTAACCGGCCAGTTGACTGCAAGCAAAAGTGAAAATGGAGGAAAGTCTGAGGAAACTGGGTAATTATATTTGCTTGTTTAGGGTAGTATGTGAATAAAAAAAATGTAACATGTGTGTCATGGATTGATAACTTGTATAAGTAATTTCTTGTTTTAGAGCAACCAGCTGTTTCGGTGCTACCTCAGGGAAGCAGGATCGGGCTTCAGACTCTGAGCAGCAGTGCTCTCATGGCCTCTTTTCCAGTCCTGCTGTCAGTCTGGCACCGTATGAACTCAACTTCCAGCTGCTGGTCAGAGGCGCCTGTCTGCTGGCTGGTACTGTCTCGTCTTCTGAAATAAGTCTGATTCTGTAGTTCTTGACTAAATGATTATGAAATGCGGGAACAGGAGCTTACAATTTAATTATTGAGCTGCAGAGGAAAAACCTGAGTCGCAACACAGCCAACGCAAAAAAATGTGAAGCATAAGGGAGGAAAAAGATTAGCTAATAAAATTTACCCTGCAAATTCTGACTAAATTACCTTGAAGCATTTATTTACACTCTTTGATTTCGTCTCATATTTCATCATGTTACCTGAAAACGGAACCACACTCTTGAATTCAGCCTTATATACTGAATCAGAAATAAAATCTGTTCTCTGAAGGCTTCAATTGTTTGTTGGGAAATATTAGTAAACAAATATCAAGAAGCTGTGGAGAAGTTTAAAGCAGGGATATGAAATAATAATCCAGCCTTTGATCATCTCTCAGGAGACTTTTTAATCCATCTTCTAATCACCAAGAGATGGTGATTAGACAACTTCAAGGAGAGAGACTGAGCAAATTCCACAAGAAGAGCGGAATATCTTAATAGGACAATTATTACTCATTTATTCCATAAATCTGGCTCTAATGTAAGAGTAGCGAAGTCTGTTACAGGCTATGCTGAGGACACAGCAAACATCTGGAACAAGGTGCACTGTTTAAATGATGCCAAAGTTAAACTTTTTGACCTACATACATAATATTGTGTGTTACTTCTGTTGATGGTGATTGTATGATGCTTTAAAGGGTCAACCTGGTAAAACCTGGGCTGGAGATTCACTTTCCAGCAGGACAATGAGCATAAACATACAGCTAAAGTTACAATGAAATGTTTTAGGTCAAAGGGTATTTATGTTTTCAAAAGTCAACTCACACTTCAAATCTTTGTGCAATTGAGTATATGTGGCTAAACTGAGTATGAGCAATGTTGCATAGAGTAAATGGGCAAAAATGTCCTTTTCTTGATGTGCAAAGATGGTAGAGGCATGCCACAGACGAGGTGAAGCTGTAAATTCAGCAAAATGTTCTAGAAAGTTCTTCAAAGTAGTAAGTCCAAGGGACTGAACGCAACACTGTCCAAGTTTTTATTGGTCAAAAGAAAAGAAAAAACAACTCTGATCTTCTTCCCATTCCATCATTTTTTTTGTTGGTCTACCACATAAAATCCCTCTACCCACCTCCTTCTCCATCTGAATATTTCAACAAGCCACTGTATGTCCATTAAAATAATCATCATAATAATTTTTTTTTCTCCTTGATGACACTTTACCTTGCTTTAGGCTTGGAGAGCCCTACACATGCCCTGAGAGCAGATGCAGATCCTAGTGCCCAAAGTGCATCTGCCACCTATATTACTTTGGCTCAGGAGCATCCATATGACAGACACATAGAGATAATATTGCACCTCAGTGGTGAGTAAAGACAATCTGCCAGTGAAATGTTTGGAAGCACATCCTGATTTATAAGCATGAGGCTACCGTTTTAAATGCATCATCCTTCCACAGAACCTCACAGTCCATTGGTCATCGTGGAGAAAGGCAGACTGTCCTTCAGCCAGTATGAACAACAGATCTGCTCTCGCCGGGATTACATTCGATACACGTGCAAAGACTCAGAATCTGAGAGAAGGGTAAGATATTCTTACGAATGTTTTTTTTTTTTATCTCTTTTACATGTTTATCTTACGTCCATCTAACCTGCATGTGCTAACTTTGCTCTCGGGAAGCTGGAGTACATCCGTAGACGATACCACAAAGACATCCTCTGCAGCCCCGTCCTCATGCTCAACTTCTGTCCTGACTTACTGTCCGAGCCTCTGGAGCTGCACAAAGCCACCAGAGAGTTGCTGTTCCTAATCGACCGCAGCGGCAGCATGAGTGGCACTAAAATACAGCGTGTGAAGGTCAGATGCACTGAAAACTGCCAGAAAGTAGTTTATTTTAGGTTTTGAGGTAGAATATGTCTTGATGTCACGCCAATGTGTTGCTTCCCCAGGAAGCCGTGGCAGTGGCCCTGAAGAGTCTACCCACTGGTACAATGCTCAACATAGTTGGCTTTGGGACCACCATCAAGCCTCTGTTTACCTCCAGCAAGCTCTGCACTGATGTTAGTTTTACACAGTGATGTTTGTTAGAAATGTTTCCTATCAGTGTCTTATTTACCAGGTCAGTCACATTAATTAGCAACCCCAAGTCAATATATTTAGTCTTCAGATAAATTAATATTCTATTGTGGGCAATCTTCAAATCCAACGTTTATTTTGAGCACATGAATTCAATGGGGAGAAATATTTAGTGTTAAGATTTTTTTTTTTTAGCAAAAACCTCTTTAGAGTAGATGTAAGTTTTATCTTTATACTTTAACTCATTAAATTGTCCAGGTGGATAAAGGGTTTGTTTTATGGAGACAAGATTTGATTTACCCATTAAAGAATTGGGCTGAAATTACAGTTTGGCTTGCTACTAAAATTCTCAGTGTGAGATTGTCCTACAGTGGTAAATATGAATATATTTTAAAGCTTTAAAACAACTTCACTAGAGATGCTAAGAACAGGGGCAATGGCCTTCACTCTAAGCCTATAAGACGCAGACAGTGAGTTCACAAGATTGCAAATCCATCCCTTGTTAAAATAAAAAAAAAACATGTCGTAAATTCTTCTTTTTTTATGCGAGAGAACATACATGCATCATTTAGTTCTTGTAACCTGAATGTCGATGTTGTTTAACCATGCTGGACGATCTGTGCTGCTCTCCAATCTGGCCACAGGGTTTCTTCTTGGGTTGCCTTAGTAGCAGAGTATCAGGTTTAATCCAGACCAGGGACTGGAAGGACAAACAGTCTTTGCACATTCTCCACACCATATGGTGGCCTTTCATGCATTTTCACTCGAGATGTCCTTCAGGCTCCTGTTCTAACAGGGATGTTTTTTCTACAGTTTGTTCTAAAGCAGGTGCTAAGCTATATGTGTGTGCTGTCTTTATTAGAGAGCGTCTGATTCGATTATTTTCCTGTAGGTTAATATGAGCGTTTAACATCAAACAATAAAACAATTTAATTTGCTGATTGTTCTGCCAGTCAGTTGGAACAGGTGTCGTCTACTGCTTTACAACGAATCTGATTGCACCCATATTTTTTATGCGCTACTTACATCCAGGTGACTCTAATGCAGGCCTATGAGTACATCCAGAGGATGAGAGCGGATATGCGCGGGACCAACCTTCAGGGGGCGCTGTCCTGGCTCTACCAGCAGCCCATGCAGCGTTCATATCCACGGCAGGTCTTTATCATCACTGACGGCTCCATCAGCAATGTGGCTAAGGTGCTGGAGTTGGTTCGCAGAAACACATGTGCTGGCAGGTACGGAAACCATGTGCGGACATGGAAAGGAAAACAACGTTTGATTGAGGGGGTATTATGTCACACTGTCGAAAATTCACAGTGGACAACAGGTGAAATTATGGAATTATTGTGGAGATAGAGAAATAAAAAAAAGGAGGGACACATATTGCGGAATTGAACTGAAAAAGTGAAAAAGGAAAAAATAAATAAATAAATCAGCCCCGCCCAGTAATCCCGTTAAGTGCTCTGCTCTGCAGTAAGAGTCACGCCCATCAATTTCCCCCATGCAGAATAACTCCATTTCTACCTCATTAGTATTCTCCTGGTGGACTGACTTTCTCCAAGGCATCTCAGCTGTGTCTTTGAAACGTACGCACTTGTTTGCTGTTCTTTATTCTCAAACCTGATTGCAGTTAATATTGCAATCAGATGTGAGTGTGTGCCTGTTTGTTGTTTTAAAATCCAACTCTTTCATATCCGGATCGCCTCTCTAGATGCTTTGGCCTCGGCCTCGGTCCCCGAGCCTGCAGGAGACTCCTTCAGGGAATTGCCAAACTGACTGGAGGGACCACAGAGTTCTTCGGTGATGAAGAAAGACTCCAGCCCAAGGTCAACACCAGCACAGCACTGCCATCTTCTGGAGAAACATGAACCACACAGCAGCTACAGTTAAATTCTTGCTATTTTTTTGTATCGACATGACATTTTCATCATCATATGACCGGTTAAATATTTTAGATGACAAAGGTTTTGGGCAGTTTCTTCAGAGTCAACTCGTACAAAAATGTCTTAAAACTAGAATACTATTAACTACAATAATAAATAAATAAATAAATAAATAAATAAATACAAAGAGACATTTGAGAAGAAAATAAAAGTAAAAACAGGGCAATGAGATTAAACGCAATGATAAATAATTTAATTCAAAACAGAAGTAAGTAATGAAAAAGTTCAATGGAGATAATTCTACAGAATTGGTGTCTGACCAGTTGAGATTGTGGTGCTGTCAGAATACGACAGACTGAAAACCTCACGTTTTGACTACGGTCGTTAGGAGAGATGGTATTCATCTTGGTGCAGTGGCCAAAACCGAATCCTGAACTTGTTGTGATTTGGTTCTCAACTCTGTTGTAGTTAATCAAGTCTCTAAAGAAGGCCTTCGAACCTGTTCTGACGGATGTTCGGATTGACTGGTACCTGCCAGAGAACATGGAGGCCCTCCTTTCACCCAATGAAATTCCTCCTTTGTACCCTGGAGATCGCCTAGTTGGATACTGCACTCTTTACGACATGACAAATTTCAAAGCAAAGAAGACAGAGGTATGGTGTCACGATTTGATTTGGAGCTTGACCTTTTGTACATTCACAGACTGAATGTTAGCTTACCTTTTCACAGAAAAACAGAAGTGAATACTTACAACACCCTATTTGTTAATTCACATACAATATATTTGTATAATATATGAATAATCCACTTCACAAGTAGACAAAAGTCTGTGTTGGTTTCACATATAATCCAAAGCAAACCTATTAACTTTTCTTATTGTAAGTCTGCACAATGGGAAGAAACCTCGAAAGGTAAAAATATGTGCATACATTTTTCTTGTCCAGTGCCAAGATAGGGACTCCAGAGGTGTGCACCGTGACTCCGTGGGTTCTGTTTTCACCCACTCGAATGATGAGCTTTCGCCGCCTCCTTCATCTGAGCTCATGCCTGTGGTGACGCACTCCGACAGAACCGAGCTGGAGGAGGCTCTGAGAGAAATTTCAAGAGAAATTTCATCGGAGTTTTCTTGTGCCAGAGAGACTGACCTTGGAATAAGCCCAGGTGACACACAGGTCACTAAGCTGATTTAGATCTGGAGACATTGTATCCATGGTGTTTCACAGCTGTCTTTTTGTCCAAACCAGGTGTGGAGCTGGACTGGTCCAGCGATATAAGGCAGAGGATCCAGCAGAGCTCCTACATTCAGGAGCAGTATGTTCTCACTCACTGCTCCCTGAGCAGCGAGCGAAGTCTTCAGACACAGTCCCACGTACACATTCATGCCTCAAGCTCTGACTCTGCAGGTGGGGGCTTTCTTTCTGATACCCACTCCTCTGGTCCAGTATTGGAAACAGGGTCTTTACCACAAGGCCTTGAGAGGATGGCCCCTCCAGAGCCATCATCCTTATCTCGCTGGGCGGACCCAGCATGGCAACAAAACCTTTCAGCGGAAACTCCTGACAACGTTGCTAAAAAGGTGAGAATAAAAGGATAAGTTTTACCCATTATTAAATTAGATTGAGAGTCTACACTTAATTTGGACTTCCTTCATTTTTATTTTTGTGCCATCAGAATGGGCATCTGGATGGAGGCGAGGTGTCTCGAAGGAGACAGAAAGCATTAGCTCGTTCTACAATGGCGGCAAGGAGTTTTTCATCACCACAGGGTGAACTGGAAATGCATCGCCTCCGGAGAGCTCTTGAGAGGGTCTCTTTTGACCAGACTCTTGGAGGACGGTTGGATGAAAGTGACGGAGAAACAAGGCCTCCATCAAGAGGGACAGTTTCCCACAGAAGCCTGACTGACTCCAGTGAGTAAGAAAGAACGCAAAAGATACTTTTCCTAATTCAGTTTCATTACATAGCGTTTAAACCAGATATCAATATGCAACTTTTAAAAAGACATGTTTTTTTTGTCTGAATATACAACATTAAATCACGTCAGATCTTTTCAGTGATCACTCCAAAACAATGACTTTATTGACCTCAAGTCACCTTTTAACAACTTGGGCAGTATATTTTGGTTGATTGTCCATTTGAAAGACCCATTTGTACCCAAGGTTCATGGTCCTGACTGATATCTTGAGCTGCTTCTTTCATATTTACACACATTTCCTCATGATGCCATCTATTGTGTGAAGAACAATTGTCCATATTGTAGCAAAATATCCACACAACACAATGCTGCGACTCTTTTCTCTTTTGAATCCTCCAGATGGACTCCTGTTTCCTGCTTCGCCCCTGGACTGGGACAGCCTCACTGACCCAGAGTATCTATTTACTGCTGCTCAGCCTGAAGATCCTCCCCCAGGTCAGTGTCGCTCCATCATTCATGGTCTGCTGAGTGGCAAACCTGTGTCCTGGGAGGTTACTGTGGACATGGGACATCTCTGGCCACTGGAAGACCAGGACACCACTGGGGTCAATGAATGTGGAATTGGTGGGGACGATGTAGGAAAGCCATGGGAGGAGATCATTCACCACCTGACGGCTCGCTCAGTAATAAGGGACTTTGAAAAGCTGGCAGAAAAAGAGAGCGAAACTGGACATGGTGATGATCGCTACACACACTATCAATGTCACATTTATTTCCGTAACAACGGAAATAAATGTGCTGTCACTTACATTTATTTCCGTTCAGGGTCAGGTAAACGGTATCGTATGAAGGCTATTCAGACAAGCAAGCACTGTAACATCATATGCATGTACACAGCCTTCACCATTACCAATGGCAGCACAAGCAAAGGCTTGGCAGAGAGCACAGACGTCCGAAACACAGGTATGTTCTGAAGTTACATTGGCTATGAAAAGCTTCATGGTTTCACTTTTTGACAGTGTTGTTTGTACCAAATGTGCAATGCTTGAAGAAACAAATCCAAAAAGGCCTGCAGATAAAATTGTAGAGGATTCTTCTACACAGTGTTGGCTTTCTATCCCTGTTCTTTCACTTCAAAATTATGACCCATCTTGCATTGGTCTATCAAATAAAATTCCACTGAACATATCTGAGAGCAGAAGGGAGAAACAACCCGTTTGTTTCTGAATTAGCATTTGAATTAGAGATGCTATAGGGTCATGAATTATATGGGTAAAAAGACGAGGATCATGTTTTATTTCAGACGCCAGATTGCTGGTTATGCTTTTGTTCGTGTAGGGATTCATATGGGGAACAGGCAAACTTCTCAGCCTGGAGGTCGCAGGCAGAGGGTCTATTCTGCCGGTCTGGGAAGACGGCGGATCAGTGGCGAAAGTGAAGAGGCTGAAGACACCAGGAACTTTACAGGTAGACCACACCAAAAAGATACCAGCACCTACTTCTTTGAACCAAACTTTACATAAGTCTTTGAGTTTCTTTCAAATAGAGCTGACACTTCTGTCAGCTTACATCTTGGAATATTAGTGGATACTGACAACAATGGCGACACTCAGGGGACACTTCTCTTACTTCACAAAACCTTCAGTCTAGGAAAACGCAAAATATATAAATTTTTAAAGGTCTTTATTTCAATTCAGCACTACAGTTGTATCTGTCCCTTTTTATTCTACCTCAACACTAACGAGGCAAACTCATTTTCATGTAATATTGTCCTGCATGCTCAAAGAAAAACAGAAAATACAGTATGATTCATTTTTAAAGTAAAATTCCATTCTTCTAAAATATATAGATATTTTAGAATAAATCTAATATTCACACCATGTTTGAAACATTCTTGTTTAATGTTTTCCTTCAACAATCCTATCTCAGAAGCAGGTGGATACTGTTCCATGGCTACTGTAACAACAGGGATGTCGTGCAATCGTTCACAGCGATCTATAGAGAGCAAGTCAATGGAGAGCTTCTTTAGTACCAGGTAAAGTTTATATTCTAATCTCTGTGAAAGAATATGTCAAATTCAGTGTGAGATGGGTGATAAAGGACTCATAAATGTAGGCCCTAAATAGACTCCAGGACAAGTAACATTCTAGGCACAATTATTTTGGTATCATTAACCATTTGCTGTTCAAGTCTCGTCTGTGCTTGCATTGTTTTTAGAGTAAAACGTTTTGGTTTTTGCAGGTTCCAGCTGGGTCGACTCAGGTCCTCTATTTCATCCGGAAAGCAGGTTCCCCTCAAATCTCACTGTCTGTCAGCAGAGACCGAAAAACAGCCAGAGAGTGAAACTCCAGACTACCAGCCCCTGGTGAGGTGGATCTACGTCCAGCACAAGCCACAATATTTTCTTTTTATTGTTAAACATGGTGTAATTGTTAATGTATTAATGGTATTACACTCACATTGTTCTATGCTATTAGATACTACATACACACTGAGCCAAGAGACTGGTGCTCAGTGGTGTAAATTTCTATTTCCATGAAAGTAAACATTGCATTTGCATTGGGAAGTCGAGCAGCGTGAGGTCCGGTTACTTACATTAAGTGAGGATTTTCAGAACCATGTCGTCTACTGGTGTTTATCTCCTTTGCTTTATCAAGTCCAGTCAGTGCAATCATCTTCTCTACCAGGAAATGTTAGACCAGTTTGGTTCCATTGAGAAGCTATTGATTGTAGCTATTGACCTGAACTAGTCTGGTCAGCAAACGTGCCTGACATAAACCCTGTAAAGAATCGGTGGACGATTGTCAAAAGGAAGATGGAAGACACAGGAGGTAAGGGTGCAAATCAAGAACACCTGCTTTGTCAAGTTTGTCCACACAAATAAGGAATTTGACTGAAACTTAAAGTCTAACTAGTTTGTGTCTAGGGTGTGTGGGGACTGCAGAGGTGTTAGCTACCTTTTTTTTTTTTTTTTTCTACAAGCCCTAGATGGAGGGAAGATCAGTTCAGATTATCCTCTCTGCAGACCTAATCGTTTGTTGCAGTTTGAACCTGTCTTGTTTTGTGGGTGAGACTCATAGTGATGGATGTGCACACAGCGGACTGAATAAGGCCAGTGTGAACAATGACCAGCAGCTCCTCTGGCAGGTTGTGCTCCTTGAGTTGCCTTTGAAAGTACAGTCTCTGCTGGGCCTTCTGTGTATGAGTGTATGTTCTTAACAGTATGTTCAGTGAATCTTTTTCATTGGTCTTAACACTAATTTATGGTCCTTTTCTTAGGTGCATTTACAACTTGCATCAGGGGCTTTTCTCCTGACGGCGATGTACTCAGAGTGTGTCCAAATCCCGCTGGACCGCCTTAAGAGAGCATCGCCTTACAGCCTTCACCGACGTAGCCTCAGCCCAGCCTTTCGCTGCACTTCTCCCAGCGCTCCCTCTTTGTCCACCTCTGCCAAGCCTCCTGGTGCCCCCACGATTCACCACGTCACCTTTTCTCCTTCCTCATGCTCTCTGGCCAAACCGGCTGCTCCTCCCTTCCACCACACTCCAGTAGACAACCCTTTGATTTTGGAGTCGAGGCTTCTGCGAAGACATTTGTCGGACCGAGACCCTGTCACCTCTCCCCCTGATCTCCCGAGCTCTGAGGAGGGATCCTTGGAGATGTCTATCGGCCCCTCTCACAGTCAAAGCCTTGGACAAGCGGACAGCGGCCGTGGTTCAGAGACTGATATATACGAGGGGACTTCAGCAGAGCTAGCAGACCTCCAGGGTAGCAGCCAGTTAGCTCAGGAAGATCTAGAAGGCTCCACCTGGGCCACCGCTGTCGCTCTGGCGTGGCTGGAGCACCGGTGTGCTGGCTACTTCATGGAGTGGGAGCTGGTGGCAGCGAAAGCAGACTTCTGGCTGCGCTGTCAGAAACTGCCGGAGGGAGTGGACCTTGCAGGTCTAAGAGGAGCAGCCAGACAGCTGTTTCTGCTGCTGCGCCACTGGGATGAAAACATCAAGCTCAACATACTGTGTTATAACCCCAATAATGTGTGAGACAGTCAGTTCAGAGGTACAAAAACAAATCTACAGTCATGCGGAAAAAATTAGGACACCCCAACTATTTTTTTAATTTATTTTGGTTTTAAGAAATGTTCACATGTTGAGCTGTACTTAGCAAGAAATTTTGACGAAACAAAGTGTTTATAAGTAAACAAAAATGAAAATTGTTTTCCTCATTAAGGAAAGGAAATAAATGAGCAAAACTCTAGAAGACCACACCCACTAATAGCTACTCTTTGCCCCTTTGAAATGACTTCAGTCACTGCTTGTATCCACCTGCCAGTCTCTGACATTGCGCTAAGGAAAGTTTATCCCACTCCTCACATTCAGCTGAGAGATGTTTGAGGGGTTTCAAGTCACTCCAAAATGTCTCACGAAAATCCGATCTGGGCTTTGACTTTCCATTTCTTAGTGGTTCTTGGTGAATTCACTGTTAATTTGGGCGGCACTGTAATTCTGGAAGGACCCGTTCTGCTTCGTCTTTAGTTTTTTTTTTTATTATTATTCTAAGTCTTGCGTCCTCTGATACGTGGTAGAATAATGGTGGATTCTGTAAGGGTGAGCTGCCATGTCCTGCAATAGCAAAGCATTCTCAAATAATGACACTTGCACCTCTGTGCTTCACAGTTGATATGAGGTTCTTTTCCTGGAAGGCTGTTTGATTTATGCCAAACATATCCTCTCTTCTGATGCCCAAATACATTTCATGTAGACTCATCTGTCCAAAGAACATTATTCCAGAAGCCCTGGTGTTTATCTGCATTCTCCATTACCAAATTAAGTCTGGCTTTCTGTTTTTCTTAAGAGAGCAAAGAACACTTGTTTTCTCTTTTAACTTCAGTGAGTAAAACTTGTCTCACCTTCATCTTCACTCTCACTTCAACAGACAGGATCACACCAAACATAAATGACTGAGGTTTAAACTGGGCAAATCGCCTTGAAAATGTTGCCTCACAACGTTCCAATCATTTGCACTTGATAAAAAGTAATAAATGTGAGGCAGTCCTAACTCATTCCTAATCAGAATTATCATTTTTATTTCATTTTGTATAAAATTTATGTATTCTCTCTCTCTTTAGTTTTATCTTATGTATATTACTAGAATGATCTGATATGAAATATCCAAATGCCCAAGCTCAATAGAAAGAGACATAGGCTATTGTAGGGCGTCTTACTTTTTTCACGACTGGATAACAAAAGCTGTACTTTATTAGGTTGATACTGTAAATCGGTGCCAAATCCACCCCAATTTACAATAGTGACCTTTTATTATGAATTTGCTTTATGCAAACACAGGAATGCCTTGACCATCTGAATAAGCTTTTCGTAGGTTAGACTGTAGTTTAAAGTCTGCTATGTATTTTATGCCAAACAAAGAATCAGTCAATGATTGTCACGTTGGTTATTAGATAAACTGGTGAAAGTTTAGCTCACACAATCGACATAATAGTAAAACGTAATGGAAGCTAAGCATTTGTTGTACTGTGTACAAAAGGAATAAAAGTTTCAATCTGTGTTTTATTTGTCCAAGTATTGCTCATATTAATTCTTGCAGTTACTACGAAGCCAAGTGAGCAAGACTGTAGTCCTTATCAGTCATGTGTTCTTGCTTCATCAAAAAGATGGGTAGAAAATCAACAAAGTTCTAAACGCCAAGAAGCTAAATGATCAGCAATTTCCTTTTCTGAAATAAAATTGACCAGAGACAAAACATTAATCCCTTTTGTATCTTGAGTAATTAAAATGTAATGTGATCATTATGAATATGCACTGGTAATCATTGCTGCTTAAGGTTTATTTGCAGTATTGCATAAAGATACAAAAAAAACAACAAAAAAAAACTATGCAGGCCTTCAACGAATATCGGATTCATGTTGATATGTAGTCAATTTAACACTTCTGGATCTACGGTTAGCTCTTTAGATCTTTAATCCATCACATTCTGTATATGAACAAATTATTGCTAAGCATCCATGATTTTCCCACAGCACTTGAAAACTTCCAATTATGTAACAACAAAAAGACTCCTGAGAATTCATCCTTTCCGTTTGTCATCTCTCTGACTGCAAGTGTGCACCGGCCGGGTACATCAGCAGCTGAGCTTGAATGAGAAGGCGGGAAACAAAGACGAGAAGCATCAAATGGCTCCTTGTAGCCACCCAGCAACAGTCTTTCACAGTGACTTCCCTCTGCAGGCCTTGTGCCGACGATAGAGAGGAGGATGATGGGGGGGGTTACTCAAACGTCCTGTCCCGTCAGGCTCAGTGACTCTTGTTCTCCTTGTCGGTCGTGTGTTCTTTCTTTTCCATCAGGGGTGGAGCCAGCCACAGACAGAGGAGGATGATGAGGTGACAGACGTGGAGGGCTGCAGAGCTGCTGTTAGTCGAGGGGTAGGTGTTCCACGAGAGCTCAATCAGCCCCAGAATCAGGACTCTGCACACCAGAATGAAACGCATCATTGTCCTCGTGCAATTCCACCACAAATTTGGACGTCAGTGTCAAAGTAAAAGCTCTAATTTCAAGACTGGACCTTACCTGAGCAGGTGGGCCAACTTCTTGACACCGCCACTCCACAGCAGGTAAGGCAGCGTGTGGAAGTACCACACGTAGAACTGGTAGTGCAACGAACGGCTGAAGCACATGCCGATGAAGTTAGATGTGAAGAGAATCAGAACTATCTGTGGCTCGCTGTTAAAGACTTAAACTACAAAAGAAATGGTTATTCATTTCAGGCCTTTTAAAGTTAAAAATTTATTTCAAGCATAGTAGTTTGAACTGATTCTAAATTTTTAGTAACAGCTTTAGTTAAGAGCTGTGAAAATACAAGATTAGTAAAAGTAATGCGGGACTTTGCATGATTTGCTAAGCTATAGAGGCTAAAGAAAAAAATATTTAAAACATTTAAAAACAACTCTTAGGTTCAGAAGAAACAAGCATGGGTATTTCTCATTAAAATTCAAATTTTTAAAAAGATTTAACTGTAAGGATATGATCCACAGTGATGCCCTGAGCAGGGATTTTCCTCTTGCTTGGTTCTTTAAGAAGCTCAACTATGTTTTCTCCTGGTCTGAAAAAAACAGAAATTACAAGAAAATATTATAAAAAATATTTATATAACAGTTTGCTTTCTAAAAAAAAAAAAAGTACTTGAAAGTGAACTAAATATTGGACTACCATTCAGAGCATATAAATATTTAAGTAGCATCAAAATTCAGTGATACTGCATTATGCCTCAAAGATCCAAACACAGACTGATGAACATGTTAGAAATTTGAATAACATTAAGAGGACCTTTATGCTAATATTATTATTTTTTTATTTTATTTTATTTTTTTTATTCCTTTATTTAACCAGGTAAACCCCATTGAGATCTAGATCTCATTTTCAAGGGGGACCTGGGCAGAAGTCTGCAGTACATAGCAACCTGGTTACAAAACAAAATTGATTAATACATATACACAATTATAAAACAGAATAAAACAATTTAAAAACAGTGACACTGTTTAAAAGATTCTCGTTGCCTGTTTTTAAGAATCGCTCGAAATATGACCCAATTATGACCCAAAACATGAAGCTCCTTATGAATGCATGCTGAATCTCAGTTTCTTGCAGATCTTCTGCTGTTTCTCTGTGGGATTCATACAAACTCATCTGAGAGTTTATTGGTTCACAGGCAAACAAAACCCTAAAACAAAATCTGTTCAATCAAATCGTCTCTCCTGGAATCACAGCACATCCCAGGTCAGTCTCACCTCTTCCAGCGGCGGAGAGCGAAGAGCAGCAGAGTGAGGAGGTGAGCTGCCAGCAGGACCAAGTGGAAGTAGCGGTTCAAGAAGAGCCACTCTGGCAGGAAGCGCCAGTTCACCGTCCACTTGAACATGAACTGACGGCCCAGATCGAAGGCGCGGCTCAAATAGCCAACGGGATTGTTCAATAGGAAAGGCAAACCCAGGAGAAGCTACAGCAAGCAAAGGAAAATTTAGGATGATTGTTCCCGAAATATATAGACACTAGAAAGTCTGTGTTTCATGTTTTGGATTAAAAGGAGTGCTTACCTGTATGGCTGCACATAGTGAAAGTTTAGGGATCGTTCTGACGAGGCCAAATTCCCACAAAAGGCAAAAAAGTAATCCAGGGGCAAAAAGAAGCACATTCATTTTCACAGACACTGCTAAACTGTCAGAAAGAGGGAAAGATTGAGCTGTAATTTCATCACCTCAAGTCATGAAGGAATGTGATCAATTTGAATACTTTTTTTTAACAGTGAAGTCTTAAAATAAGTAATAGTTCACACACTTGCCTGTACACACCACAGCCCAGAGTCCAGTGTCCATCCAGAAAGAGATTAGTGGCTGCAAACAGCAGCATCATGGCCACTGGATCATTAAAGAGACGCAGCACAAAGATGGAATGGATCCGATACGAGGCGCAGCACACAAAGAAGAACACATACGGAGGAACCTAAAAAAAAAAATGTCAGAAGATGAAAAAAAAAATGCATACTTGCTCTGCTATTAAACTCCACTTGACAGACTGGAGTTTCAAGGTGAAACCAGAGGTTTTGCTAGAAAACCGACAGACCTTCTTGGTGCGGTTGTATATTCTGAAGACAAACAGCAGCGTGACAAGATAGAACACTGCAAAAATGTACTGGCCCAGGCGGATGTTCACGCCGCGGCTGGTGATGTAGTACAGAGCCGTGAAGATGTAGACAAACCCTGCAGGGTACCTGGAGTAACAGGAGGATTGATTTATCAACACATTCTGAACTGAAAGGATCAGAGAAGGCTACGTTGCAAAAACGTCTTTGTAAAACTCACACCAAAGGGCCGGTGTCTCCTTTAAGCTGGGTGTAGTCGTAGGTACCGTTGATAACTCCCTCCACCTCATCCATGTACGCCTTCCAGTCGATCTCTGTGTCTGCACAACGTGTCATATTCATTTATTACTAATATAAAACTATTAGAAATACTAAATTAAATTTTATTTTTCACTTTAGGAATGGCAATCTACAGATAATAGTAATATTAACCTATAAGTTAATTATTCAGTAGCAATAGAGCTTTCTTTTTTTTTTCTTTATTGACATTTATCAGCCATTTTATGCTTTTATGACTGGAATGGGCTGCACAAGTCCAACAGTTGTTGCAATGCACCTGTCACATATCTTTATCGTAAAGGACTACTTTAATGTGAGACATAGCATCCTGCATGGCATTTTACAAAATGATCAGAAAAAGCGCTATGCAAGTTATTATACAGATATAATAATATCTGCTCTTATCACAGTTAACTTTTATGCTGAAATTAAGCAATACTTTGTCATTTGGGGGTGAGAACGTAATTAATTTTGACATTTTAAATTTGTTTTTAAATAAATCAAGGTTTATTTAAAATAAAACTCCCAAAAAACTAAATTGCTTTCAAAAAACCTTGCAAATTCAAAGCCTGATTTTACAACTTTTGCACAACGAAAAGCTCAGAATATCACACAATGCTAATGTTTCCATTGTATTTCGTGCAAACATTTTATTTTTCCGACTATTTTACTTAGATGATCAGATTGTCACCACAAATACGCATAAGAATCCATGCTATGAATGCAAAATTCAAACAACTTACACACGACCTATACAGCAAAACTAATAACATACTAAAATGATCATAAAGTGTTACTTAAAACAAACATTTCCGTTTGACACTAAGACAGATTGAGTGTGTAATCCAGTGACAGGTGTTAAGAGTTCAGTTAATGCTTTGCTAATGCTAGCCATTTAGCATCCGGACGCCTTCAGGAACACGACATCACACCGGAGCATGCTAACTAGCAGCACGGCAACTTACATGCCACTTTCTGTATGACCCATAAGTTTATTCCAATTTCCAGGATCCACAGCACTGAAACAACCAGTAACGTATGTTCCGTCTTGAACAGGATCAAGTGCTTGTCCTGCCAAAGAGTGTGGAGTTTTCCCCACAGAGGGGACGGAGAGCCCCGGCTTTTTCTCCGCACACCTCCAGCCATCTCGGCGCTTAGAGGCGACGTGGAGGAGAGGCCGTGCGCCAACATCTGTCACGTGACGACGCTGTTGTCTACGTGACGTGACCCAGAAGTGTTAGCTTGACAACTTTAATTCATTTCATTTTGTCCTTAAGGTAACAAAGAGTAACTTGTGTGCTAGGTTATTTATAAACATGTGCTTGTATTACCTAAATGTTATGAGTCCTATCGGTGCTTTACGTTACATTATAGTAATTAATTGCAGAGGTCAATATTAGTTCCTGACAGTGTTAGCATGCTAGCTAACTAGCAAAGCAATGTAGTGGGATTTAAAGTCAATATACTTTAGATGCTAAAGCATGGGGAACAGACAGGCTCTCGAGACAAAACAATTACAAAATATATTGCAAACCGGTTCTCGAGGTTTTAGGCAGACAGTTTTACTGAATCTCAGAACTAACTTCGAGTCTGAAGTACCAATAACAGGTGTGGAGTTCACTGGCAGTTTGTTCTGTAAAATCCCAGCACAGCTTCCATTTTGAAGCACTTCCTGCTTCCTCACGGTGAGGAAGTTCCTAAGGCAATTTAGAAAACGTCTGTGGTATCTTTTTTCCTCTAATGTAAACAAATTACGTTGCTATGTGCTGCATGAGTACTTTTTTTTTATCCTTGTAATGACTGCAATGTCCACTTGCTGTTTTTTTCCATTAACTGCACTGATGTAACATGGATTGAAAACCCCTGATTAACACAGTTATATTGATGCAGTTATGGTAAAAGAAAACTATACTTTTATCTTTTTTGTTTTAGAATTGGGATGGCAACAGTTCCTCACATCACATCCTTGAATAAAACACCACAGTTTCATGGTGTCAATGTATTTAAACAAGCATTGAAAAACAAATGTTAACAATGCGACTGAAAGTTTCTTTTTGCAAGGGGTTTAAATTCAAAACAACTAAAATGATCTTTTTTGTAATTGGGTGCCGGGGGCGGGGGATCATCTTTTAAATCCCTGGCAATTCCAATTATGGCTAACACCAATTTTTGTTTTTTGTTGTTTTTTTTGTCTGAAAGTTACCAAATATTGGCACAAAGCCACTAAGTTCACAAGAATTGGTTGACTATTGTCAATCATGCGTTTGAGTACGTCAGTCAGCTCTCTCTCATGGCAGAGCAAAAGTCAACGGTGGATAATTTTTGGATAAGATTGGTTTCTTCTGTAAGTATTGGCAGATCTCCAATCTTTGAACAGCAATTTGTGCACCCATACGTGTAAGCAAGAGAAAATTATTTGAACTTTCTTTCAACCAGTGGACCAATAGGGCGCAACAACTCGTGGTGAGGAGTAGCACCATAGAAACAATATGTTGTAAAATTGTTGCAGCGTTAAAATGGTAGTTTGATTAAAGGAACCAGCCCATTTCTAGGCTCTAAAATAATATAAATCTAACACCAAGTGAACCACAACAGACCCGCAGATTTCATTCTGTTATAATGAATGGAAAAGGTAAATGGGAAAACAAATACAAGTCCAAAAAACACAGATGCAAAAATATGGGTGTCCTTTTCTAAAAATGGCTGTACTATTTGTGAAACATATCAACAATGTCACTGTAAGTCTTGCTACCCGTTCTCACATATTGTATGTGGTTTCTTTTCTGGTTTCAGGGCTGTGATAGGACGCCCAGAGAGAATGAATGGGTTTTCTCCAACCTTTACAGAGGCAATGTGCCTTGGTGCCAGCTTGAGCCTCTCTGGCGTCTTTTACTATCTATACAAAAGAAGTAGATTAATAGTTAAGAAACTTGAAGTAAGTATTTTTATATATATATATATATATATATATATATATATATATATATATATATATATATATATATATATATACTTATCCTGGAAATGTGTTCATCTAACATCTGATTGCTTTTGTACTTAAACAGTGTTTGAAACTTTGAGTTGTTGCTTGCAAGTGATCCAGGTTTTCTGAAGCTGCAGTGTATATTGTCAGCTCCTCATTACACGCAAGACTGACAAATTTGAAATAAAATATGATCTTCATGATGAAGTATGTTAACCATAACAGTCGGTAATACTACAATAACTATTGAGGAAAAAAAAAAAAAAGGTTAAAAAAAAGATACTTTTCTATACTTTTGTGGAAATTCACTGAAACTACAACCTTTGTTGGAAAGTTACACCAGTTAGTAGTGTAACTGTACTACATGCAGACCTGTGAATGTACCACGTAGAGCATATTTTTACCGATTTATCTTCTTTCCAGAATGCTCCACACATTAGTATAGATGGAAACCTCGAAGAACTTTTGAAAGTTACTCCTGGAGCCTGCCTACAGTATGCCGTGGTCGAAGGTAATCAGAACGTCACTGTTTTGATACAGACGTGAACTGAATGCATTGAACAGTGAAAGACATTCATGGCTCATATTTCCTTCTCCTGGATGCATGTGTCCACATGTAGGTACAGTAAAGCCAGTGGATGAGCCTCTAACAAGCTGTTTCAGCAAAGACATTTCTGGTGTGTTGCAAAGATTTACAATTGTAGAGCACAGGCTGATATGGAGCAGCATTTCCCGCACATGGTGAGAGTCTGATATAAACACATATGAAATGTTTGGTATTATATCAGGTTTCAAACTATTGTTTCATATGTTTTGAGATAGCATGTTTGCCATTTAAATGCCTTACAGATGTTCCTCCTATTGGATTCTGGATACTTTCTCTGTGCATTATATAATAGGGCAGCTTGATAATGGGGGAAAAAAATATCACAATAATCTAGAATTATTCTGTAATGAGCTTGTAAAAAGTATTGCACTTACTGAGCAGAGCTTTAACTTTTTCTTGACTCCCATTCCAAGTAGTATTCCTATCCTACATTTTAACAAAGTAATTTAGCATTCCATGATTGTAAATGAATTGCAAAAACTAAACAAATATTACACAAAAAAATAATACTACTATTAAGCCCTCCTATATAGGACCAGAATATTTCACCCAAACAAATTAGCTCACTTTCAAAAGATCCTATGATTTCATTCAAATGTTGTTAGAAATCTATTAAATACAACTTGACAACCGGTTATCCACACACATTCATGCTTTCCAGCTACAAAATGGCGCCATCTACAGAAAGATATTATTTACTAACCAATACTGCCAAAGACTGTTTTTGTGATCGTTTTGAGCAAAATTAAAACTGAATGAAACTGAATTATCTCTATATAAATTACAGTTGAAGTATATATCCTAATTAGGTGACCTTTGATGGCATTTGATTTTACCAATGTACACCAAGATGTTTTTTTTTTTGACGACAACTGTATACTAATTTTTCCACTTTGTTTAAGAATGACCTTACATTTGTAAACTCAATAATACCTAAAGTGCATGATATCATCACACATAGTTTAAAACTTTACATTTTATTTTTGCTAAGCAGAACCACTTTCCCTTTCTTTGGCTCTGCTTTCTACAGGAGGGACTCAGAACGCATCTTACACCAAAGAGTGAATATGGTGCCCTTTGTTTTGCTTGGATTAGACGAGGCTGCGGTCAAAGTTCAGTCTCCTCTACAAGCAGCTGGAAGGTACACAGAGGTCATCAATGAGAAATTTCACCAGTCCACTCTAGGTTTTGGAGAGCTTGTAGGATTTTTCCTCAGTGGAGAAAAGTCTAAAGGAGTCCTGGAGATTGAAGAAATGCTTAAGGTCAGTTTGTAGATGAATCTAAAGTCTTACTTTAGATGTTTCATAGTTTTGATGCTTCTTACAAAGGCAGATATTTCTGATGATAATCAAACTCTCTTAAAGGTGGGCACAACGCTTATCGGCATCGGCGAGTTGACCCTAGACACAGACGGCACCGTGACTCTTCGGCCCCCCTCTGATAATTCTCCATATTTTTTGAGCTTGACAGACTTTGAAAACCTGCAAAACGAAATTCACAACATAGCTGGTTTTTGGAAGGTGCTAGCTGTCGTCTCGGCCTTGGCCGGGACAGCAGTGCTCTTCTGGGCCGGCCTGCGATTCTACCGCATCCTTAAGGATCGCTGGGAGCAGGAGGCAATGAACAGGGAGTTTGTCCGTATGCAAGCCGAAGCCACAAGACTGCATGCCGAAAGAGCAAATGTAGAAGGTTTTGAAGAGGGAGATAACAATCAAATGGGGAATGTCTGTGTGATCTGTCTCAGTCAGCCAAGGGACTGCATCCTGTTGAACTGTGCACACGTGTGCTGCTGCTTCGCCTGCTTCCGGGCCCTCCCACAAAGAACGTGCCCCATCTGTCGGCAGAACATTGCCCGGGTTCTGCCGTTCTATCTGCCATAAGGCGCCTGTGTGACCATTTACCTTCGGTGCACTGAGGCCCTACAATAAATCTGAAATAAAAAGACTTCGGGAACGGTTTTGCACTAAACGAGGTATGATGTTAAACTGTTAGAAGGGGGAAAAAAAAGTGTGTAATATATGCATTTTCTTGTAATACAGAGTTTTATTTTTAGTAAATGTGCCTTATGAGGAAAAAAAAAAACAAGGCTGCTGCTGTATCAGTGATAGAATTGTATTGTGTATGTTTGCTCAAAAAAGTTTGTTTTTAGTCTTATTAAAGAGAAAAAGGCTTTAGTGTTGTAGTTTTAGGTCATGTACAGCTAAAAGAATGTTTTACATACTTGTTACATCAAATTTAGTAAAGCATCACTGGCAAGTATTTGTAAGAGGGCAACATGCTGTCATAATTAACACTTGGGAAAGATGTGACTAATTTATTAAACTTGTTATATCAAAGCGAATAAAGTATTTAAGCAATCTGAGGGTTTGAAAATGATTCTTAGAACCTAATTATTGGTTGGTGTTTGCAAAGCAGCCAATCCTGGAGTGGCATTTATTTTAATGCTGATCGTATCCCTAAGAGAAGAGAAATGGAAGACGATGGATGTTCTGTGGTATACTCTATGGTTGGAAATGTATTGGTATACTTGATGTTTGAACTTTTAAAACAGAGAAGGGTTTCAATATTTCACTTATTTGAGGGAGGCCCACCGTACTTTATTTAAATATTTCATCCCATTAAAAACAGTGATATCACTTGGAAATAAAGGAGTAGCCTAATGCAAAAACACCAACCAACCAATTAGACTCATTTCCAGTTATCGCACCAGAGCAGACCTAGTTTTGGCTCTTCGAAATGCCTTAAATCTAATTTGCATTGGTTTAAGAAGATATTAGAACGCTGCTTTGAGATTTTAATCCACATTGACATCGCTTTACAGCTGCTGGTGAAGTTGTGGCTTCAAAACCAATGATGCAAACCTCTTGTTGCACCACATCCTAAAGTTAATCTACCAGACCAACTGTGCAGACCACTGGAGTTCAGTGAACTAACTTTCATATAAAAATAACAGCTTGACATAATTCACTGGAAGGGCATTTAAACTACGTACTCTTAGCTGTTGAATAACATTTTTAATTTTTTCATTATGTAGTCCCCCAATTGTATTCCACCCTGGGCAGAAAGCCACATTGTACATATGAAAAGTCACACCACTGCTTGCATTAACCGACAACATGAAATAACCTAGACATTTATTCAAATAGATGATAGATAAGAAATAGATATACCTGGAGTCTGGCCCATCATGCTTTTAAGTAAAAGTTTTTACATAAATTAGCAAAAGCAGAAGATTTGGAAAGACAGATGGTGTAAATATCTGCATTTATTTAATGCTTGCCGACATCGTAGTGAGTCATTATTTCAACAGCAAGTTCACTGCGAAAGCAGATGGGAAGACGCATTCAAGTTTGTATTTAGAAGCACACACAAAAACGTGAATTGAAAGGAAAAGACGGATTTGAGCAGGCAAAGAGCGAAGTACCAAGACAGAGTGAGAAACAAAGACGTGGAAGACTCAGGGTCCCGCAAATCCTCCTGAGTTAAGATAAAGGGCCACTCTGTTGTGTGTGCAGCTACAGAAGTTGCAAGGCATGAAAAAGAAGAAAATAATATTCTCTTAGTGATTATTCTTCATTCTTATGAGGTTTTCAGCTGAAACTGATTCTTTAGAGTGCTTTTAAAGAGATAAGTACTCGTGCTTTTGGGGGAGGGAGGGAAATTATGCTTTGTACCTGCATTAAATGAATTACATTTTAATGCAAGCAGATTATTTTCCTGATTTACTTTTTCTACCACTAGGTGTCCATCTTTGTTCACTTTAAGTGGGTGGAACAGTCGCGTAATGACTGGCAGAAAGGGAAGACCCTGACTCAAGTGGATGTTCCCACATCACATGCAATTATCACACACAGTAAGACCCTTAATCTGCCCTGATAGCTGTCAAATTACATAGATAACATGATTATTCCCTAATTGGTTCTGCTTAATAGCAGTAAATGGGATTGTAGAGCTTTATTTAAAATATATTACACTGTATGTTTCTTTTAAATTGTCCCTTTTTGTGCATTTTTGTGTCGGATTAAAAGAAAAAGTTCGTGTTTTGAAATATTTTACATCCCGACAGAAAGCATCAGCCAAAGCCACAGCAGATGGAGGCTAATTCTGTGTGTAGCAGCACAATAGCTCTTTAAATAGAAATGGCGCGCGTCCGTCTCTGATGAGAGAAGTTCTGATAAATCTTTGAAAATCCTGACACTTTCTGACTTCGTGTGCCTTTGCTGCACATCGTTCGGGCCAGCACGGGGAGCTGTTTCCCTTTTGCTTTGACACCGCTCGCCAGGTTTTTCACAGCCACCCCTGCAGAGATGCATTATCTCAGGAGACAGAGCCATCACAGCACGCCTCGGCCCCTGATGCCAATTACCGCTGTCACCCCATCTGCTTTGGGCATGCAGTGAAATGTGGGATAGGTTGACCTACTTTCTGACAGCAGTGTGACTGCAGCGCTTCTCTTTTCAGCAACAGACGGCGAGCGCTTTCCCTGGGGAGAGCAAGACAGGGAGCGAAGATCAAGAGAAATATAATTTAGTTGGAAAAATAAGGATTCTTTTTTTTTTGTCTGTATTCTTAATTCAAGTAGACAAAAATAATTACATTCTTAGTTTTTACATAATGAGATTACATTGTTTCCCTGGAGGTGTTGTTGCAGCTTTTGTTCATGCCGTTCTGGTGGTGTGACTTCTGTCCCTGAATTTCTCTGGCCTT